>NC_077227.1:213362542-213669417 GCF_027887165.1 Monodelphis domestica
GTAATTGAGCTGTGTGTGTTGATATATGCCTGTAATCCCAGTTACCAGAGTGGCTAAGATAGTCAGATATTAACAGTCTGGAGTTCCAAGCTGCAGTAGGTTAAATTAATCAAATGTCCATACTAAGTTCAGCATTAATATGTGAACTCAGATTCCCCCATAACTGGGGGCCCACAGATTGCTTAAGGAGGGACAAAGTAGCCCAGACTGGAAAGAGCTCCTGTGACTATCAGAATTGCATCAAGACTATGAATAGTCCCTACACTTCCAGCTTGGGTGTAATAGGGAGATCCAGCCTTTTAGATAGACAGACAGACAGATAGATAGATAGATAGATAGATAGATAGATAGATAGATAGATAGATAGATAGATAGATAGATGGATGGATGGATGAGTGGATGGATAGATGGATGGATGGATGGATGGATGGATGGATGGATAGATAGATAGATAGATAGATAGATAGATAGATAGATAGATGGATAGATGGATAGATAGATAGAGAGAGAGAGAGATAGATAGATGGATGAGTGGATGGATAGATGGATGAGTGGATGGATAGAGAGATAGATAGATAGATAGATAGATAGATAGATAGATAGATAGATGGATGGATGAGTGGATGGATAGATGGATAGATACATAGATAGATAGACAGACAGACACAGATAGATAGATAGATAGATAGATAGATAGATAGATAGATAGACAGACAGACACATACACATATATTTTAAACCATGGCACAAGGCCCTAAACTCTGGGTTTATACAGACCAGATTTAATCTTAGATACTGGTCCTTACTCTAAGGCTTACTTGGGCCACACCTAGAATTGACTATTGAATCTCAAAATAAAATTCAAGTGTAGCTCATATCTAGATCTCCACAAATGTGGGCAAAATCGAATTTTCAGATTTTATAGATGATAGAAACAGTATTGTTTTATATAGCTGAGTTTGTTTCTCTTTAAGAGTCATCCTTGAGGTTTGATTGGCCTTGGGATTAGATTTTGAGTCACTGATGATCAATAAGATTCTCCTCCCCCAATGAGTACCATATTCCCCCAGGTCTTCACATCCTCCAGATTCACAGTATATTCTATTGTTTAGACTCCTTTCCTAAGGAAAATAAACTTAGTAAAATACCCCCCCTCTTTTGGAATGACTTTCCCCTTCAGCAACTTAGAAACCCCAAGTTTATCTTAAGCCACATCTCTTTCTCTTGATCAAATAAGATATTTGTAAAATGTGTATCATGGTGCCTCGCACAGAGTAATTGCTTAAATACTAATTCCTTCTTCATCAGTCAACATTCCAGTGAATTACATTTCCACACCAGAAACCTATGTAATCATTCAGCCTTTTGTTGGTTTACCATACCAAAAGAGAACATTTGTAAAGTGCTTATCCCAGTGCCCCACACTTAGTAGGAATTTACTAAATGTTTGTTTCCTTTCCCCACCATACCTTGTCTTTCTTGCTCTACCACAGGAGGCAGACAGATTGAGAGGCATAATCAGTTGCACTGAAGATCTTGATTGAGAGAAATAATACCCAGCTAATACCTAGTAGTGACATTTGGGAGATTGTTTAATTTTTTTCTCAATTGTCTTTTTTAATTTTAATTCTTAATTGTCACTTAGATAATTTTGGGGAGGAGCTTCCTGCAAAACTATGGATATTTCCTTTTGAATGTGTATATATTCTTTTAGAGAGAAGCATACATAGGAATATGGAGCAATACATATTGAATAAATGTATATACATATACATTAAAAAGGACATATCCTTTTGAATTCATCTCACATATATATATATAAAGCTATCTAAGCTATGTAGAATGGGGTATTTCAGATCTTAGCTATCTAAACATATCCCTGCAACTCAAGCTGCCCCTCTATAACTATAACACAAGTCTTTCTATGTTCGACAAGCTGATCCATGTTACATTAAAAAAAATTCAAAATTCACCAAACAACAGTCGGTCCTTAAAGCTGTCATTTATCTACCCTGTTAAGAGTAGGCAGATCATGATGTCTGGCTCTTAGTTCTTGGCAGGCAGATTCAAATAAAAATGGAGATAGGTAGAGAG
Organism: Monodelphis domestica; assembly: GCF_027887165.1. Lineage (NCBI taxonomy): Eukaryota > Metazoa > Chordata > Mammalia > Didelphimorphia > Didelphidae > Monodelphis > Monodelphis domestica. Next base: position 213,364,637 of record NC_077227.1, read on the forward strand.
CAGGGAATTAAATTAAAAGCAAGTGCCAAGAAAAAGAAAAGAAAATGAAAAGGGGGGAATGCAGGATGACATCAGGGTGTGCCCTACTGCAATACTCTCCTAAACCTTACAGGGATACTGCTTTCCCTCAAACAATAAAGACATCTATGATTTATTAACAAGCTCTTATGAGTGTTTCAATTGGGAAGCAATTGGTTCCTTGCCATGCTCTGCCCAGGAACATGCTACTAGTTGTCAAAGCTGTTAGAACTTCCTCTCTTCTCAACCTTCCCCTATTCTGGATTTCCTAGTTCTCGAGTCCTTTGTCTACTCTTGGCATAAGGAATTCAGTTCAATTACAGTGAGTAGGTGAAGAAAAAGGAAAAAAAAACCTGCTTACTCTGCAGCTAGCATTAAGGACATTTTAACTTGGATTTTTCCTGAGACTGAACAAAACAGCTCTGAAGTAAACCATATACAAACATCAAGGCAGCTATACCGGGGGACCACACATTTCAAACACTTAAATGTTGACTTATGGCAAATGATAGAGAATGAACAAGGTAGTATTTATTAAGGACTTGCAATGAATCTCGTGTTTTGCTACCCAATAGAGAAGCAAATATAAAAGCAGAGGCAGTCCTTGTCCTCAAGAAGCTTACCCTCTAATGGATATACAACACACAAAGAAGAGAAGACTTCCCCATATTCTCTGAAAGAAAAGAGAGCAGAGACTGGAATTCCTTTGTTCTTATCTCTTTCCAAAGAGCCAGTAGGCGATGGGGACATGTGGCATGAGAAATCTCTAGGTCTTCAGAATCTGAGGTTACCTTGTCCTACTCAGGTCCCTAGGGCAATGAGAGGGGAAAATGGATCAAATTCTGTGTGGTTCTTGCAGAGATTTCAGATGCCCAATGATTTGCTGAATTCAAGCAAATTCAAGAACAGCTTGCAATATCTCAGCTTTGCTGAGATTTCAGGAAAGGTTATGAGGCAAGCTGTCAAATGGGCATAGTGTGTGCCCTGCTAATGGATAAATCTTGAAAAGAGATGGGGGAGGGAAAAAACAGAAAATAGTTCCAATTGTTTCCTGTTGTAAGTTCTAAAGTCAAATGTAAGAATTAGAGAGGATTCTATGAAAAAAAGAAATAGAATTTCATAATGATTATCCCACCAGGGAAACCATAACATATTTCCATATCATGCACACTAGTCCTTTATTATATAACAATCCTAAAAAAAATAGGAAAGCATAATTTTTCATTTTTATGCAAGTTAATAAATGTTTCCTTTGAGTGCATGAAAAGAAATGATTCAAAGATTCCAAATTTGTAGTCAGCCTTCAGACACTAAAATAGAATTGATTTCTGTGTCGAATGAGATTGTCTTTTATGTAACTTCATTCTCTTGCCTCGAATCAATTAAGACTATCCTTCCATGCCCACAGAGGACATATGGACAAATAAATCAAAGCTAATTTCAAAAATGTGTTAGAATTAGTAAAAAATCATCCAGTAACTCTTTAAGTTGATTGATATTGGACAGAATTCATACTGCCAAAAAAGAAAAAAAAAGATATTACTGAAATGGATATTCTAATGGAACCATATTATTCTGCTATGGATAATAAGCCAACAAAAACTACAAAGCTTTCCTAGGCTTACTATGCTGGTAATCAGGGGGATTCATAATTAAATCAATGAATTACTCAATCCCTGATGAGATTAATGGACATAAATTTTGATTTGAAGGCAACTGAGGGATGCTTTGTCATAGAGTGTAAGCATTTCCAAAGTTTCAGGCATTTTGCCCACTACCCCTCCACCCCAACATCCCTAGTCCTAGCCATACTCTCTCTCATGTTAGCAACTTGGAAATCTCATGGAATTCTTAGCCATATTTCTCCCCTCAGGCCAAGTCATATAGTATTTGTAAAATACTTAGGTCAGCACCTGGGACAGAATAAGGGCTTAATAAATGCTAGGGGCAGGTAGGTGGCAAAGTAAAGAGAGCACCAGGCCAGAAGTTAGGACCTGAATTAAAATCCAGCTTCAGACTCTCACTAAGCTGTGTGACACTGAACAAGTCAAGTAGTTGTGTTTGTCTTCATTTTCTCACCTGCAAAATGAGCTAGAGAAGGAAATAGCAAACCATTCAGGTATCTTAGTCAAGAAAACCCTAAATGGAGTCATGAAGAATCAGATATGACTGAAACAAGTGAACAACAACAAAAATACAAATGCTAGTTTCCTTCTCCCTTACACTTTTGACTGCCATACTACTTCTACTTGGCTATTTTACCTACTTGTCCTATGGCCAAAAATAGCTAGTCTATAGCTCTTTTCAAGAGGCTGCATCAGTTTCTGTAGAGGATAGAGAGATGGTTAAGACATAGTCCCTGCCCTCAGAGACCTAATAATCCAATTGATTTTACATACTTTTCCAGAGGCAGTGTGGTACAATCAAAAGTGTGCCAGACTCAGAAGCAATAGACTTGGATTCAAATCTTGCCACTGGTACTTACCAAAATGGTGACCTTAAGTAGATTATTTTACTTCATTGTCTCAGTTTCCTCCCCTATATCATGAGGAGACTAGATGACTCAAAGGTCTCTTCCATCTCTAAGTTAATTTTATGAGGTTCAAAGGAAATACCATGTGTAATGTATAATGAATATTATATTATTTGCTTTCTCAATGGGTAGGGGAGGGACAGGAGGAAGAGAGAGAATTTTAAACTCAAATTTTTAAAAAATTGTTAATAATGTTTACATGTAGTTAGAAAATATTTAAAGAAATAAATTTTAAAATATTTTAAAAGAAATAAAATTTGCAAACAGAAAGTACTATGGCAATGTCAATAATTATTGCTGTTGTTATTCTGCAACCATTTAAGTCCTTTAATTGCTTCTGTTTCAGAGATAGTGTTTAGGAAATTTTCAATCTTTTTTTTTTTCACTCTCCCCAAATTACTGGTAACTGCAAGACCATCCAAAGGCTAACCAAAGTGCTGAACACTATGAGCAAAGTTGTTCCTAAGTTATTCTTGATTATTTAAATTGTCCATTTTTCTCCCTTCTACCTTCCAAGTTGCTTTGGGCATCAGTAAAGAACTCAACAATTTTCAGGAATATATAAGATGAAGAATGGCCCTTTTTTTCACTTTTTCAGTCCTTGGGAAAGAAGATGGAAAAGCCCTTAAGAATTTTGTTCCGTCATTTGGTAGCTGTGGATCTGTCATTTAAACTATCTTAGTTCATTCATCTGTGAAATGGGAATTACTAGGTAGCCAGGATATGAATCATCTATGTTGTGATAGGACTGCATTTCTGTAGAGTCTATCTCTTCCCATTAGTGTTGCTAGTGCTTTCTGCAAGTACAGAGAAGTATCAAAATAATTTGTAATGTCCCTCTCTGTTGTTAAAGAATTAAGTAAAAATAGAAAGAATTTAAAAGAAAAGGACACAAGCATGATTCTGTTGAATGAATGAATGAAAGAATAAAAAAAGGTTACTTCATAGATGATAACTAAGTGGGAGGCTTATTGCTCAGATGCTAGGGAAGGAAAGAAATGTATGGTACCAATTTATCATAACCTGACCAGGAGCGAAAAACATGGATTTTGTGTTGAACAGAAATAAGTGGAAAAGTTGCTACAGCTACTAGAGAAGACCCTTGATGTGGGACCCAAGTGAAAGAGCATAAAGTTTCAAAAAATCCAGAGGCATTTGGTCCCAGATATTTTATTCTCAAGTACTGCCAGTGTAATTCTCCATAAGCTACCTGCTCAAGGACTAAGTCTTTCTCCTGGGAAAGTGACCAAACAAAAAAAGCAACAATACCAGCAAGAAGAGATACAACTGTGAATTACTAGGATCCACAGGCAGTTAATCACCAAAAGCCAGGAAGATGAGCATTTGGGGGATGGAGAGTTGAATATCAGTTTATGGGACTTTCTTACAATAAAACAATAGTGAGGCAGGATGCTTATCAAAGAGAGAAGATGGCACTGTCAGAAGTTATGTTAGCAAAAAAAAAAGAAATAGAAGTTATGTTAGCAGTGATGCAATGGCTTGCTGTAGGAAAAGATAGTCAAGAAACAATGAGACAAAAGGGCTTTACATATGGGGGCAGAAACCTGAACCTTGTCTGTCTATCATTGTGGCTCCATCTAGCACAGTTCTGTAAATCTATAAAGGTCTATTATAAGGGTTAACCCACTAGAAGAAGTTCAATAGTGAAACCTGAATTCTTTACTCTTGTGGGAAATGGTCTGCCGAGGAGTCATACATTAAGTACAGTGCTAGGGTAGTCAGGAGGACTATATAAGTTCTTGTGATAAGGCAGAGGCTGCTAGAGAGGGAAGGAAAGATTTCTTGACTGTGGGATTCTGTAGTAGTCTTTACTGTTTATTGTATAAATAAAACCTGTTCTATACTTGATGCCTTTTGAGTCCCAGTTCTTGTAAAGGGAATTTACTCCTGACATTTTAAGGAAGCACCACAAATTAATATTCCCAGATTCCACATAGGTGGAGAAAGATGAGCCAGATTAATGAAACAATTGAACAGCAATGATCACCATTTGGGCAGTACTTGATTAGGAGCAAATAAGCCAAAGAAACTCAAAAGGTATGCCCAAGCCCTTCATATCACTAGCGAGCCTCTGACTTAAGGGTTATATTTGCAGAACTCTAATTTATCTCTAACTGACTTTTCAAACATTGATTAGGATTCAAGGAAGCAGGAATGACCTGCATGAACTGATGTGGAATGAAATAAGCAGAACCAGGAGAACATTATACACAGTAACTGCAATTTTGTAGAATAATCAAATGTAATTGATTTTGCTACTAATAGCAATGATTGATCCAGAACAATTCTGAGGGACTTATAAGAAAGAATGCTATCCACATCTAGAGAAAGAATGATGGGAATAGAAATACAGAAGAAAACATATGATTTATCTCTTGTTTATAAGGAATATGATTTGAGGCTTTGATTTTAAAAGATTACTCTATTACAAAAATGAATTATATGAAAATAAGTTTTGAAGGTTAATTCTTGTATTACCCAGTGGAATTGCTTATCAGCTTGGGAGGAGGGAAGGAAGAGGGGAGGGAGACAACCTAAATCATGGAACCATGGAAAATTAAAAAAAAAATTTTAACGATTCAAGAAAGCACTGCAGTTGTACTTTGGGCTTTTTCATTCATCTTTTCCATTGGTCCATTCAGAGTTATACTAAATTGTATTGAGAAATCTATTTGGACATAGGAAAAATAAGAAAAATTAGATTTATGGCGCAACCTTTGCTTTCTTCGTAGATCTTTAATATTATGAGTGATCTATGTTAAGGTACCTTAGTGTATATTCTGAAATAATATGCTTTAAGACAGAGGTAGCATAGAGTAACAAGAGGCAGTTCTCAAATTTTTGGTCTCAGGGCCCTTTTGCATTCTTAAAAATTAATGAAAACACAAAAGAGCTTTTATATGAGTTGTCTATCACTATTTATTGTGTTGGAAATTAAAATATAATAGTATTATAATGAAAAATCATTGTTGGTTTTTTTTGAGTCCCAGGAGTCCCCAGACAACACTTTGAAAAAATAATGATATAGTAATAAGAGACCTAGTTTTGGAATTAAGGTCTACATTTGAATTTTTCCTCTTCCACAAACACAAAGCTATGTGACTTGGGGCAAGTCATTTACTGTCTCAGGCAACTCTCTGACTATAAATTACAAGAGAGAGTAGAGGTACGAATAGCTCTTGACACTAATTAAATCACAGGTCCAGACTTTACTGACTTTCACCACTCCCACCTTCACCCCCCCCCCCAAAAAAAAAGTTAAGAAAGAAACCTTTTGTAGAGCAAAGGGCAAAAAATCCCTTGATCTTTAATTTCAGGATAATCACAGACCAGGAAAGTTTCACATTTCTCTTGTTTTTGTTATTGTTATTTAAATGAAGCATCATGATATAGCTAAAAAAGGACTGGTCTTAGAGTTCTGGATTTGAGTTCTGCTTTTGACATATACTAGACAGATCTCTAAGATTATAAATCCCAAAAAAAATATTTTATGTACTGATGAGAGTTTCAAGAGTTTTCCACAATGATAAAAAAATATTGTTAGTTTCAATATCCAATTTTCCATGTGAGGAAATATGGAGTTCTACTGATTCTTGGTATGGTATTCTCATATAAAAAATATGGGATATTTAGGAAGCATCCTGGTGGGGGAAGATGGAAAGAGAAAAGTTTTATTTAATTGTTGACATTCCCCAGTACCAAAAGAACAACGCCAATGAATCAGGGAAAGGAATGGTAAGCTAACATTCCCTTATTGTTCAGATTAATAGCAAATATGTACATCTTACTGAAAGCCAGACAATAATTTCCTAACAATGATTATATGATTAAGGTCTGGGTATTAAGTGAAAAAAGACCAAAACTATCTTCCAAGCCCCAGAGAAGTGATTTCAAGCTAGATAAACATGTTCCAAAGGCTTTTTAAACCAATACAGTCTGACTATATTGTTATCTAACTCCAAATCAAAAGGAAACAAATTTAGGAAAAGATTAAAATGCTATAGGAAATAAGTTATTAGAAACCCAGAACATTAAGCTTTAGCTATGTTCCTTATCAAGAATAAACATTCCCTGGGGTGAGAGAGGTGAACTTTTAATATTCAGTTCTAGATTTTTCCTTGCATCTGGCCACGTGATAATGTCCCTTAGATACATATGGTTATGCTTTATAAATTTGGAATATTAGAATGGAGGGAAAGTCTAAAGATACCCAAACCAACTATTTCATTTTACATTCTCCTAAACTTTATCCTTGACCAGATCATACTTCCTAACTGTAGATGCCCCTCAGGGTTCTATTTTGGGCCCTCTTCTTTTCTACCTCTACACTGCTTTCCTTGGTGACCTCATCCACTCTCATGGATTTAATTACCTCCTTTATTCTGATGATTCTCAGATCTATCTCTCCTGCCCCAGTCTCTCTGCTGACCTCTAATCTCAATTCTCCAAGTGTCTTTCAGACATTTTAAACTGGATATCCAGTAAACATTTTAAACTTGATATGTTCAAAACAGAACTCTTTCCTCTGTAAATACTTTGCTCCCTTGTCACCTTCCATATTACTGAAGAGGACAACATCATCATCATCCTCTCTCAGGTTCACAACCTAGGAATTATCCTAGATTTCTCACCATCTCTCACTCCACCCCCTTTTCCTTTATCCAACCTATAGCCAAAGCCTTCTGGTTTTAGCTTTGCAATATCTCTCAAGTACACCCCCTTCTCCTCTGGCACGGTCATCACTGTGGTGCATGCTCTCATCACCTTACACCTTGATTATTGTAATAATCCACTGGTGGGTCTGTTTACCTCAAATTCCTCTCCACCCCAATCCATTCTCCATTCAACCATAAAAGTGATTTTTCTAAAGTGTAGGTCTGATCATGCCACTCCCTCACCCTCCAACTTAATGAACTTCAATGCCTTCTTATTATCTCCAGTAGCAACTACAAAATGCAATCCAAAGCCCTTCATAAAATATTTGTATGAATCCTTCCATTCTAGTCTTCTTAAGTCTTATTCTTCAACCCATACCCTTCAATCCAGTGACATTGACCTCCTGGCTGCTCCATGAGCAAGATACTCCATCTCTCACCTCTGGCTTTTTCTCTGGCTATCCCTCCTGCCTGGAACACTTTCTCTCCTTTGCTCTGACTACTGACCTCCCTGACTTCTGTAAAAATAGACTCAAACTCTGGACTTCAATCCCCACAAGCCCTTGCTCCACTTCCCAAAAATGCTTTGTAATCTCACAGAATTCTGAGGTGGGCCAAGATCGAGAAGGGATTTAAGCTGATTGCAAAGGCTTTTGGCTCTCTTTTGGACTTCCATTTTGGAGCAGACATGTCTCTTCCATGATGTGAGGTTATCTTGTCTAGGCCTCTGGCCTAGGCATGTGTTTTTTTCTTATTCTATATTTTCTTTATCTTTAAACTTTAATAAATCTCTAAAAAATATAATACTCCTTGCAGAGAGAAACTAATTTCTACCTGCCTCCGTTTCCCTAAATTTTAATCTTTACAGTTGGCCTAACCACTTCGGGAAAACAAAATATCTCAATCTTCTGATTCTTTTCTGATCTTTAGTTAATCTTTAATAGCTAGTGCCTAGAATTTTTTTTTTTATCCACGTTTCTCTGGCTGAGGTTTTTTTTACCCTCACAAAGCTGCTGCTCGTTCCAACCATTAGATAGCTCCCCCACCTGGCTCAGCTGGCTGGCCACTTCTCAGTTCCTGCCTGCAGCCCCCGATCCTGACATCTCTCCGTCCTCACCTGGTACTGGCCTTGACCACCCTGGCGGCCTGCTCGGGCTCTGGCTCCTGCTCCTGGCCTCTCACCTGGTGCCCACTCTCCCAGCTCAGACTGCCTGTGTTCCTGCCTGAAGCCATCTGCTGGCCGCTGCCTGCCTGTTTCTGCACCCCAGACCCACAAGTACAACCCCAGCGGGCTCATCACCCAGATCCTTGGAGCAGATTGCTCAGAATTCATTTCTACCAGCTGGTAACAAACTTGGGGTATTGACCACATGGGCAGATCAGAGTGTAGGAGGAGAGAGAGAAAGGGAGAGGAAAAGAAACAGACTTTTAAGCAATGGGCTATTTAAAAGGATACCTTTTGACTCTTCTGGTAATTTCATTGACTTCACCTGCCTGTCAGGGAGAAGATTCAGCCCAAAGATTCAACTTTAACTTTGGAGTTGCAAATGGGCGGCTCAGTGAACTGGGAGCCAGGCCCAGAGACAGGAGGTCTCAGTTGAAATCTGGCCTGAGACCCTTCATGGCCGCGTGGCCCTAAACAGATTGCTCAGACCCCGTTGCTTAGGCCTTACCACTCTGCCTTCGGACAATAGACATTTAAATGGATAATTAATTAAAAGAAAACAAAAACAAAAAAACACACACCTAAGGAACTTTAAAGACTGGAGGTTATGATTTTAAGGCATTTCAGACTCCAAAGGTTTATAAAAAAAAATCTCTGTATTCTATTGCATTTTTCCTGATTGTTTTGTTTAAGGTTTAACTTTGTGATTTTAAGTTCATATATTACTGGATTCAATATTATTCTGTTACACCGAAGTTTGATTGAATGTATTTTGAATGTACTGAGTTTTGAAATTCTGTTGTTTTTCCCCTATAACTGTGCTGAACAAATATTATTGTAATTAAGCCCATATGAAACAAAAAACAGCCTTTCTATTTTGACTTTGTAAATTATCACATAGAGGATAGATGGACTTCAGGACTGGTTATAATTGTATAACAACCTTTGGAAAATTTAATATGCTAAATATCTCAAATGATTTTAAGGGTTTTTTAAATATGATTTTTGTAATTTTTTTTAACAATCTCTTGTTATTTTGCCTGCCCCTACCACGAGGTAAGGCCCATTCTAGTAGCTGAAGTGAAATACATTTTATAACCCCCAACCTTCCCACATTTCTAAATATGTGAATGGAAGTTGGGGCAGTTAATCTCAGGGCATTTGTACCCCTAAAAAGCCTCCAAAAAAGGAGCACCCCTACCTTTATACTCTTCAGCTCACTATTTTACTTCCACCAGAATGATATATAGATTTCTTGATTATGTTCTTAACCCAAGATGAGTTTTACTTTGTTTAAAAATATGTTTATTACCAAAGTTGAATGATTGCTATGTTTGTAAAAAAAAAAAGTGTGACAAATGTCCATCAATTCATAGGTTTTTTAAAATGCCATACATCAACTTGTGTGAAATATTTTAGTATGTTTGTTTGCTATTGTAATTAATTGGGCTATTGAGAATTTTGGGGATATTGATATCTACATATTTGTACTACTGTTCAATGCAGTTGCCTTATACTCACAGTGATCATGGCCAGATACAAAGAGGAAATGGATCTCATTTTTGGTGAGAAAGCCTTGCATTTTATATTTTCTTAGCTGACACAGTGTGTCAATGATTATAAGCTACATTCTTGAATTTTAAAGCTCTTTTATTATTATATTTTTCTTGCATGTGCAATATACTATTTGTTTTTTTATTATTTTTTCTATCCTTTTTATATTTGAAGCACATGTCACCAGCATTAAGATTTTCTTTAACTTTTTGATTTTTCAGTACTATAAGTTTAAAATACATTTGCTAATGCATGAATGCCCTAAAAAGCTTGTGACTATAAAAACGATGCTACTAATTATTTAAATAAATTATGGGACTTTGCTTAATGATTCTGTCTGATTCCAGGACAAGAGATACACACAAGAGCCATTGCACAGAGCCAAAGAAAAGCCAATCCAGGATGGATTGATGTACTTCTAGGCCAATACAAAGGTCTTGAACCTAGTGTGAAGACTTGAGGTTACTGTGTTTAACATTGTTAGACATAGGCTTTCCTTGTGTCCACACTCACTCTGAAGATACTCACAGATGAGTATCCCCAAACCTTGGCTCCTATAATCTGGTCCCTTTCTTTTCTGCCTTTCATAGTGTGGTACCTTTCTGTAGTCCTGGCTACTGACTGGGTAAATGCATCATTGCTTCAATCATTTTAATTGGGCCCTGACTCAAGGACTTGTTATAGATTTATTTTTCTTTTACTTGGAATTTTTACACATAAGACTTTGCTAGTCCATATTTTCATCCAGAAATTTTTCTTTTCTTTTGGATTTTTCTGATGTTTTTGTCAATTTCTCTTACCAATTGATTCATATACCTCATACCTCAGCCATGCATCCCTAAGTGATAATGTATTTGTCAATCACCCTCTTAATGGGGGAATGTAAAAAATATCATTATTTAAATTACAAAGTTTAAATTCCTTTTGAGAAGAATTTTTGGTAAAGAAGATGCTACCTCTCTGAATCCAGAAACTGAATTGTTGGAGAAGATACCATGAAGAAGCCTCCAAACCAGACAGCTGCACAAAAATTGAACTTTGGGTGTGGTTGATTGAACATTTATTTGTATGTATACTTTCATGCCAAAGGGGACTGCCCCCTAACTGGCTTTTTGTCAATGCGTTCAGCAATTATTGGTTTTGTTTTGTTTTTTTTCTCTTATCCTCAAATTACTGTAATGTTTAAGTTGATTATGTTTTCATGATCCTTTTTGGGGAAACTTGTCTCCCCAATAACGATCAAACGGAGAAATGTAAAAATAGACTTGAACTCTGGACTTCAATCCCCACAAGCCCTTGCTCCAAGGGCTTTGCTTCCCAAAAATGCTTTGTAATCTCACAGAATTCTGAGGTGGGCCGAGATCGAGAAGGGATTTAAGCTGATTGCAAAGGCTTTTGGCTCTCTTTTAGACTTCCATTTTGGAGCAGACGCACCTCTTCCATGATGTGAGATTATCTTGTCTAGGCCTCTGGCCTAGGCATGTGTTTTTTCTTATTCTGTATTTTCTTTAATCTTTAACCTTTAATAAACCTCTAAAAAATATAATACTCCTTGCAGAGAGAAACTAATTTCTACCTGCCTCGGTTTCCCTAAATTTTAATCTTTACACTTCCTTTAAGTCCTAACTAAAAGAATCCCACCTTCTACAAGAAATTTTCTTCAATCTCTCTGGATTCCAGTGTTTTCCCTTTTCTAATTATTTTCTATTTATCCTGTATAAAACTTGTTTTGTATAAAATTGTTTGCATGTTGTCTCCCCAATTAGATTGAGGACAGAGAAGACTGTTGTCTTTTACCCCTTTTTTATTCCCAGCCCTTAGTACATTGCTGGTATTAAGTACACATAGTAGGTACTTAATAAATGTTTATTGATTAATTGGTTGACTGAAATGAGGAAACTGGAGAACAGAAAGTTTAAGACATTTGCCCAAAGTTACACAGCAAGTAACCCAAGTCCCTTGATGCTCAGTTCAGTGTTTTTCCCACTAGACTACACAACATTCTTTTTGTATGTAATGGAAAATATCTATATAGGTGTCAAGGGGAGCCAAAGGCATGTCATGTAAATATCAACTAAAAATGCTGTCTTGCCTAACCTAGAAACTCTTACTTTTGTTCACTGCATTAGCAGAAGTCTCCTAGGTTTTACAAAATAGTTCCCACTTTGGGTAAGAAACCTCATTATTTGTGATGGATGCAGGTACTGTATATATCTCACTTTATGCAAGTAAACTCTTCTGTAAAGCATATCAATGAAAACATTCTAAATGCAGTAAAGGAACTCACTCTTTAAAGGAAGGCTCTAAGCAGTCTTATTTATACATTTAGGAAGTTTGGGGTTTGTGCATTTGGAGTTCTTGAAGCTAGATATAGATATAATCATTTCTGTTTTGTAGGCAAAGAAACTGAGGCTCTCAGAGATAAATAAGATGCATAAAGTGAGAGAGTGTGGGAGTTTCATGGCTGCATAAACTATGCATACATATTCTAATTTGTAATCCAATCTTTGATCCAGTAGACAATTCTAAAGCTCCAAATAACAAAATATTTCCCCATGAATCAGAGGAGAGTACAAAGTTTCAATGTGGGATCTTTGAATGTGGGGGTGGCTGAAAGGGGAGACCTTGATGAATACATGCATGATTAGTGGGTAGAAGAGAACTGAAGAAAACCAAATGCTTCCAAAAGAACACCAACAAAATAAAAAAAGGGCAGCATAAATTAGCAAGGCAGTTGACAAAAAAGAAAAGATTACTTGATCTCATGAATATTTAAAAACAATGGATTGAGCACATGTGTATTTGTTCATTTCCTAGAAGGTAGGCCTATTTAGAGTTTTGGGGGGTTTTGTGCCCAAAAGAGATTGGCAACCTACAGTGATATGATGGTTTCCCCCTCCTTTGAATTTAGTGTATGTTTTATTACACTCATTACACTCTAAAATCCCATCTTCAGTTACTTTTAGTTGTTAGACACCTGAAAATGAGTTTAGCATCTAAAAATCATCAGAGGTGAGAGGTCCAAGATTTAAAGCTTATCAAGACATCAGATCTGGGTCATCAATTGCAATTCCCTCATTTTATAGATGAAGAAACTGAGCTCAGGAAGATTGAGCAATTTACCTAAGATCACAAAGGCTGGAAAGAGAAGTCTTGGATTTGGAACCATTTTCTCATTCATTAGCACAATGGTGAACTGATTATTTCATGATAACTTTATTAAAAACAAAACACCTAAAAAGTTCTAAAAGTTCTTCCTTTCTGCCCACCTCCCTGCTCCCATCTTATACAGGTAGCCTTCAGATCTCATAGGATCCACCTGGCTCCATATAAAATACCACCATCCCTCCAACTCCATTCAAATTTTGGAAATCATCTATTCTCATGTAACCCTGTTCAAAACCCAGTGAAATGAGACTCCTTTTTTATTTTTATTTTTTGAAAATTTTATTTAATTAGTCAATTTAGAACATTATTTCTTGGTTACAAGAATCATAGTCTTTCCCTCCTCTCCCCCTACCCCTTCCTGTAGCCCAAGTGCAATTCCACTGGGTTTTACATGTGTCCTTGATCAGAACCTATTTCCATGTTGTTGATGTTTTCACTAGGATGATCATTTAGAGTCTACATCCCCAATCATATCCCCATCAATCCATATGATCAAGCAGTTGTTTTTCTTCTGTGTTTCTGCTCCCACAGTTTTTCCTCTCAATGTGGATAGTGTTCTTTCTGGTAGATCCCTCTGAGTTGTTCTGGATCCTTGCATTGCCACTATGGAGAAGTCCATTATGTTCTATTGTACCACAGTGTATCAGTCTCTGTATATAATGTTCTCCTGGTTCTGCTCCTCTGGTCATTCCAAGAGATTCCTTTTTTAAATGGGAATATTTTTAATATTGCTTTTTTTTTTTAACAAATGCACAGGGTTTTAATATCAGGAATGTTTACTTTGTGGCATTTATGTATATCATTTTTACAAGTCATTTATATTTCAGTGTTATAAAAATAAAAGGCATCAATAAATAAATTTTAATATTAGTATTAATTTTTTTTTCCAGATAGAGAGGAAATGTGGCTTACTTGATAGAAAGCTAGCCAAAATTGTTTGGTATTGCAAAAAACTATCTAGGAAGCTAGGTGGCCCAGTGGATAGAGCACTGGGTCAAGAGTTTAGGAAGACCTGCTTCAGATCCTGCCTCAACTGCTTACTAGCTAGGTAATGCTGAACAAATCACTTAATCTCTATGTGCTTCAGTTTTCTCATCTGTAAAATGGGAAAATAATAGTATTTGCTTCCAATGGTTGTTGTTAGGATTAAATGAGATAATAATTGTTAGTTACCCTTATCTTTTCAACAATAGTCTCCTGGTAGTTACAAGATTGGTAATTATGGAACATTATGATCTAAGAAAAAATCAAATTTGCAGATGACCCGAAGGGCACTGAGAAACTACATGGTGGCACATGTAGGCTTCACCAAGTTACTTATGAAGACTTTTAAGAAAACAGTGATATTAAAAAATCATCAGGGGCATATATGTGACTAAACAAGAAGACAGATCAGGTAATGAGAATCAGGAAAAGAGAGAGAGAAAAAGAGTTAAAGTATTGAGTCATTTTCCATAAAATATTCAGAATCAGAGAAAAGCCTCTGAGTAAACTGAACAGCTCCTCTATAGATCTTCTCATAAAACATTTGTGAAAAGACACAGATAAGAAACACAAAGTAGAAAGAAACAGCAATTGTGACCTATACCTATAGAAAGATTATCTCTGATGATCTTGGATCAATCATCAAAATTAAAATTCCCCTAGGAGTTAGCATGTGAGTTGTAGCTGAAACACCAGATTCCAACTTGGAAATGATAGTTTTGTAGATCTCTTTCCTAGATCTTCTCTATAAAATGTGGCATTGAGGGGTACTGTACTCGTCATTAATTCATTTACTCAAAATTAAATGCCCTCTCAATAAATAGCACTATAGATACAGAGATATGGTCCCCGTCTTCTAGAAGCACAATCTAGCTGAGAAGATAAAATGTATTTTAAAGGTAAATAACAGCACAAGGCAAAATATAATTAAGTGCTAAATGAGTGAAACAGAATAAATCTGTCTTCTTCTCTCTATTCCTATAGCCGCTGCCCTATTATAAACTCCCAAACTATCACCCATTTCTTCAGCATGACAATAGCTTTCTAGTGGGTCTTCCTGCCTCCACATTCTCTCTCCTCTAATCTAATATATGAATATCTCCTACAGATAACTTTCTTGCACCTAAGTCTGGTCATATTGTTCCTCTGCTAGAAAATCTTCAATGGTTCTCTATTGCTCCCCATGTAAGTGAATACTTCCCTAGCTGGCATTCAAGGTTCTCTGCAACCTCATAGCACCTTCAGATCCAGCCTTATCACATACTAAAATATGGATGTCTGTACCCTAAATAATAGAATTATTTCTTGAACTTCCTCAGTTTGTTCCTACTGCTTAGAATGCCTCCCCTCCCCTTCTTTACCTATTAAATTCTTATACATCTTTTAAAGTCCATCTTGAATACTGCCTCTTTCATAAAGCATTCCTTAATTCCCTTAAGTGCTTAATAGCACTTTTATTTTATAACTTTCATTCTGTGTGTTACATATTATAAATATTTGTGTTGGGGGGCAGCTGGGTGACTCAGTGGGAGAGATCCAGGCCTAGAGATGGGAAGTCCTGGATTCAAATTTAACATCACCTAATTTCTACCTGTGTGACCCTGGGAAAGTCACTTCACTCCCTTTGGCTAGCCCTTACTGCTCATCTGCCTTAGAACCAATACTATCAATCAATAGTATTGATTCTAAAATGGAAAGAAAAGGTTTTAAAAATGTTTACTATATCTGTATTGATGAATATGCCCCTACTTTAGACAGTAACCTGATTTATCTAAACTTGGCATCTTCCTACCCCCTAGGATAGTGCAGTGTTCACAGTAGGTGCTTAGTAAATATTTGCTGAGCAAATGCTTTTTCTCCTCCTCATTTAAGACTTAAAGCCCTTTTAAATGTAGAAGCCAACTTTTTAAAAAATCAAACTTTATAGTGGATATGAAGAGGTTATCTAAGGAAAACAAAAGCATCTTGGGATGCAAATTCTACTTCTCATTATGTACTACTCTTCATCTGTGTCCTCAGCTTCAGGGACCTCATCCATACTCATACCTTCAAATATCGCCTCAAAGTTGATGACTTCCAGACTTCCAGACTTAGACTTGACCTTTCTCTTCAAAGCCAAGTCCACATCTTGAGATGGCAGTTATACTTGCCCATTTGGGTATAAAGCTATTTTATTCAATTCAGCATAACTAAAATTAAATTCATTATCTACCTTTTCAAAACAGCTCCTCATCCTGTTTTCTTTGTCTGTGAATGCTGTCAGTCAAAAAAATAAGAAATCGTGGAGCCATATTTGATACTCTCTCCTCTTACTCCCTCCATAAATCATATCCAATTTAATCACCAACTTCTTTAAATTCTGCTTTTACATTGTCTCTTCTAT
This sequence comes from Monodelphis domestica, assembly GCF_027887165.1. Classification (NCBI taxonomy): domain Eukaryota; kingdom Metazoa; phylum Chordata; class Mammalia; order Didelphimorphia; family Didelphidae; genus Monodelphis; species Monodelphis domestica. Next base: position 213,381,118 of record NC_077227.1, read on the forward strand.
CTGTCTCTTCCTTTCCATTTCCACCACAATCAATCCATTCATCCAGCCTGAACTATCATAGTCTCCAACCTAGCCCCACTGCCTCTAATTTTCTATGCAGCCTCAACATCCATATCCATCCTATCCAACATCACTAGCTCATAAAATATCATATTAATCATGTGACACTAAATTGCTCAAAAACTTTTAAGCAGCAATACACTTCCCAAGGGCTAAATGTCTTTTGTCTCAAAATAAGAGCCCTCTGGGATCATCAACAGACATCAACTTTTTTACTTCATTTTCTACTTACCTCCTGTATGACCTGCTCATCTGAGCTAATTGCTATCCTCCTTTCCTCCCAAGGACATTGGCCCTTTTGAGCTTAGGGCCTTTACTCCTGATGATGTCTTCTTTCTTCCCACCATCATTTTCCTATTTAAATCCTACTCAATCTTCTCAGCCCCACTAATGTCTTTCTTTCTCTGACACATTCCCAGATCATTACAGCTTACAGTAATCTTTTTCCCTGTGAATTTATAGTCCTTGCATCTGTGTCATTCATTTGGTAATCAATCACACACAGCCTTGTGACATTTCTTGCATTGTTATCTTCTGCTGCTATTTAAATCTTGTTGGTAGTCTCCCAAGTTGTATTCTCAATCCTCTTCTCTTTTTTTCCTTTACATTTTTCTTTCTTGGCAATCTCATCAACTCACTTGGCTTCAGCTAACATCTCTGTGCAGATGATTTCAGAATTTTTATTTCCAGTTCTGACATTACTCCTAAATCTGAGATCTGAGTCTCAAATTGACTATAGGACATATCCACTTGGATGTTCCACTAGCACCTCAAACTCAATATGTTCAAGACAGAATTTGTTAACTTTTATCCAAAAGTTAAACCCTTTTCTGACTTCCCCATTTTGTAATGTTTTGGTTTTATCTTTGAATACACAATGATTGGTATAATGCCCAGAACAATTATAGACATTTAATAAATGCTTGTTTAACTAAATTGATTTGCCCCCATTCTTTAGTGCTACTCCAACCACTACAATCTAGGCTTTCATTTCATTGCCATCTACCAACACTATTGCAAAATTTTTCTATTAGGTCTTTTCTCTATACTCTTCTCCTACCTCCATTCCATCCTTCATACTGTATACTGTTGTGGGGTTCAGAAGTGAACCCCTGGGGTTTGGGAAGGATACCTTTTGCAAGAATGCAAGACTCTGAAACTTGGCTTTAAAATAAAGAGAAATTTATTAATTTGGAAAGTAATGTTGAATCTGACCAGGAGGCAGCATAGGTAAAAGCCTGCCTCCTAGGTGAAACAGCATGGATGGAAAAGCTGCTCCTTGGGAGGAGAGCAAGACAGTATGAGTGAAGCAACCAGAAAGGTTGCTCCTAGAATGCCTCAATTCTGGGGTTTTTATATTCTTTTACAGCAATGAGGACAAGATTCTGGAGCAAGGGGTTGAGGGGAGGTTTGCCCAAAGGCATGGGGGTGGTTCTCCTGATTTGGAGAACAGATGGATGAAGTGTGTCTCTTTGTCTATCTCAAATCTATGGGACAGTCAAAGGAGAATAATCCTCTCAGGGTCAGATGTTTTGTGTTGGGAGTCAGAGAGAGTAAGGATGCAAAGGAATTTCCCTCTTAATAGTTTGCCTGAGTTTCTAGAGGTACAATGCCCATGCCAATACTACTGTCAAAATAATTTTCCTTGTGCATAGATCTAGTCTTGTCACTTCTATTATTAAAACACTTCAATGTGTTTACTATTACTTACTGAATAAAACTTACTCTTTATCCTAATATTCAAAGTCCCTAGAGCAATAATCTGGTAGTATTCTACCTTTCAAACTTTATGCCAAATTGCTTCCCCAGTAGAATGGGTGGATGAGAACAATTTGTCCCAACAGCCAAGAAGGTAGCTGAAGCAGGTGCTGTGAAGTGTCTAGAGCTTGATTATCCAATGCATTCTGGGCCATCACCAGTTGTCTTGATTTTTGTCTTGCTATTGGTGTTGAATGACTCTGGAAAAGAGTGAGTTGTGCAACTCTGCCTCACTTAAATCCAAATCACAAGCAAGTCAAGACAACACCCATATCTGTCATTGGTCCTCTAAAGTCAAAGGTCAAATAACAATTAAAGTTAGATTAAATACTCACTATTCCTCATGAATGTGCTATCCTGACCTATCTCAACCCTTTATTCATATTGGTCCCCTCCTAAAGGGGCTATTGTGAGGGTCAAATAAAGATAATATCAGTTAGGTGCTTTGCAAATCTTAAGACATTATATAAATGCTAGATATTATTATTTTTATACTTGTCATGATCTCTCCTACCTCAATCTTTGCCTATCAAAATCTATCTACTTAGCAAACCTTGAAGGGTCCTATGTTACTTACTACTATTATTATTACAGAACACAGTTTAAGACTCAAATATTTTATCTACAAAGTGATAGGGATGCCCTATGCTTAAGTATTAAAATGCTATTAAATTAAATTGAGATATAATTACTTGTGTATATACTATATTCTCCAATTAGACTGTAAGTTCCATGAGGACAGGAACCAGATCTTTGTAGCTCCCCCATTAGATAGTTCAGTACTGTGTACTGATTACTTAATAAATGTTTGTTGAACTCTTAAGTTTCTTGAACTTGTTCTGTTATTCTACTATTCTGCATTTATTATGCCTCATCTCCCAACCTAAAATACAAGTTCCTCGAGGGCACCCAGGAGGCAATCAGCAAATGTTTGGTGATTTTATTCAAAACAATCTTGGTCATGTTCTTGGCATTGAAATATGTTGTCAAAGTGAACATCCAGGATTCTATTCAACTGTATAGTCTTTTTAGAATAAGAATTGAAAGAATGTTTTTCTCACTATAATCTTGTCTGCCTTCTGAGTGGTCATGAGAAGCTTTGAATTCTAGTAGAAGGTCATTTCCTTTTTTGTGGGAAAGAAATAGGTCCAAGAAGAATATATAAACACAAGATGAATAAATAATCTCAAACTATTTATTTACAAATTTCTACAGACCTGAAAGAACATAGTAAAAAAAAAACAACAAAAAAGCTCACAAATTTTTACTCACAAGAAAATATAAAAATTGCATGAAATTCTGAACACTACAAAGACTTAGTTAGGAAACCTAGGAAATTTGACTTAAAGAGAGCTCTCATTCTCAACTCTGATTCACCCCACATATCTGATCATTTACCAAATCTTGTCATTTTTAGTGCTACCTCACTTATGCCTATTTCTTTTTCGCCATTCACATAACCACCATTCTAGTTCAAGCCCTCATTACTCTCATCTAAAGTATTTCAATGGCCCTCCAAATACTATCCTTGACTCAAGTCTCTCCACACTACAGTTGACCTTCTACCTTGCTGCCAAACTGATTTTCCTAACCGTATAAGTCTGATTATGTCACTCCCTTATTCAATAAACACCAGTGGCTCACTCTCACCTCTAAGATAAAATATAAATTACTTTTAAATATTGAATGCTCTTCATACCATGGTCCCTAATTTTCCAATTTTATTGCACCTTATATTGAGGAAACATAAATCCTGTCCAAACTAGACTGTTATTGTTCCACTCCGCCATCAACCCCATCTTCCACCATTGTATCTTTGCATATTACTTCCTCCTTACCTCTGCCTCCTAAAAAATCTATAATTGCTTTCCTAATAGTTTCCTGAATTCTCAACTACTTGGAGACCTCTAAAATTTTATTTATATATTTTGCATATAACTATGTCCATACATTTTGTCTATCCTTATAGAATATAAACTCCTTGAAAGATAAGATAGTTTCAATGTTTTCTTTGTATTCCCTAGGACAGTAAACAGCACATAGTAGGTGCTTAATAAAAATTTGATGATTATTAGATTCACATGTATTCCATATATTACAATTAATCATATATTGGTATATTTCTGGTGCTGTGACTTCTTGAATGTAGCTACTCTTTCTGAGGTTGCATATAACAGTCCTTTACCATTAATCATATTCTCTGGAAACCTGATAGCCAAATTTAAACCTTATTAGTTCTCAGAATAATTTGTCTAGAATTATTTTCTTCCAGGGAAAGATTATTACTCTGAAAAAATAAATCAAGTCAACTTTTCCCTTTCAATAAAATAAGAGGAAAGAAGATAGCAAAAGATATGTCATCACCACCATTACCGTAATAACAAGGGACAGGATAAGAGAACTATCCCCCTTGCAATTACTGTATGTATACAGAGTACCTGTGCAGAATGCTAAATATAAATAGAACTGGGCACAGAATGAGGAGGAACTCAAAGGCAGGTTCTGCATATAAGTAAAGTAAACTACAATGGTGAAGATTTGGGAATGCCTGTAAAAAGCATTTCCTTTACTATATTGCCATTGTAACTGAAATTCTAACCATTCTTTAACATTAAAGGAAACTATATCTGCAAGACCCCTGTGGGTAGAGCACTGGACCTGGAGTTAGAAAGACCTGAATTTGGATTTAGCTCCAGACATTTCTTAACTGTGTGTCTAGTCAAGTCACTTAACCTCAGTTTGACTCAGTTTCCTCAACTATAAAATGGGAATAATAATACCTATCCCTCAAGGTTGTTATGAAGATCACATGAGATTATATTTGTAAATATATAATGAGCGCAGTGCCTGATACATAGCATTTGCTTAATAAATCATATTTCCTCCCTCTCTTTCTCTTTCTTTTTCCTCACTCTCTTCTTTCCCCAGTAGGTGCCATGCCCTAGACCCTTTCTGGTTAGCTGCATTCCTGTTTCCTTGCCAACCTTCTCAAAAGCCAAACAACTTAATTGTTTTATTCCTTTAAAACTTTGTTGCTTTAGCATTTTGTTCTCTCATTGTTGATAGTTAGCCAATCTGATAAAGCAATAATGCTAAGACAGCACTTTCCAACACTTTTAACCTTGACATATTACAGATCTTCAGTTGGTAGTCAAAGAATACGGACAATTTGCAAGGAAAGAAATCCAAGCTATCAATATTCTTTTGGGAAAAAAATGTTTCAAATCACTAATAATTAGAGAAAAACAAATGAATGCAACTCTGAGGTCTCACCTCATACATATTAGATTGGCCAAGTTGGCAAAAAAGAAAAATGATGAATGTTGGAGAGGTTTTAGGGAAATAGTCACATTAATGAACTTTTGATAGAGCTGTGAACTAATCCAACCATCCTGGCCTCAGAAGCAATGGGTGTGAATAAAATGGTTGATTTAGTATTGATTTCAGGAAAAACTGCCTAACAGAGTATCCAGGAATGGAAAGGGTTGCTTAGGGATTTGATGGGTTCCTCTTCTTTGGAGGTTTTCAAACAGAATAGATGAATACTTATCAGGCCTATTATAGTGGAGATTACTTTTGGTTGTATATTTGAAAAGATGGCTCTTAAGGCTTCTTCTAATTCTCAAATTAGAGAATTATGTGATTTTGTGTTCTATTTGTTTTTTCAATGCACAAAATATATTTTATCTTCTTTTACCCCTCACAAGGAAAGGGAATGGAAAGGAGAGAAAAGGGAAAGAGGAAAAAAAAACCCTTGGAACAAGTATACATAGTAAAACAAAACATGTCCAGGTTAAACATCTCTAATTCTTTCAAATGATCTTCATGTGACACAGACCCCAGTCCCTTTACCATCCCAGTTATCTTTATTTTGTTTTATTTTAACTATTTGGCCCTGGCAATAATCTCTTTTTTGCCTTAGTTTCTTCAACTACAAATTGGGAATACATAACTGTGCCCTCTTAGGGGTTGTGAGTATCAAAGGAGGTAATATTTATAAAAATACTTAGTACAGTGCTTAGCATAGTAGGCACTTAATAAGTAATTAGTCCCACTTTTTGATGAAAACTGTGATATTTTCCCTCCTTCAATTTTGTTTATTTCTTTCAAACTATCCAGGATCTTTCAAACATACTATTAATGGCTCAACAATCACATCTGTCATTTTTTTTTCTATTGCTGAGGATACAATTCATCTAGGCTAGAGTATTTAAATTGAGCAAGGGTAACTAATTCTCCCTTACTACCTCATATCTTGGATCTCTCAATCCTTATTAGTATTTTTGTAATGTCATTTCCAGTGAAAATATAATTTTCCTGGGCAGAGAAAACAGAAACAAATTATGACCTGAACATTTCTGATTTCTTGCTATTTTCAGTTATTATTGTCCATTTACTCCAAGTGAAATTCCTTCATTGTTCCTTCTTTTTCTCCTAACATAGTTGTTTTTTAAAAAGCTCCCATTTGCTATCTTTCGTATCCCTTACCTGTGTCAGCTCATCCTTAGCTTTAACATTACTGACACTTTTTCTTCAGAACTGTTATATGACCTTATATTTATCTCCTTTTACTTAGTCTTGCTTCATCTTATTTATATTTCCTTTAAAAATATACATTAGTTTATAAGATCCTTGTGCATCCATGTGGTACTCTTTAGACAAATTCCATTTTCTCTCTTCACTGGAACTATTTCTTTTGTGTCTTCTGAATTTTACTCTTAAGCATCCTCTATCTCTCCTGGGATGACTTCCCCTCTAGAATTTTAGTTCATTAAATCTTACCCATTCTTCCTTTGAACCCCTTCAAATCTGAACTTACTATGTGTGTCAGACTATGCCAAGATTTCATCTCCTTCTCTATCACATATTCTAGGAGGGTGAGTCACTTTCTTCCAGCATTCAATATTCTTTTTAGTGGACTCCACAATCTTATTCTGAGGAGTCCAAGAGTACGGAGTATCCTTGGGCTAAAGGAGGGAAAAGCAGTGGAAATTTTGGAGGAAAATGTATGATTAAGCTTTTTTCATACCCCAGTATTATTAACTGTAATAATTTTTGTAAATATGTAGTACCTGGGACCCTCAATATGTCCCCCTTCTTAGATATATAAAGATTCATGATACTGTTGGGGTTTGTCTATTCAGTTTCTTAGCTACAAGCCCCTTAGTGATGTTTATTTTACTAGATCAAAATCAGGTGACCATAAATTCAAAGCAAACCTATTTAATGAAACGGAATAGCAAGGTATTACCAGTTAATTCTACCTGGTAGTAATCTTTCTTGATACCCATTCCCAAAAGGCTTCTAATTTCACCTGAGTATTGATAACCATACCTTTTCATTACCATCATGTCCACTCAAGGCATGAGTGAGAGGGCATCATCAATCATTCATAGAAAGGTAGTATCAGAGAAAGTCACAAAGTTCTTGGTTACATTAGATTCTTAATATTATACTGAGGTAGGGAATGCTAGACTTATTCATGCAGGAACCAGTGACTAGGTAATATTGGATTTCATGGCATGGAAACTAGACAATCATGGGAACAAGTACTCTTGAAGGCATTGACTTCTTGTCAGCATCATGAAGGTTCAGATAGGATCCCAGAAATCAGGATATAGCTGTCATCCCCCCCCCATCTCTCCATGAAAAATCTCCATGTTCCTCCAGTTTTGTTCTCCCCCCTCAATTAAAAAACCTTCTCATACTTGGAGCTTCCAAATGCTACAAATTCACGTAGTTTTCAAAAGCATGTAGTTCAAAAGAAGAGATGGAAGGGCAGCTAGGTATCACAGTGGACAAGAACATTAGGTCTGGGCAAGTTACTTAACTTCAATTGCCTAACCCTTGCCACACTTCCATCTTAAAATTGATACCAAGGTAAGGATTTAAAAAAATAAAGAAGAGTTGGAGCCTGTGTCTAGACATTGACTTTCATGCATGTGTATTTTTATATTAATATTTTATTTTTTTAAAAACACCTCATTTTCTGACTTAGAGTCAATACAAAGTATTGATTTCCAGACAGTAAGTGCTAGGCAACTGGGATTAAGTGACTTGCCTAGCATCACACAGCTAGGAAATATTTAAGTCCAGATTTGAATCCAGGACCTCTTGTCACTATAACTACTCTTTATCCACTGATTACCTAGTTACCTTTATATTCTTTTATTTTTTAATAAAAATCAAGCATTTTTTTTGGTGAATTGTGTAGCAGAATTTCAATATATAAATATATAGACTAGTTTATCTGGAATGGAAGTATATACATTTGTGGGACCTCTTCAGAGAACTATTTGACCCCAGGAGTAGAAGAAATATATATATATAAAAAGTCCCCAAGCAGTCAAGGGGAAGAATTAGTTAGGACCCCAATTCCTGGGTAATATGATAAACCAGAGACCAAACACAAAGACTGACTCCTGAAAAGGAGATGACAATACATGAAGAAAAAATAGAATATCAGGATGGCAAAGTAGAGACCCTTATTGAGGTTGCCATATTTACTGGCACTGACAACATTTACAATCCTGCAACAGTACAGGGGGAAAAAAGCTTATCAACTACTTAGCAAAAATAGTTATATATGAGATGGTGATGCTCATCTCAACTCTCATATATATTGTGATGACTTCCTTGTCTGAGGTCAGTCTATGTGTTTGGTCTCAGGTTCTCTATCTTCCCCAAGAACTAGGATCTTAACTAATTCTTCCCCTTGACTGCTTGGGGAATTTTCATTGCTGGAGGCTAGGTGGCACAGTGGGTAGAGCACTGAACCAGCCGAGTTCCCCCCTCATCACCCCAAAAGGGCCACGTGTCAAGTGTCACAGTACCTTTGTCTCCCCAACATGAGATGGTATCCACCAACCCCATTCAAATGAGGACATTCTTCATGCATGGTTTGATGCTTTCTCTGGCTGTAAAAATCCCTACTTATAATTCCAAGACAGAAGGCAGTTTCTTTTTCCTCCTTGGACATTAGTTCTTACTTAGATCCTAATAGGAGAATCACATTGCCAAAAGTTGATTAAGTCCCACTATGTTTATTGCACCATATATATATATATATGCATATATATATATAATATTAGCTACTAAGATTCCTTCCACTTGGTTTTGAGGATAATTTAAATTCAACTTACTGAGATTGTATGAGAACCAAAGCAGTAGATGATTGATATGAAATTCCTAAGGCTTTGCTCCATGGAATACAACAAAGTAGATCTTATGAGATAGGAAAGAAATTAAAACTTCTGAATGACATAAGTAGGTTCTTTGCTCTCTAGAAGCCTTTGATTTCAAAAAGACAATAGCAAAATGAAGGACACAACAACTAAATGAAGACAATAAAAAAGCACCCATAACATCAAGCATTTATATTTCTTACTGAAAGTTCTACAAGTCAACATATAATTCAATTCTGTGAATTTACGGAAGTCTGTTAGGACTTCCAAGCTTCTGAAGGAGAAAATCCATAGTTATATTGGCAGGAATAAAGGGAAGGTGGGGAGAAAAAAGGAAGAGAGAATGTGTCTGAGTTTTAGATCTAGAAATAATACATCTTGTACTTAGCAATCAAGTTTCTAATAGTTTTTGTCAGCATACCTTGGTTATTCACTAGTTCTTTTTTCTCATCAAAAATAGTTTTCATTTCATTTTAGTAGCATGACAAGAAAAAAGTTTTAGAAGTTGTGGACATTCTGATGCATTAGCTCCCTGAGGTGGATAAGTTATTTTAGGGACAGTAACAGCAAATCTAAGGGTGATCATTATCTCAACAATAACAGTGTGATGCTACAGAGGCCTCTACTTTGGGAATATAAAAGAATGTTGCTAGGTATAAAGTAGTCAATAACAGAGTAGAAATCTAGTATTAGAATTCCTGCAACCAATAGACTTTGATTGGAGAGCTGAAATGACCAAAGCTTGCCCCCAAAAAGACAGATATAAATTGTGTGCCCCTTGCAAAATGTATGGAAAACAGGAATCTGGTAATATTAGCTAAGTTGGACAATGGGAGAAAGATCAAAAACATCTATTAATAATCCAAAATAATGAGCTAAATCTAATCATATGAAGAAGTAGCACAGTACAGTGGAAAGAGTGCCAAACTCAAAGGAGAAAGTCTTGAGTTCAAGTCCTACCTTCATCAATAAACAATTATTCTTTGAGGCAACCAGGTGCTACAGTGGAGAGAGTACTAGTCAGGTAGACCTGAATTCAAATTCTGTCTATGAGATTCTGGGGCAAGTCATTTAATGTTCACTTCAGTTTCCTCATCTGTAAAATGGTCATTATAAAAGCATCTTCTGTCCATGGTTGTTGTGAGGATGAAATGAAACAATAATTGAAAAGCTCTCAGCACAGTCTCTGACACCTAGTAAGTGCCATATAAATGTTAGCTAATGCTGAGTACTAAAGATACCAAGACAAAAGCAAAACAGTGCCCGCCCTCAGGAAGCTTACATGTACATGGATAAGTTTGCACAATACAATTGCAAATCAAATACAAAAGACTCACAGGTAGAGGCACTTGGAGCTGGAAGGATGGGCAAAGGCTTCTTGGAAAAAGCAGTCTTGAAGAAAATGGGGCATTCTAGGAAGTAGAGGTATAGGAAAAGAGCATCTCAAGAATAAGGGACAAGCAGTGCAGTGGCATATAGGGAGAAGCATCCTGGATGAACAGCAGCAAGTAGACCAGTATGGCTGACCAGTACAGAGTGTGTGTTGGGGAAGTAATCAATCAACTATTCACTGAGTGCTTTGGTGGTACAATGGATAGAAACTCAGGATCTAGAGTCAGAAAGATGTGAATTCAACTCTGATCTCAGACATTTACCAGCTATTTGATTGTACCAAAAAAAAAAAAATCTCTGCCTCAATTTCCTTTTTGTAAAATGGGGATAATAATAGCACCTGCCTCTTAGGGTTGTTATAAGGAGTGAAAGAGATAGAACTTATACAATACTTTGCAAACCTTAAATCACTATATAAATTCTGGCTTTTACTACCAGGAACAATGATAAGGACTATGATTATTAAGAAAAGTCAGAATGATCTTTGTCTTTAATGAATAATGCTTGGAAATGATCAAATAAAATATTATTTAAAAAAAAGTCAGAAATAGTTCTTGATCTCAGTTTATATTTTAATGAGAAAGACTATGTATATATATATATTGTGTGTATCTATATGATAAATATATACATATATTACATAATGTGAATTTATACATAATATATACATAATACACATTGTATATAATTGTGTGTGTGTGTATACTTATATATAAACATCATCCATACCAAGTAGGTAAAGTATTAGCTAAGTGGCACAATGGATAGAGTACCTGAACAGGAGTCATAAAGACTCATCTTCCTATGTCCAAATCTGATCTCAGATACTAAATAGTTATGGGACCCTGAGCAAGTCATTAAACCCTCAGTTTGCCTCTGTTTCCTCATCTGTAAAATGAATCTGAAAAGAAAATGGCAAACCACTTCAGTATCTTTGCCAAGAAAACCTCGAAAATGATCATGAAGAGTCAGGTGTGACTGAAAAATGACTAAACAACAACAAAATCTATTGTGCCAAAAGTAGTCAACCAGGTTTTGGTTATTTGTGAAAACTTATTTATAAAAAAAGCTTTTCTTCCTGCTCCCTCTAGTGACTAATAACATTCATTGTCAAGAAGACTAAGCAACAACGTCCTACTATGCCATTGGCTGGCTTGAGCATGATCTCATTGTTGAACAAGTAAATGTGAATTTCATCAAAACCAGCAATGAATATAACATGATGTGATTACTGTGGGATATGATTCTTTAAGTATAAGAGAAACAGAAATAAGATATAATTTTATTTATATATTTATCTCATTTTAATTCACTTTACCCAGTTTATCTCAAAATATTAATTGGCTTCCTGTGCTGTTCAGGAAAAAAGTATTTTCATAAAACATTGCTACATAAATCATAGTGAGATATGAATCTTGGTGAAATTTTTTTTAGTACTAAATCTTTTACTTATATTGCTTCTCATCAAATTCTCAATACTCTCAAAAGAAGCTTAATGAAAAGCTTATTTCATTTAATTATAGAGGATGTGTTTCTAGGTATTGGTCTGGGTCCTTATTGTTATCTCCTGATGAAGTCTTTGTTCTATGATTCAAAATGTCTCCCTATACAAAGTGTAGACATCTCCATTTATACTATAGTTGAGAATTATTTCATAGCTTGTCATATATTTGTAGTTGTTTTGAAGCCAGCCTAAGCCAAATCATGAGAATCAATTATTAACTTTTTTTTGGTGTGAGCATTTACACCATGAAAATCAGAAAACACTTATCAGAGCTTTATTTGTTTTTTTGTTGACTGCTTAGACCTAAAAAATTGATAAATAAAATAGTAATAATGAAGATTAAACTTTAAAGTACGAGTGGTATTTTTTTTCCAGAGAGCTATTTGTTGAACATTTACCAACATACTCCTGCTTATTGGACTTGAGCTTTAAAAGGGAGAATTATAATCAGGCACAGAAAGATTGAGAGAACTAGATTGAGAGATAGAGAAGGGATACAGAGATATAGACTAGTTTATCTGGAATGGAAATATATACATTTGTGGGACCTCTTCAGAGAACTATTTGACCCCAGGAGTAGAAGAAATACTTGGTTCCAAAAGAAGAGAGAACAAGTAGACCCCAGAAATGGTGGCAGCCAGAGTTAAGTGGTGGAGTAACAAGTGATTTCTGGGACCATCTAGGTACAAAAAGAGCTAAAACCATCAGTAATGGGGCTGTGATGGAAATTCAGAGGAGTTATTGGACTGAGAGGATACTAAGGAGGTATTCCTAGAAAATACTAAGTTTCTGCACCAAATGGAAGAGCTCTGCGGCCAAGGCAAAAATGGAATTAAGGGAGAGCAATGATGAAGAACAACAGTGTGGAAGGGAAAAAGTGGACCTAACTTTCATTGATACTGTGAATTATGTGGACTATATAGATCCAGGGGAAAGAGATCAATCTTTCATCAACCCTAAATCCTTCCACTTCATGGAGAATCCATTCAGGCTAATACTTAAAGTTTAAAGGAACACACAGGTATTTGGGAAAGTAGGGCTCCCTGGAAAGAAGGGTTATTTGAGTATCTAGCAATCCTTAATGTTTCCCCTTAGTCTTGGATAGGACCACAATCAAGGCTATATTCCACATTTGGTGAGTGACTGTCATAAAAGTTTCAAGAAAGATGAGGTTTATCTGAGAGTTGGGAGTAAACTCTTAAGCTATCCTAAGCATTTTCTCATTGTGGCTCCTCACCCTGCCAAGGTATTGCTAAAAACTAGGTGGAAGTCCAACGGAGAGAAAAGAAGAGTTGACTGGATTGTTTATTGAATCAGGTCTGAGTGTTTTATGTCTTCTTTTCTATATGGTGAAATAAAGCCCTCCACATATTTTATACTATTAAAATGAATATTTGAATGGGGATTGAGGGCTTTGTCCCTCTTATTTTGAATGTCTAGACCCACTGGAATAATGATAAATGTTTAACAACTGGATATCTGAAAAATAAAAATCATTTGCATGTATACATATGTCTAACACAGCTTTAAATTTATTTATCATTTTTATCATTATCTCCATCACTTTCTTAAGTCTAGACAATCAACTAAACAATAAATTGAGCTCTTGAGAGCTCATATGAACTGTCTCTAGCACACCCCACTTAAATCAGGAATTCATACCCTAGCTAGGTTTTGTGAACTTTTTAAAAAATATTTTGTGTTTAAAAATTCTTTTGAGAAGGGGTCCATAGTTTCACAAGATTGCTAAAGAGCCCTTCACACATACACACACACACACACACACACACACACACACACACACACAGAGGTTACGAATTCCTCAACTAAAACCAAATTCTGATGGTTCTAGGGAAAAATGAGGCTGGCATGGGGAGGGAGGATGGAATACAATAAGTAAAAAAGAAAGATTTGAAGATTTTAATGAGAAGTACTCAAAGGTTGAATTCAGTTTTCTTGATGTTTTTTTAGTCACTTCAGTTGTATCCACCTCTTCATTACCCCATTTGGGGGTTTTCTTGGTAAAGATATTGTAGTGTTTGCCATTTCTTTCTCCAGTTCATTTTATAGATGAAGAAACTAAGGCAAATAGGGTTAAGTGACTTGCCCAGGGTCACACAACTAGTAAGTTTCTGAGCCCTGATTTGAACTCAGTAAGATGATTCTTTATGACTCCAGGCACAATACTCTATCCATTGTGCCACCTAGCTATTTTAACCACAAATCTTTGATTCTATGTCACGGATTATATAGTGGGAATCTCATATGTGGGTGGCAATTAAGACTTTTGCACTTTGTATAGGGAGATATCATCAAAAGTCAGAACAAAGTTTTAAATCAAGGGTTGGCAATGGGAACTCAGGATAATACCGGGACACATCCTCTCAACATAATGATACAATAATAATTCTCTACTTCTCTTGTACTTTACATTCTGAGAGAATAGCACCTAGTTCAGTACTTTATACTCAATTATAGAACAGTGAGAAGTTATTCAAATGAGAAAAAGGAAAGTAAAAAGAGAGATTAAGTGAAACTTTCAGCAGCAGAACTAGGGTGGAAGAAGTATTTTTGAATCATTATAAAAAAAGAAATTTGGAGTAGAAAATCAATTTACTAAGAGCATCCAGAACTGTGACTCATTTTAAAAGAAGTACTGTAAAGCTTTAGGAAACCTAAATACTGACCTACTTTAAAAGGGTTCACAGAGTAACATACTTAGTTTAAGGATATAAAAAGGGTTTTTTTTTTATCATTACAGTTAAAAACATAAATTTCCTAAACTAATGCATATGCATTAATCTTTTCACTAAGAACCAGATGATGAGCCAAGGGCTGGGTGTTTTATTTACTTTATCTACCAAACTCCACAGTATTCTGAGATCAGAGAGCATTTACAGATTTAATTCTTGGAACATGGACAGAAGGAGTCTTAAAACTAGAAATGCTACAGAGTAAGTAGTAAATAGTTCAAAATGGACAACTGAGTCACTCTTACTGTTTTTATGTCCTCACTAACAATGATCATATGTGGAGCTTTGATCTGAAAGGATTTAGGAGAGAAGAGGATCTGGAGATAAAGAAGGACTTCAATCTCTTCACTTAGGAGCCATCTCTTAAAATTTTCCTTAACTGTCAGAAATTGACTATCTTGCTAGACCTTAAAACAATCTAGTCCATATTTTCCTTCTCCAAAGTACCTCATTGTCACTGACCCTCAGAGTTATTCCTAGAAACTAACAACTTCTCTCTTTATCCAACATTTATTAAATGCCTACTATATCCAGGAACTGTATTGGACAGTAGGTAAAAAAAAAATCTGGTCTCAAGGAACTTACATTTTATTTATTCATTCTTCATGACACTATTTCAGATTTTTCTTGGCAAAAATACCAGAGGGATAAGTAACTTGTCCAGGACCTTACAGCTAGTAAGTGTCTAAGACTGGATTTTTACTCTAGTCTTCCTTACTTCAGGCCCAGCACTCTATTAACTGCACCATCTAGCTGTCATTATATTCTATAGGGAACTTAAATGTTTATATTCATTATAATATAAAGGGAACTTACATGTTTATATTCTTTATAACATATAAAAATGTAAGTTAAGGAGCCTTTATTCTACAATGAGGAAATAAAATATAAAGATAAAGATAAATAAAATATAAATAAAAATATAAATATTTAAAGATGATTATGATTATTAATTAGATTTTAACTAACTTATCAACAATTAACCTGGTTACAGTCAGGATAGGCTTTCCATTGGAGGAGGTACCTAAATGGAGCCTTGAAGGAAGCCAGAGATTTCATGAAGCAGAGATGAGAAGGGATTACATTCAATATGCTTCTTTCAAAGTTATCCTGTGATCTTCTGAAGTTCCTTTCTTCCCTTCTATACATTTTTGAAAGATACTTCTCTTACTCCTCACTTTTGGGAAGGCAACATTATTACTAGCACACAATCCTTGTAACAAGGATTTTGTCAAGTAAAACAAATTTACACTTTAATCATTCTGCATCTTCTGTCCTCTTTTGTCAAAAGAGGAGGTAGCATGCATTGTTATCTGAACTAGAGTCATGGTTAGTCTTTGTCTTGTTCAGAGTTTTTAAGTCTTCCCAGCTTGCTTTGCTTTTGAGTGTCATTACTATATAAATCATCTTTCCTAAGAAAATTCCATGTAAGGTTATGAAGAATCAGACATAACTGAAAAACAACTCAGCAACAATGAAAAGTCTATTTTCATTTCACCCTATGGTCCTAAGATGTCTGGAAATTTTTCTTTTATAATGTTTTGAATTATGGTATCAATATTTAACCCAGAAATACCTTTACTATGAGTATACATCAAAGGGATCAAAGAAAGAGGAAAAACACTCATTTGTGCAAAAAATTGCATAGCAGCTTTTTTTTTCTTTTGGTAACAAATTGCTGGACACAATGGAGTGCCTCTCAATTGGGGAATAGAAAAACAGTTTATGTAAATATAATGGAATATTATTGCACTATAAATATGGCAAAAGAGTAGATTTCAAAGTAGATTTGGATGACATGTTTATATTGATGCAGAGTAAAGTGAATAGGACCATATATTACTTTCCATTCTATTTACCTCTGTTTAGTTTGTGACCTCCACCTCCCCTAGTTTGTCTTCTTTTCTCTCAGCCTCACCTCCTTTTCTCTTATCCCCTTCCTCTCCTACTTTCCTATAGGGTAAGATACCTTTCTATACCCAATTGATTGTGTGTGTGTTCTTCCCTCATTGAGACAATTCTGATGAAAGTAAGGTGCATGTGCTCTCCTCACTTTCCTGAACTTTCCCTTTACTGTGAATGCTCTTTCATACATCTTTTATGTACAATAATTTGCCCCATTCTATTTTCCCTCCCCCTTCCCAATGCATTTCTCTTTCTCATGCCTAAATTTAATTTTATTTTTATATCATCCCTTCATATTCAACTCACACCCTTGCCCTCTATTTATGTATAATCCCAAGGAGGGACATACACAGTTTAACCTTATTGAATGTCTTTTGATTTCTCTTTCCTGTTTACTTTTTTTATAATTCTCTTGCTTTCTAAAAGATCGCTCTAGTGCAAATATCAATAATATGGAAATAGGTTTTGATCAATGACACATGTAAAACCCAGTGGAAATGTGCATTGGCTGTGGGAGGAGGGTGAGAGATGGGGAGAGAAAGAACATGAATCATGTAACCATGGAAATTTTTTCTTAATTAATCAATTAAATAAAAATTAAAAAAAATAAAAATAAATTAGAGTTGACATAAAAAATAATAATAATTCTCTCATCTTACATTTGAGAGTTAAATTTCCCATTCATCTCTGGCCTTTTCATCAGGAATGTTTGAAATTCCTCTATTTCATTGAATCACCATTTCCCCCTGAAGAATTATGCTCAATTTTGCTGGGTAAGTGATTCTTGGTTGAAGTCCTAGCTCCTTTGCTCTCTGGAATATCATACTCTAGACCTTCCAGTCCATTAATGAAGAAGCTGCTAAGTCTTATGTTATCCTGACTGAAGCTCCACAATACTTGAAATGTTTCTTTTTGGTTGCTTACAATATTTTCTTCTTGACCTGGGAGTTTTAGAATTTGGATATAATATTCCTGGTAATTATCCTTTTTCAGATATTTTTCAGGAGGTGATCAATAGATTCTTTCCATTTTAATTTTGGCCTTTGGTTTCAGAATATCAGGGCAATTTTACTTGATTTTTATTGAAATATGATATCTAAGCTCTTTTTTTAATCATAGATTTCAGATTCTCCATAAATTCTTCAATTATCTCTCTTAGATTTATTTTCTAGGTCAGTTGTTTTTCTTTGAGATATTTCACATTTTCTTATATTTTTTCAGTCTTTTGACTTTGTTTGATTGTTTCTTGATGTCTTAAGGAGTCATTATCACCCACTTGCCCAATTATAATTTTTAAGAGATTATTTTCTTGAGTGAGCTTTTGTACTTCCTTTTCCATTGAGCCAATTCTACTTTGTAATGTGTTCTTTTCTTCAATGAATTTTTGTACCTCTTTTTCCAAAGGGCCAATTCTGTCTTTAGAGATTTTTTTCTCTTCAGTGCATTTGTAATATTTCTTTCCATATGTACAATTATGCATTGCATTTTAAATAGTTTTTCTTTTCTTTGGATTTTTGTGCCCCTTTTACCAATTGGCCTATTGTTTTTAAGATATTGCTTTCTTCAATATTTTTTGTGCTTTCTGTTCAAGCAGTTCACTCTTTTTCATGGTTTTACTGTATTACTCTCATTTCTTTCCCCAATTTTTTCCTATTTCTCTTATTTGATTTTTAAAATCTTTTTTGAGTTCCTCCATTAATTCTTTTTGGGCTTAAGAGCAATTTATATTTTTCTTAGAAGCCTCAGATGCAGTAGTATTGACTTTATTGTCTTCTTATGTATTTGAGTCTACCCTGTCACCAAAATAACTTTTTTGTTGAGTTTATTTTTTTGTTTTTACTCATTTTCCTGCCTTTTTCTTTTCTTTTAGTTTAAAAACTGTTAAAGCTGGGCTTTATAGCTATGGTGAAGAGAAAACTGTCATAAACTTCAGGTTCTTTATGCAGCTGCTTTCAGTTCTTCCAAAGCAGTATGATGTAAGGAGAAGTATGTTTAATACTGTTCCACCCTGTGCTTTGATCTGTGAGTAATCAAAGCACTCCTTTACCCCTTTGAACTATGACCAGGATCCCCTGTTCTCTTGGGACTGCAAGTACTGGTGTGTGCTGGTACTCCTCCTCACACTGCAACTTGGCCATAAGACTGTGACCTGGGTCTGTGTATGGACAATGAGACAAGAGACTTGTACCTAGAGCCAGCAAAGAGATCATGTAATCTCCTTCTGAACTTTTTTCTGACACCCCACCCCTTACCATCTATGGCTGAGAATTCCTGACACATTGGCAGCTGCTTCAGTTGTGTCCAAGGTCTACTAACTTGGTGGAGCCTGCCCTGGTACTCTGCACTCTACATCCACTCTGGTGCACTAGATCCCTTATTTTCTAAGTTGTTTTGGGCTGACAAATTACTTCACCTTGTCTTTTGTGGGATATTCTGCCCCAGAATTTGTTTTGAGGCATTATATTATATCTTTTTGGAGATGATAGAAATCATATGAATCCCTGTACCTTCCCCACCATCTTGGCTCTGCCTGTATAGAATTTTGGACAAAAGGCCAGCATATTACTAAAGAGAACAGTTTTGTTCTCCATAGGACCAGTAAAGTGAAAATATTTTCTAAACTACTTAATAAGAATGAAGAATGAAAAGAGACATAGGGAACTTAACTCTAATGGTACCATCTAGGAAGAGGCTGAAAAGGGTCAATGCCCAGTCTCTGGCTTTATTAGCCTTGGCATACTTAAAACCTGGAGGGCTGTAGCCTAGTGGTCAAACCAATTCTCATTGATCAACAGTCACATAATACTAAACTACAACTACTATAAAGAAGAAAAAATCTTAAGAAAATAATATTCCAGAAGACAAGATATAAAAGTTTGCAACCAAGAATAATTTATCCTACAAGATTGATTATAATTGTTTTTTTTGGGGGGGGGGAATGAATCTTTAACAAAATAGAGGTCTTCCAAAAATTCCTGATTAAAAGTTCTAAGCAGAAACTTTGATATATAAACACAAAGAATATCAATAAAAACTTATTTTTAAAAAGAAAATAAAAGAAACAAAAACACGAGTCAGTAAAAAAAATAGCATGTCTAGGAGAAGGAAGTGGTCAATGGTGTTAAATCCCACAATTGGCCTCAGAAACTTCCTAGCTGTGTGAGTCACTTAATCTCCATTGCCTAGTCCCTGCCACTCTTCTACCTTGGAACTAATACACAGTATTGATTCTAAGATGGAAGATAATAGTGTTGGGTTTTTTTTTTTAAAGAACAATGGCACTGAAAGAGAGGCATTGAATTTGGCAATTAATAGATCATTTATAACCTTGAAAAAGATAGTAAACTAATGGATTTGGAAGTTGAATTGAAAGGAGTTGAAAAATGAATATGAAGTGAGAAAGTGGAAGCAATGAATTTTTTTTTTCTAGGAATTTGCTTGAAAGAGAGGGAAAAGAGAATGACAATTTGTGGAGATGGTAAGATTAAATAAGGATTTATCTATAAATGTTTGTTAGCAGTACAGAAAGAACCAGTGAATAGTAAGGTGAGAAAGGAAGGTATATATCAAGCATGAGGGAAAGCCTGTGCAAAGACGAGGTGATGGGAAATATCAAGTTGGTCAGCTTGGTTGAAATGTAGAATGTAAAGTGTAATCAGTATAGAAGGATTATCTGAAGAGTGACTATGATGGGCTTTAAATTCCAAATACAGAAATTTATATTTTATCCTAGAGGAAACTGAGAACGACTGAGGCGTCTTTAAATATTGGGAGTAACATGGTTTGACCTGTGGTATAGAAATAGCAATACACCCATTGCTTTTGTGACTGGAAAAATCACCTAATGTGTCAGTGCCCTAGTAAAACAACTGCTCATCACCATTGGTAAAAGAAGTTTCCTTGTGGGAATACCTTAAACCAATAAAATCACAAGTTCTGCAAAAGAGAAAAAAAAGATAGAGGAGCTGTATTTTACCAGAGTTCTCAGAAACTGTTCCAGTGAATGCATTCTTATCAATACAAAAAAGAATTATACTTAACATTCAGTCATTATGTTACTATGACATGTAGTTCCATTCATCTGCGATCTCCAAACCCTTTGATATTCAGATGGTAATCTCATACAGGCATCATTTTATAGTGTACTGAATACATAGTCATGTTTAGAAATTGACAGTAGAAGATATGTCATTTCCACTTCATAGCTGGAGAAAAGTGAAAAAAGCAATTCAACCAAAAACAAATAACAATTCATTGGCAAATGTGTAAATAGGAAACTGAACATTGAATCTCAGTCTCCTACTATTGTCTGCTGATTATGTTGTTTGAATTAGGAAAAGTGGGAAAGGGCATCCTAGTCATTAGAATAATGCTTGAAAAACATAATAGTGGAGTGGAAGATAGTGGTAGATTCAGAGAGCAAAATGTTAAAGGATAATAATTATATATTGTATGTCAGATAGATAATAAGAACATTTTAGGGAGTGGGTCTTCCTAGTTATCTTAAGGCTAAGAAAATTAGCTGATGAATTTAAGTATCTTGTTACTAGATTCTAGCTTTGAGCAGGTTGACCTCTTTAAGAAAGAAATGAAATCTTAAAAGGTATTTAAAATCTTTTAAAAAATTCTCATCACCATTAAAAGAAAGTCATATTGAAGCATTTCCATGGGCAGAAAACTTTTACTTATGATTGTCCTACATTCCAAGCCCTCACACCAGAACTGGTTCAATGACATTTTCAACTATATCTTACTCTTGAGTCTTCTCTCTAAGGCATCCCCTGACTTTAAAGACAAAAAGACAAGAAGTTTAGGGTAAACCCAATTCAGAGAGAAAATTTTAGGCTAGATATGACCTCAGCTTTATCATCATCTAGTTGTACAAGTGTCTACCCCAGAAATGCACAGAGATCTTCAGTCTGACTTCTGGACAATAAAAATGCCACAATTAAAAGACCCAGAATTCAAGATCACAAACCCTGCAGTTGCACCACTCTTCCAAATCTTAACTAGGTTTTCTACCAAAAAATAAGCCAATCACTCTCCTTATAGCTATAAATTACCACCAGATATAGCAGAGTCATAAATGATGTGGGACAGAAAGGACTTTATCCTAGGATCCTGAAATTTAGGAGGCTCTAACAATAATCTTTCAGCAAGTAGAAATAACTGGAGTTAGCACCTAATTAGTTCAAATAATTACTTACAACTTGAAGTTATCAGGTGACATGTTACCACTCTTGCCAAATCTCCTACTTAAGCTCTAAGAGAGCTCTTCCCTAGCCTACTTTCACCCTGCTCCACTCTTGGTATCAGTTTCCCCAGCAGTTAAAATAATTCTATACTGATCTATTAAATAAAATAATTGCTAATAAAAATGAAACATGGGTTGAACAAAGGGCATAGACACAAACAACAATAATCTCATAGAGAAGTTTAATCAATGCAAATCAACTGCTATAAACAACAAGACTAACAAAGCTTCAGAAGCATATTAGTCAGCAATATTTTTTTCTTACTTGGCAAGCATAATGATATGGCAGCTAAGGGCAACATCAGTTTAGAAAGCAGTATTGTTTGTGAAATCTTATGATGAAGGATGATAAAAGAAGTATCACTTCAAAAAACAGATGGATAAAAGTTAAAATAAGCATAAAGAAAGCTTGTCAAGAGATCCAACTAAGAAAAGTCATATTAAGGATAATTAAAGATAAAATGAAAGGGAGGCATGGTGATAACAACACTGTTCATATAAGCTAAGATTGTTTTTTCTCTAAAAATCAGGAAAACTGTCCCTAATACTTGATAGGTACAAGGGACTAAAATTTAAGTCAATGACTCAGCATTCTGATCCACAGGGACATAAAGGTTCAACTTAGAAACAGCCAGCACACTTCAGACTAGGCAGAGGGTCCACTGCCATGGAAGTCAATAAACCTTTCTGATGAGACATATGGAGATGAAGGGGGTTGCATTCACCTGAACCAATGCTGTGACCTTGCTGAATATTCTTCCATGCTATGGCTAACTAAACCTTTTATTACTGTTAGGTGGTCTACAAATGTATCATTTTTTCCACCTATAAAATGAAGCATCAGAATATCAATGATTTTGAAAATTTTAATATTTCATCAATGGAAAATGATACATGAAACAAGAAGGAAAACCAGAAAGAAGTTAAAGACTTAAATACACCCCCAAAAATGTATATAATAAATATTAGAGAAAGGACTGAACAGAAAAAGTAGAGATTTTTTTCCCAAAAAACACCTGGAATGATTACAAAAATGGATCACATTCTGATGTACAATGCAGTTATAAATAAATTCAGAAAGGCATAAATGTTAAATTCTGGAGCCATAGCACATAGGCAATAAAATATTCAAGAGGGAAAATAAGAAATAAGACATGTTGAATAATGCCTGGGTTAAAGAACAAATTATACAAACAATAACAAAATATATTGAAGATAACAATAATATAAACAAAACATGCCAAGATTAATGGGATGCAACCAAAGCAGTACTCAGAGGGAAATTTATATCCCTTAATATTTATTCTTATGCAAAAAGGAAAAAGAGAAGATTAATTGAGTTTCCAGTTAAAGAATTAGAAAATGAATAAATATACCAAAGCAAGTATATCAAGAAATCATCAAAGTTTTAGAAAAAAGTAAATTAAAACCATAGAAAATAAACTATCAATTAAATTAATAAATAAAACAGCTATTTTAAGACCATTAAATTGTTAAACTATTAGAAAATATCCAAAACTATTAATAAATTGCCAAACTCAATATCTGTTAGTTTATCAGATCAGAAATAAGGAAAGGTAGATCATAGTAGATAATATGGTGTTATGGTTTCAAGTCCTGGTTTGGCCACTTACTCCTTGTGTGACTTCATACAAATAACTTGGGTTCTCTAAGCCTCATTTTTGTCCTCTTTTAAAACAAACAAGTTGAACTAGATCATTCCCCAAAACCCTTCTGGTTCTAATTCTCTGATTTACAACTATATAGTCAATAAATAAAACTACTAGAAACTATTCCATATAGTTATGTACCAACAAAACCAGTAATATAAAAGAAATAGATTATTGACAAAACAGAAAATAGGTGACCTAAATTCACCAGTCTCTGAAGGAGAAATTAAATAAACTATGCAGTTTCCACATTAAAAAGTACTATGGTTAAATGGATTCACAAATTAATTCCATCACACATGTAAAACAAATAAGTATTTTAACACCTTGGGGGTGGGGTGGAATGAATGATGCAGAATAGAATTTGTACAACTGAGAAAATCAAAAAAGGGAAGGTAGTACCTACCCTGGCTGAACATTGAAGGAAGAGAATTGTGACAGGTGAAAATGAGAAGAGAAAGCATTCCAGACATAAGAGATGGCTTGCTTAGATGCATAGAGATAGAAAATGTCAGATAAAATTCAGAGGACAATTTAATTCATGTTGACTGGAAAATAGAGTACACATGAAGAGGACTACTGTACAATAACAAGGAAGATTAGAGATTCTGAAGAAAGACTTAAATGTCAAAGTATAAACAATGACAAGTATAGTCTTCATGCCCACAGAGCATTCCAAGAACTAGACATGTAACCATTGCAAATGATGAAGAAAGCCAAGCAGAAAAAGAAGGTGGTGAAATAGTCCCCTGCCTGCAGAAGCCCATAATAGACATCCTCTCAGAGTGCCTCTAGGCAGCTAGGTGGTGGAATGGATAAAGCAATGGACCTGGAATCAAGAAAATGAGTTCAAATCCAGCTTCTGACACAAGTTGTGTGAACCTGGAGAAATCACTTAACCTCTGTCTGACTCAGTTTCCTCAACTGTAAAATGAGAATAATAGCAGCTACCTCCCATAGTTGTCATGAGGATCAAATCAGATAATATTTATAAAGCTCTTAGCAGAGTGACAGGTACATACAATGACAAGTACAAGTACAAATCTGTGTTAATTGAGGGGAAATCACCTCAGCTATTAAAGTGACAGACATGAAATTAAATGGGCAGATCTAAAGTACATAAGAAAGGAAAATGGAGATTAAGTAGCAAAACAGAGATTGCTTGAGAGCAAAAACCATATCTAGCAATGGTCCTCTTTGCTCAACTCCTGTTGTTGCCTTCAGCAGAGAACAACAGAGTTCTCCAAGTTTCTACTTTTCTTCACCAGAAAGCTTAGAAACAGGAACAGCTAGATGGCTTAGTGGATTAAGGGCTAGTCACTTAACCCCCATTGCTTAGTCCTTACCATTTGTCTGCCTTGGAACCAATATACAGAATTGATTCTAAGATGGAAGGTAAGGTTTTTTAAAAAAAGAGGAAAGAAAGAAAGAAAGAAAGAAAGAAAGAAAGAAAGAAAGAAAGAAAGAAAGAAAGAAAGAAAGAAAGAAAGAAAGAAAGAAAGAAAGAAAGAAAGAAAGAAAGAAAGAAAGAAAGAAAGAAAGAAAGAAAGAAAGAAAGAAAGAAAGAAAGAAAGAAAGAAAGAAAGAAAGAAAGAAAACAGCACTGACAGGTAAAGATGACTACACTCCATTGCTGTTCATCAATTGTGACTTTTTTCAGAGTTCTGAGAAATTACAAATCAACTGGGTATGTGAGTTGATTATTTAAAGACTGTTGGGATAATAGCTAACAGAAAGGGGAAATTTTTTTGTTTCACATGATATGATAAAGATGAAGAGTTCAGGAGGTTCTGATTTAAGGCATTAAAGCTAAAGTGAAGACTAGTTGAATATAAGAAGAGAAGATTCTGAGCGCAAGAGGAGAAACCAAAGAAGCTTGGGAAGCTAGTGTAAGAAAAACACTCAGAAGATGATAATTGGGCTCTTCAGCTGGTTTGCTGGGAGTTGTGTTGATCAGAAGTGAGGCATAGCTTGGCTGGGAGCTCACTGGAGAAAGCTTAAATCAGCTGAGGGAGGCAACTGAAGCCAGATAAGGCTTTACAATTATTGGAAGCCCACTGGAGGAGAGAGAAATTCTCTTCTCTAGTTAAGAACTGAATAGGCCTATTTCCCTTTAGCATCAATCTAGTCTGCGAGTCAATCAACAAGTATTTATTAAGCATCTACCATATATGCCAAGCATTGTGGCAAATTTTGGAATGCAAAATACTATGCACTTCTAGCTGTGACCCTGGGCAAATTGCTTAATCCCCATTGCCTAGCCCTTACCACTCTTTTGCCTTGGAATCAATACATAGTACATAGTAGAAGGTAAGGGTTTAAAAAAAAAACTATACAAATACAATCCCTGTCAAAGAATTGGAAAGTAAAGGGATGTCCTTCAATTGGACAATGGCTGAACAAAATGGGGTATATGATGGTAATGGAATACTATTGTGCTCCAAGGAATGATGAACAGGATGGTTTCAAAAAGAGCTGGAAAGACCTATGTAAACTGGTGCAAAGTGAAATAAGCAGAACCAGGAGAATGTTTTATGCACAATAACTCAAATATTGTGTGAGGATCAAATGGGATAAGGTTTGCTAACAGGAAAACAATGATCTAGGACAATTCTGAGAGATTTGTGACAAAGAATGCTATCTACCTCTAGAGAAGGAACTGTGGGAATAGAAATGCAAAGGAAAACATGATTTTTCACTTGTTTATTTGAGTATATGTTTGGGGATTTTGATTTTTAAAAGATTATTCATTTAAAAATGAATAATATGGAAATGTGTTTTGTATGATAATGCATGTATAACCCAGACTGAATGGCTTGAGCACAGTTCATGGCACCCCAAAACAATTATAGTAGTCACATCAAAGTTCATTGATCATACATCATCAAAACAGACATCATAATAATGATGAAAAGGTTGGAAATTTTTCAGTAATTAACAAAATGTGACACAGGGACATGAGGTGCCACATGCTGTTGGAAAGATGGCACCAATAGACTTGCTCAATGAAAGGTTACCACAAACTTTCCATTTGTAAAAACACACTATCTGTGAAGCACAATAAAGCAAAGTTCAATTTAAAAAAGTTAGGTATAACCAGAAGAGTCTCATGGCGTTGAGGCTACCCTAATCTATTCCTGTATCTAATGTTCAGTGTAAAAGATAAAGGCTTGCCTTTAAAAATTTATTAGCCAGGACAGCTAGGTGGCTCAGTAGATAGAAAGTCAGGCCTAGAAGCAAGAAGTCCTGGGTTCAAATGTGATTTCATGTACTTCTTAGATGTGTGACCCTGAGCAAGTCATTTAACTCCCATTGCTTATAGCCCTTATAGCTGCTCTTTTGCCTTGGAACCAATACACAGTAGAGATCCCAAGATGGAAAGTAATGATTTTTTAAAAATAAAAATCTATTAACCCTTCCTACAGGGAATGGTAGAAGTTTTTTGGTGTTAATAGAATTACTTCCTACAATTTAAACAACTATTAGAATCTATTAAAATAGATGTTACTGGTTTTTAGAAGTTTGTTTTGGTTCTTGTCAATGGGGAAGAGGACACTGAGTTCCTCTTTTGTTTGTTTTCAGCCTTCCTGAGGCTGATGAGAAGCTAAGATAGCAGTGAGCAACTATTCAAACTTGCTTTATCTGAGACTTCTCCTGTGTCACTCTGATCACTGCTATCTAGGTAGTAAAGGCAGAAATGTCAAATGGTGCAAAACAACTGATTGTATGCAGAGGGTAATGTGCAAACAAAATAATCCCACACACAACAAACTAATTCCCTCCTCATGTGGTAGAGCTTCTCCTATGGGATGCTTCCAGAACCTACCTCAATGTTATTGTTGTTGTTGTTGGAAAAATACTGGAGTGGTTTGCCATTTCCTTCTCCAGCTCATTTTACAGATGAGGAAACTGAGGCAAACAGGGTTAAGTCACTTTTCCAGGATAATACAGCTAGTAAGTATGTCTGAGGCTGGATTTAAACTCAGGAAGTCTTCTTGATTCCTTTAAGAATCAATTCCTTGATTCCTCTGCTACCTAGGTATTCTCTACTGTATTACCATGTGTGTTTAAATATTGACAATATTAATTAGATGGAAAGGAAAAAATATATAATGTTACCACAGTTTAAAAGGCTCCCATGAGTCATCAGTAGGCTTTTGAGAGAAGAGGATCCCCATTTTTTTTCTCATAGCTTCCACATAGAAACCCTGGGAAAAAATATACATTTTTACTTTTTAATATACTGTGAATAACTACCTATTTGATACCACACATTTCAGTATTGTCATGTAAAAGAGCTATTAAAAGAAAAAGAAAACATTACAAAGAGACCTTTAAATGGCTAACCATTAATCTCAAAACATACATATCCAATGATGGATTTGGATATCTGTCATGTGTATATGTATTTGTGTGTTATACCCAGAGTCACTCATAATATCAAATATGAAGACTCCTCTTTTGAGGAATCTTCTCTACCCTCTACTCCTTTGTTGCCTATATAGTACACCCTATCATTTGAAGATATATATGTATTTGGTGACAAGAGAAGGGTCACAGTTTTTTCTTTCTCCCTATCCAATTTCCTGATGTTCAAAAAAAGAGAGGGAATCCTTTAAACTTGACTTTAATTAACATAAAAATCCTAAAAATAGTCATTAAGGGTTGATTGGTGAACATCTAGACAAGGATACAGCAATCACAAAAAAACCCCAAAAACTCAGCATGTTCTTATTAAGAAAAGATTCTGGCAGACTACCTTTGTTTCTTTCTGAGTTAGGAGACTGACAGACAGATCAGGGGAATGATGGTTATATAATTTATCTAAATTTTAACAAAACATTTTCTATAACAAAACATTTTATAAAGTCAGCTATGCTCTTGCATAAAAGATGTGGACTAGATGATCATGAAATAAATTGGTTTCAGGCCTAGATGAACGGCCAGATACCTAAGAATAATCATCAGTAGTTTGATATTGACTTGAAAGAATGTGCTCATTAGAGCTGAAAGTACAATAGAACTTTGCTTGACCATGTGTTATTTAATATTTTTATTAGTAACTTAGATGGAGGTATTGATGGAAGCATATGAAATTTGCAGATGACACAAAGATGGCCAGCATGCCAGATAACAAAACCATGGTTGAAAAGGATGTTAAAATAGCCAACAGAGTAGAATATAAGATTGAATACAATAAGGTGACATTTAAGAGGAATAAATGTAAAGATTTACACTTGGATACAAAACAAATTTTTGTTTCCCAAGTATAAGATGGAATGTGGGTTGTAAAAAATAGACTCGAATACAGGACTACAATCCCCACAAGCCTTTGCTCCACTTCCCCAAAATGCTTTGTAATCTCACGGGAATTCTGAGGTGGGCCGAGATTGAGGAAGGATTTAAGCTGGTGGCAAAGGTTTTGGGGGCTCTTTTTTGGACTTCCATTTTGGAGCAGAGGTGTCTCTTCCATGATGTGAGGTTATTTTGTCTAGGCCTCTGGCCTAGGCACATGTTTCTTACTTGTATATTCTTTAATCCTTAATCCTTAATAAACCTCTAAAAAATATAATACTCCTTGCAGAGAGAAACTAATTTCAGATGCCTCAATCTCCCCTAAATTTTAACTGTTACAGTTTTTGGCGACCACTAGATTGGATGAGAATTTCTCAAATTTTTTAGCCTAGATAATGATTTTTTTAAAGCCACGTTTCTCCAAGATGCTCTTTAGAAAACCATCTTGATCAGCTCCTGCCTGTGGCCCTCTCCAGCTCCTGCTTATGCTCCTGGCCCTGCGCTCCGGCTCCCGGCCCTACCTGTCTTCCCTCCGGCTTCTGGCCCTACCCACCCCAGTGGTCTGTCTCTCACCCATCTGGCCTCCAACCCAGACAGCTCATCACCCCAGCCCCAGACCCACGAGCGTGACCCTAGCCGGCTCATCACCCAGATCCTTGGAGCAGATTGCTCAGGACTCATTGCGACCAGCTGGTAACAGTATTGGCCACATGGGCAGAGGGGAGAGATGAGAGGGAAAGGAGAAATGGGTAATTTTCCCTTAGGCTAAGCCTCCGAGTGGAAGAGTGTATTGGCTCCATGTGGACTGGGGCAGGAGGAGGTATCAGAACAGGGGAGAGAGAGAAAGGGGAGAGGAGAAGAAACAGATTTTTCAAACAGAAACTTAATAGCAATGGGATGTTTAGAAGGATACCTTTTGACTCTTCTGGTAATAGCATTGACTTCACCTGCCTGTCAGAAGAAAGATTCAGCCCAAAGATTCAACTTTGGGGAGGCAAATGGGTGGCTCAGGGAACTGATAGCCAGGCCTACAGACATGCGGTCCTGGGTAAAAATCTGGCCTCAGATACTTCCCAGCTGTGTGGCCCCAAGCAGATCGCTCAGACTCCATTGCTTAGTCCTTACCACTCTGCCTTTGGACAATAGACATTTAAATGGATAAGAACCCAAGGAACTTAAAGACTGGAAATTTTAAGGCATTTCAGACTCCAATGGTTTATAAAAATCTCTGTACTCTATTGCATTTTTCCTGATTGTTTTGGTTAAGGTTTAACTTTGTGATTTTAAATTCATATATTACTGGATTGAATATTATTATGTTACACTGAAGGTTGATTGAATTTATTTTGAATGTACTGAGTTTTTAAAATTCTGTTTTTTTCCCCTATAACTGTGCTGAACAAATATTATTGTAATTAAGCCCATATGAAAAAAAACAGCCTTTCTATTTTGACTTTGTAAATTATCACATAGATGGACTTCAGGACTAGTTATAATTGTGTAAAAACCTTTGGAAAAATTAATGTGCTAAATATCTCAAATGATTTTAAGGGTTTTTTTAAATATGATTTTTGGAAAATTTTTTTTAACAATCTCTGGTTATTTTTGCCTGCCCCTATCACGAGGTAAGGCCAATAGTAGCTGAAGTGAAATACATTTTATAACCCCCAACCTTCCCGCATTTCTAAATATATGAATGGAACTTGGGCAGTTAATCTCAGGGCATTTGTACCCCTAAAAAAGCCTCCAAAAAAGGAACATCCCTTTATTTATACTCTTCAGCTCACTATTTTACTTGCACCAGAATGATATATAGATTTCTTGATTATGTTCTTAACCCAAGATGAGTTTTACTTTGTTAAAAAAAATATGTTTAAATACCAAGGTTGAAAGATTGCTATGTTTGTAAAAATTGTGACAAATGTCCATCAATTCATAAGTTTTAAAAATGCCATACAGCAACTTATATGAAATATGAAAGTGTGTTTGTTTGCTATTATAGTTAATTGGGCTATTGAGAATTTTGGGGATTTTGATAACTACATATTTGTGCTACTGTATTTTTAAAAATGAAAAAATTGTTAACCTTGTTCAATTCATTTGCCTTCTACTCACAGTGGAGCATGGCCAGATATTAAGAGGAAATGGATCTCATTTTTGGTGAGAAAGCCTTGTATTTTATATTTTCTTATCTGACACAGAGTGTCAATGATTATAAGCTATATTTTTGAATTTTTTAAAGCTCTTTTATTATTATATTTTTCTTGCATGTGCAATATACTATTTGGTTTTTTATTTTTTTCTCTCCTTTTTATATTTAAAGCACATGTCACCAGCATTAAGGTTTTGATTTTTCAGTACTACAAGTTTGAAATACATTTGTCAGAGCATGCTCAAAAAGCTTATGACTATAAAAATGATGCCACTAATTATTTAAATAAATTATGGGACTTTGCTTAATGATTCTGTCTGATTCCAGGACAAGAGATACACAACAGAGCCATTGCACAGAGCCAAAGAAAAGCCAATCCAGGATGGATTGATGCACTTCTAGGCCAATACAAAGGTCTTGAACCTAGTGTGAAGACTCAGGTTACTATGTTTAACATGTGTTGACATAGGATTTCCTTGTGTCCACACTCACTCTGAAAATACTCACAGACGAGTATCCCCAAATCTTGGCTCCTACTTGGCTTCTATAATCTGGTCCCTTCCTTTTCTGCCTCTCATAGTGTGGTACCTTTCTGTAGTCCTGGCTACTGACTGGGTAAATGCATCATTGCTTAGATCATTGGGCCCTGATTGAAGGACCTGTTATAGATTTATTTTTCTTTTACTTAGAATTTTTTCACCTAAGACTTTGATAGTCTTATTTTCATCCAGAAATTTTTTCTTTTCTTTTGGATTTTTCTGTTTTTGTTAATTTTTCTTACCAATTGATTCATATACCTCAGCCATGCATCCCTAAGTGATCCTGTATTTGTCAATCACCCTCTTAACAGGGGGAATGTAAAAAATATCATTATTTAAATTGCAAGGTTTAAATTCCTTTTGAGAAGAAAATGTAAAAAATATCATTATTTAAATTGCAATGTTTAAGTTACTTTTGAGAAGAATTTTAGGTAAAGAAGATGCTAACTCGCTGAATCCAGAACTGAACTGTTGGAGAAGCCACCATGAAGAAGCCTCCAGACCACAAGTTGCACAAAATTGAACTTTGGGTATGGTTGATTGAACATTTATTTGTATGTATACTTTTATGCCAAAGGGGACTGCCCCCTAATTGGCTTTCTGTCAATGCGTCCAGTAATTATTGTTTTGTTTTGTTTTGTTTTCTCTTATCCTCAAATTATTGTAATCTTTAAATTGATTATGTTTTTATGATCCTTTGGGGAAGGACTTCTTCCCAGAGGATCAAAAGAGGGAATGTAAAAAAATAGACTCGAATACAGGACTACAATCCCCACAAGCCTTTGCTCCACTTCCCCAAAATGCTTTGTAATCTCACGGGAATTCTGAGGTGGGCCGAGATTGAGGAAGGATTTAAGCTGGTGGCAAAGGTTTTGGGGGCTCTTTTTTGGACTTCCATTTTGGAGCAGAGGCGTCTCTTCCATGATGTGAGGTTATTTTGTCTAGGCCTCTGGCCTAGGCACATGTTTCTTACTTGTATATTCTTTAATCCTTAATCCTTAATAAACCTCTAAAAAGTATAATACTCCTTGCAGAGAGAAACTAATTTCAGATGCCTCAATCTCCCCTAAATTTTAACTGTTACAGGGTTAACTAAAAAGCATTAGGAACAGTAGCATTGACTACTTTCCAAACCTCCAGGGACTTGTTTTTTCCACTCCCTATATTGATTTTTTAGATTCCCAGTAAAATTATAGGGGTGTCGCAGATTTGCCTGTTGGATGAACTGTGAAGCCTTAAAGTTTACTTAGATGATACTACATCTCACCACAGGAATAGAGGACCCAGTGGGGAAAATTCTTCCTACTGTAGCTTTTTCTGGGAGCATTGGCACTACCTAAATCAGATGCTACTTGGAACAAAAGTCTTCAGTCATTGCTTCTTCTGAGATTCCTAGCAACCTAGAAGCCAAACTTGGCTGATGAATTATGTCTTCTACCACCAAAATTAGATTTGACTGCATGTATCTCAGGAGAAATGCCTCATGGTGCTAACTCTGGTATAAATTAAAATCAAATCCATTCTCTCTCTCTCTCTCTCTCTCTCTCTCTCTCTCTCTCTCTCTCTCTCTCTCTCTCTCTCTCTCTCTCTCTCTCTCTCTCTTTCTCTCTCTTTCTCTCTCTCTCTCTCCCCCTATTTCCCCCCATCTTTCCTAAATTTCTGTTTGCTACAGAACTCATCTTCCAAAAGGAATAATGGCAACTGGGAAAAGGAAGAGGGCTCTAGAGATATTACTTCATTCTGCATGGATACACAGAAGTTAGGTAGTACTCCAGACACTCTAGAAATAATATCATGTATTGAATTTGGGGCTTGGAAGAGAAGGTTCTTTGGAAAGGCAAGACTTGAGCTTGAGCTTGAGCCCAGTTTTTTTTTTCTTTGACTTATAAGCAAACATTATTTTTTCCTGACCTCCAAACTGATTACTTTTACTTTATATTTTTAAACTTCAGAAGCATTTTTCTATATGCCCCCACTAAATTCTCTTTTGTAACCAAAAAAAAAAAAGCAAAACCCAACTGATAAAGCAAACATAGTGGATACATTATAATGGAGGTATGTCCCCTCCTCTTTACTTTGTGACCAAGACTGCTCATTTATTGAGCCTTGTGCACCATATGCTTATAAAGGAAGTTACTAACAGTGCCCTGAGTAGGATTAGGTAGTGAAGTTCCCAGATTCTTGGAAGAGGTAATGAGTCAAAAAAGTTTTCCTAATGTGTGCCCATACCCTTCACTTCATAGGAGTAACTTAGACTAGGACTATGACTGTATTCAAGGGGATGCAAATATGAACCCCTTTCCTTTCCCCAGTTGCCATCAAGTTTCATGGTACTATTAAGGTACCTTAGATTTAGCATGCTAATACAGTGATATAATGCTTTATATCAAACAAAGTAAATTCAAAGCAAAAGGCACTTAAAATAGAATGGTATATAACATGGAAAATCTTCCATATGCAAAGGGAGGAACATAATCTCCCACATGCTTCTGAGAGAAAATTCTGTCCAGGCAACTCAGTCTTTTGGACTCTATTCCAGCTAGGACACCTTACAGCTTGATCAGCTCAGTTTCTCAGCAACTCTGTGCCTCACTTTGCCTCTAGAGCATACAAAAGGATGCTGTTGCTATTTGCCACTGGACTACTTCTCTACAGAGATGCTGCTGCCATCTGCTGGTTTAACTGTTTTAACTTTTATCACTTTTTTATGAAATTGCCTTGACATAAATGGACTTGGAACAAATCAGCAGATTTTTAGCTGTTTGGACGCATAGACATGACTGTTCAGAATAGAAAAGTATCTCTCAGATCAAAATCTTTCAACCTTATTCTCCCATAAGAAAAACTCCCCCAGGCCTGATTAATATCTAGGTTGAAATGAATAAGTGTGTTCCATTTCCCATCATTTCTCCAGCAGCTAGGGTCAGGATAATGCAAATTACTCTAAAATGTCATTTATCAACACTGGAAGGGTGAAGGGAAAGCTGATGACTGCTGTCCTATATTCTAACAGCTAAACCCATGTCATTATTTCCAGATAATAGTGATATTATTCTCTTTAAGTTCTGTGGTTTTACATAGAACTTTGTGGTTTCCTTAGGTCAGTGATGAAGAACCTTTTAAAGATGGAATGCCAGGCTCCACCATCCCACCCCCACCCCAGCACCAACCAGACTGAGGAGAGGAGTGCCATCCCCTTCCCCTCCCCAGACCATGTGTCATATCCCTCCCCATTACCCAGTGCCAGGTGCTCCCCTTACCCCACAGGGGGGAGGGAAGAAGCACTCCCATTGGACTGCTGGGCAGAGGGGCAGGTGAAATGAGGAATGTCCTGAGCTAGTGTAGAGAGGGAGAGGGGAGTGGCCTGAGGGCTTTGCTCCCCTCCAGCTATGTCGCCTGTGAACTGCCCACCTTACCCCTCTGTGTTCCCATTGGCTGCTGGGCAAAGGGGTGGGAGATGTGAAAAAATGTTGTCAACCTTCAACTGAGTCCCTCTGCCTTTCTAGTAACTGGGGGGAGGGCTACATGCCCATAGAGAGCACTCTGTGTGCCATCGTTGGTACCCATGCCATAAGTTCATCATCACTGCCCTAGATGATAGAGCCATTTCTAGCATTGTCATACAAAAGCAAGTTCAGTTGAGGGGCAACTGAGTAGCTCAGTGGATTGAAAGCCAGGCCTACAGATGGGAGGTTCTGGGTTCAAGTGTGACCTCAGACACTTCCTAGCTGTGTGACCCTGTGCAAATCATTTAACCCCAATTGCCTAGCCCTTACTGCTCTTCTGCCTTAGAGCCAATACATAGTATTATTCTAAGATAGAAGATAAAGTTTGTTTATTTTAAAATAATATTAATAATAAATTTAGTCATGGTAAGGACCAGCTTCAACCCTTACCTGTTACTGAAGTCCCACAAATAAGGAAATATAGATCAGTAGAACCCACTAATGTTACCTATATTTTCTAATTATCCATAAAAAAAGACTGTACATTTTTATACTGCTTTGTAATTAACAAAATCCTATCACATATATCACCTCATTCAATAGTCCCAACAACCTTGTGAACAGGCGGAGTAGGTATTCATATCTCCATTTCTTAGATGAAGAAACATTCTTAGAGTTAAAATTGCTTTGGTCAATCAGTGATGGTGAACCTATAGCATGGATGCCAAAGATGGCACACAGAGATCACACTATGGGCATGTGTGCTGTTGCCTGCCCCCCTACCCCAGTTCATTACTAGAAAGACAAAGAGACTTAGGCAGAGCTGCTCCCCTCCCCCTCTCCACTGTGCCTGACAACATTTTTTTACATCCCACCCCCCCCTCTGCCCAGCATCCAAATGGGAACACAGGGGGTAAGGTGGGCAGCTCACAGGTAGCAGAGCTGGAGGAGAGCAGAGTGCTTGGGATACTCCCCTTCCCCTCTCTACATTCACTAAGGACATTCTTCACTTTACCCACACCTCACACAGCAGGAATAAGGGTGGGAAGGAGCACAACATGAGGTATCTGGGGGCAGGACGTGGCACATAGTCTCTAAAAGGTTCAACATCACTAATCAAGGGTCACATAGTTAGGTGGTAAGTGAAAGAGCCAGGAATCACATTTAGGACACAGGGATCACCTAAACTATTTTCTAAAAACAGTATAGCTATGTTCTATTCATATTTATACCCTCATCATTTCAAGTAGCTTTTCTGCCCACTTGAATACTTTATTTCTGCTCCACTTCTCTTTTTGCTACATCAGAGTTTAGTAAAATATTCTATTTCAAAGAAATAAAAATAATTTCAATAATTTCAAAAAAATAAAAAAATTAAAAAAAAGAAAGTTCTTTCTTTGAAATCATGTGACTGAATAGTGAAATCGAAAAATTGAACAAGTTCTAACCACAACAGCAGAGCAGAAGAAGCAGTCATATGTTGTTTGCTGTGTGTATATTTTCAAGGTAAGTTTTTCCTTATATTGTCTAAAGGTGAAGGGATATATGAAGATGAAATTCTCTCTATGAGGAGGTGTCCAATGTTTAACAATTCAGTCATTCATTTCTAATATTGAAAGCTTTGAAGAGACTTCTGCAAGAAAAAAAGCCCTGGGTTCGAAGAAATTACTTGTGTATCTGATTAATTTTTGGTTTACCTAAATATAGGATAAAAAAAAAACTTCTCTGTTAAAATTCTTTGGAAAACATTTTATTAGTCAGAGTTGTGTGGTTGTATAATATCTGCCCTTTACTAGTTGAACCTACTACTTGTAGTTTAATCAACTTCCTAGAACTTTTCCTCTAAATGGACTGGTTGTGATCAATATTGACAGAGAGAGTCCACACTCTAGGAGTTCCTCACAATTTCTGATAGAAACAAATATATTTTTTGCATTTGCATAGTCACCAAAAACTGAGTTCTAGTCCTAGTTCTTCTACTAATACTAATTTAGTCATGTAAATGTAGGTAAATTCTATAACTTCTCTGCACTTTAGCTTTTTCATCTGTAAAAATGGGACTGGGACAGATGACTTAATGGGTCCCTTCCAATTCTTTAGTGCTCTAATGATGGTGCTTCTTTGTTCAAAGAATATGAAAAGTTGAACAGGAAATCCATTTTTAAAAACTTGAGCAGGGGGCAGATGGGTAACTAAGTGGATTGAGAGCTAGCCCTAGAGACCGGAGGTCCTAGGTTCAAATATGGCCTCAGACACTTCCCAGCTGTGTGACCCTGGGCAAGTCACTTGACCCCCATTGCCTACCCTTACCACTCAGAAGAGTGGCACAAGCCTTGGAGCCAATACACAGTGTCGACTCCAAGTTGGAAGGTAAGGGTTTAAAAAAAAAAAAACTTGAGCAGCAGTCTAACAACTTAATATAAACCCAAGCTACTCAGTTTTTAGCAAAGCATTAGGAACACTAGAAAGAGCCAGAAAGAAAAGTTTCTTCCCTCCCCTGAACTCGTGCCAACACTTGAAGAATTTGTGATTTCATCAGCAAGGGTACTACTCATTCCACCAATGGAGATCTCTACTTCCTATGCCTTTACATAAAGTATAAAGGAATGCATTGTCAAAAAAAAAAAACTCATTAGCTGAAGATTAGTCTTCTGTATGGTTTGATGGCTTCTTGATAACAGACATATGGTCCATTGGCAGAATTGTACAAGAAGCTTATTAGAATCCACTAGATCTTTACAGTTCTATAATATAATCTTCAGGAATCCTGAGTTACTTCCCTGCCACTTTGAGACAAATTAGTAGAATATTAGTGGAAGAAGGCCAAGGAACAATGGTAAAAAAAAAATTGGCCATTATTTCTCAGGGTTATACCCCTATATATAACTAGTATACATGTGTATAATTTATATGCATAAAAATATATGTAAACTATATAAAAACATGTAAATATGTTATGGGGTGTGTATATATATATCTTGTGAATGAATGTGTGTATAAAATATGCATATGTATTTGTGAAAGATTAGAGATTCTAGATCATACACAGACAAACCCTATTTTTGGCTACTAAAGACATGATGTATCTTCACTGCTAGAACTGTGTGATTGCTTTAATCTAGCATGAGACTTTGGCTGGGGAAAGAGGAGACCTCTCATTTCAATGATATAGAGAATTTTTTTTATGGAGAAACTCCCACCATGAATGCTAATCAACAACTATAGTCCCACACCTTGTGTATATCAGAGGCAAGAATTAACTCAAGTGTTTCTGACTCCAAGGCTAGCTTCCTCTATGCCATGCTGGCTCTCACATGCATATAGTAGTCACTTAAAAACTCATATAGCTAAGTGACTTGTACTTAGTCAACACATAATAAATGTTTGTTGATATAAATAAATAAACAAACAAACAAACAAACAAACAAATAAATGAATGAATGAATAAATAAATAAATAGATAAATAAATAAATAATTGCATGGATAAATAAATAAATAAATGAAATAAAAACATAATAAATGTTTGTTGAATGTATGTTTTTCATTGTCCATGGAGAGATACAAAGAACAGAGAGATAGACTGGACTAGACTTGTGATTTCATGGGTATAGAGAGAATGCATATCTAGGGAAAAATTTAGGACAATGGATTTGACTCAGAGATTTGAGCTAAAAGGCCCAGGAACTGACTAGCAAGGATTGCGAGCACAAGTTAGATTAATGTTTTTGAAATTCACTATCAAGCAGAAAGCAGTACTGCCTTTTTGTTGTCCTAAAACTACATGCTTCAAAGGCCTTGGTGTGGGAGTGGGGTGGGGGTGCAGCAGGGGTTGGGGAACAAACGATAAAAATTATTCAAGTCTTTTGAGAATGGTGAACAAGGCCATAATTCTAAAAACACTTTTCATGAGATTACAAATCCAAGCATGTTTACCATTAGTTTTTATTTTTCTAGCCTTGAAATTTCTTTTTTCTGGTTTGACCTCATTTTTTCAATTTCAATATGAAACTTAATGTTCTGCTTTCCTTTCTGGTGATTCTTCCTTCAATAATGTCACGTAGGGAGCCAACTTCCAGATTCTATTTTTGCCAACATCAAGATCTGATACCCACCCACCCTGTGTATCTACTACACATTTTGCCCATATTATAGCAGAAGTCCTAGATTGAAGCTGAGGTTTGAAAATATAGAATGTATTTTAATCATTGTTTAATACTTGAGGAAAAAGCTCTTCACCTTAAAATAGAATGACTCACTTCATAGAGTATTTTTTAAAAGATCCTTAAAAATACAGAAGTGAGTTATCTGATACAAGACTAGATGCTATTTGCAACTCCATTGCCTATATCCACATCTGAGTCATAGTTCAAGTGTAAGAAGAACTTTCACTAAAAGGGAGTGGAAACTCTGAAAGGCAGTCTCACTTCCCATTGCAAGGGATCAGGGACCCTGAGGAGCAATATTTGCTGCAATCTCAAGGGCTCAGGAGCCCTTCCTGAGGAAGGATCAAAATGCAGACCAGGAGCATAATGACCACATCTCTTCCCAGATCATACCACTTTACCCCAGAATTAGCTCTGAAAATAGCAGTATGAAAAAGGCTGGAGCCTGTGCCCATCCACCCCCTATATTAGGAACAGAGTCCAACATCAACATAAAGTTCCAAATCAAGAAATAGTTTGAAAAAATGAGCAAATAACAACAAAAAAGGAATGTTACCTAAAAACTACTATGGTAACAGGGAAGATAAAGAAACAAACTCAGAAGAAGGCAATGAAATTAAAACAGCTACAATGAAAACCTCAAAAAAAAAAA
This sequence comes from Monodelphis domestica, assembly GCF_027887165.1. Lineage (NCBI taxonomy): Eukaryota > Metazoa > Chordata > Mammalia > Didelphimorphia > Didelphidae > Monodelphis > Monodelphis domestica. The sequence continues at coordinate 213,420,846 of NC_077227.1, forward strand.
CTGTGAAGTGAACACAAGCCAAATAAGAATCCCTGGAAGAGTCAAAAAATTATTTTCAAAATCAAATAAAATTGGTAGAAGAAAAAATAGGCAAAGAAACTAAAGCACAGGTAGAAAATTATGAAAAGACAATTAACAACCTGATAAAAGAAACACAAAAAATTACTAATGAAAATTAACACCGTAAAAACCAGAATTAGCCAAATAGAAAAAGAAGTACAAAAATTTACTAATAAAAATAACATCATAAAAAGTAGAACTGCCCAGATGGAAAAAGGGGTACAAAAACAAAGTCAAAAGATGAAAAAATAGAAAATGTGAAATATCTCATAGGAAAAGCAACTAAAATAGAAATTAATTTGAGAAGAGATTATTTAAGAATAGTTGGATTACCTGAATGCCATGATTAAAGAAAGATCCTAGAAATCATATTTTAAGAAATTATCAAGGAAAACTTCCCAGATAGCCTTGAACCAAAGGATAAAATAGAAATTGGAAGAATTCATTAATCACAACCTGAAAAAAAAAAGTACCAAAATGAAAACTCTCAAGAATGTTATAGTCAAATTCCACAGCTCCCAGGTCAAAGAGAAGAAAAAAAAACTTTAAGAAGCAAAAAAAAATTCAAATACTGTGGAGTCACAGTCAGGATCACACAAGATTCAGCAACTTCTATATTAAAGGAGCAGAGGGCTTGGAATATAATATTCCAGAAGGCAAAAGAGCTGGGGTTAAAACCAAGAAGAATATACTCAGCAAAACTGAATACTGTATAACTCTTCAAGAGAAAAAATTGAAAATTTATGAAATGCAAGACTTTCAAGTACTCCTAAAGGAAAGCCTAGAATGGAATAGAAATTTTGACTTTCAAATATAAGATTCAAGAGAATCATAAAAAGGTAAAAATGAAAGAGAAATCAACAGGGGCTCAATTAGGTTAAACTATTTACCATTCTACATGGGAGGATGATACATGTATCTTCTAAGGACTTTATCATTATTAAGATAGTTAGAAGGCTTATACACAGAAAGACAGTGTGGGGGTGAGTTGATTGTGTGTAAATGGTATTTTAAAAATGCATAGGTGAAGAAGGATCCCCTAGGGGAAGGGGAGAAAGAAAAAGAATGGGGAAAATCTCATATAAAAGAGATGCACAAGGAAGAGTTTTTAATAGTAAAGGTAAAGAGGAAAACCAGGTAATGCTTGAACCTCACTCACATCTAAATTGGTTCAAAAAGGGCAGATATAGATAGATAGATAGATAGATAGATAGATAGATACATACATACATACATACATACATACATACATACACATAGTCAATTGGTAATAGAAATATATCCTACCCAACAAGGAAATAGTAGGGAAAGGGAATAAGAAAAAGGGGATTGAGGGAGAGGGGTGATAAAAGGAAGAGCAGATAAAAGAAGGCAATGGTCAGAAGCAAAATAGATTTTAGAGAAGGGACAGGATAAAAAGAGAGACACACAACTAAACAAAAGAAAATTAGGATAGATGAAAATGCAATCAGTAAACATAACTGTAAATGTGAATGGGATGAGCTCACCCATAAATCCAAAGCAGAATGAATTAGAAACCAGAATCCAACAATATGTTGTTTTCACAAGAAACACACTTGAAACAGAGAGATACACACAGAGTTAAAATAAGGGGTTGGAGCAGAATCTATTGCACTTCATCTGAAGTTAAAATGGCAGGAATATCCATCATGATCTCAGACAAAGGAAAAGCAAGAATAGACATAATTAAAAGGGGCAAGATGGGAAATTACATCTTGTTAAAAGGTAACAGACATGAAATAATACCAATACTAGATGCATATGCACAAATGGCCTAGCATCCAAATTCTTTTCTTTTTAACCCTTACCTTCTGTCTTGGAATCAATACTGTGTATTGGCTCCAAGACAGAAGAGTGGTAAGGGCTAGGCAATGGGGATCAAGTGACTTGCCCAGGGTCACACAGCTGGGAAGTGTCTGAGGCCATATTTGAACCTAGGACCTCCCATCTCTAGGCCTGGCTCTCAATCCACTGAGCCACCCAGCTGCCCCCCGCCCATCCAAATTCTTAAAGGAAAAACTTAAAAAATGAATTACTGAAGGAAATAAGAAAGTAAAAAAAGATATAGACCCCAACAAAGTGGGTTTTGAAAAGAAAGATATGTGAACTTTATTCCTTGGAGAGCCAAAGTGATTATTAACATTATAGTTGACAGCTAAATGCTAGAGGGCAGCTAGGTGATACAGTGGTTAGAATGTTGGGCTAAGAATATCTGAGTTCAAATTTTATCTCAGATATATACTAGTTGTATGACTCTGGGTCCACTTAACCTCTGTTTGCCTCAGTCTTTTCATCTGCAAAATGAGGATAACAATAGCACCTACTTCCCAAGGTCGCTATGAGAACCAAATAAGATAATAATTATAAAACACTTGGCATACCTGGCACATAATAAGCACTATATAAACGTCTGTTACTATTATTATTATTAACTTCCTATTCAGTAAAATAGTGCATTAACACAGACTTTGCAAATAAATATTTCTTTATTAGACTACAGGAATAGATGTGTGTAAGCAAAGGCTTTATTAATACTACAAACTATTTTAGTCTAAGTTCTAACATGAATACTCTTTTGGAATATGATAATATATTTCCTAAATGTTATGAGATTAATCTTATATTTGTTGAGAATAAAATCATATACAGGTTGTCCCAAAAGTCTTAGTGTGGTTTTAAGCTATTGGAATTTGAAACAACATAGAGACTTTTAGAAGCCTCTGTATTTTGTAAATGTCATATAAATATCAAGTTCATTACATTTACCATGGTCAGAGTGCTGGATTTGGAGCAAAGAAACCTGAGGTCAAGTTCTATCACTGCCACTTAATATCAATTTGATTGCAGGCAGGTCACATTAGTTTTCCCTATATACAACCTGAGAATGTTTCTGCTCATTGAAAAAACATTCATCTCCATTTTACTTAGGGGATCAAAAAGTAAATATATGGTTTATTGACTCAGTGATAATACATAATTTTTTACCATGATTTTTCAATATAATCTTGGATTCCTGGGTTTGTTTGTTTTTAATTTTTAATTTTTTCCCTTTTAAAATTTTAATTTTTTCCTTTTAAATTTAGAATATTTTTCCGAGGTTACATGATTCATGTTTCCCCCTTATTCCTTTTTATGATAATACTACAAATTTCCTTTTAATCAACTTTGCGGTCAGCAAATGATGTGCTTCAGCTAATCAAGTATTCTTTTTATGTGTATATGTCAATTTTCAAAGAATTGAAATACAATTAAATATAAATAATATAAATTTAATAATTTTAATTAAATTTAAAAAACAACACAAACTATACTTTGAATATTTATAAGATGCTTTTATAATTTTTCAGGGCCTCAATATCACTCTTACAAATATCTGGTCAAAGTACTCTAGGTGGATGCCAGGTAATATAATGTACATAAAAGAGTTTACTCTATTTTTATATCAATTCACAATTAAAAGCTAAAGATAAGTGTATAATCTTGGCAATGTGTGCTCATGTGGTTTATATTATTGTAAAAATGTACCAGCCTAATATAATATAATCCATTCTCAAAGCAGATATCACATAATTGTCAAGAAGCAAAGCTGATTAGATTGATGCCAGTACAAAATGAATCTTGAGTTCTCTTAAAAGTTGCTTTCTAGAATTCATTGAAACAGCCCAAATACTGGGAAAACTAGCTTCATGTTTATATTCTTCAATTTCTGTTTCTTTCATTTCTTATATAAGAGGTTCCTAGAATGTGTTCCCTTAATGGGACAATAATTCAGTATTTTGTTTTTCTGTCACTCAAATTATTCTGATTATGATGCAGTGAACTGTGGCCAATTATATTGCAATAACATCTCATTATTATAGTACACTATTATTGTACTTTTCAAATAATTTATTTAATTTTTAAATTTAATATGATATATTTAATCTAATACTATTATTAGTTTCTTTTCCAGAACCCTCAGTTATTAGTGTCCTTCACTCTAAGGCTACCTTCCATTTGCTTTTTCTTGTATATGCCAATTTTTGTGTAGCAACCATTCTGGGTTTTCTCAGGTTGGCTCCTCATAGTTTGCAGCCCCAGAAACTGACTGCTACATTATGATCTGATCTTGGGGTAACCCTGTGTATCTGTACTTTTAATATCATAGTTCACAAGTGTTCATTGTTGTGCATCCCACTAAAATCAGCCAATAGATGCAATTAGTTGTTTAATTTTTTTTTATTCTTACCTTCTGTCTTAGAATCAGTACTGTATTGGTTCCAAGACAGAAAAGCAATGAGGGCTAGGCAGTAGGGGTTAAATGACTTGCCCAGGGTCACACACTTAGGAGGTGTCAGACTAGATTTGAATCAAGGACCTCCCCTCTCTAGGCCTGGCTCTTAATTCACTGAGTCCCCCACAATTAGCTCTTAGCAAAGGCATAGCAAGCACAGTAGTTATACAATGTTCTTCCCATAAATCCAGGGCATACTTTCACAGAATCACACCTTGCATCCATGGGAAGAATGGGTTGAAACTCAGGATATAATGGTTGTAAAATACACAGAATGCTATATTTGTGTCCTCAATGCTCACATAGTACCTAGTATAACCAATGCTTATCAACTAAGGTCTATTCTCAACCATGTTGCTAAATTAAAGAGGGGGGGGAAATCCTCTGATATGACTTCTTTTTTCTTCATTTTTATCTTTCCTTTCACCCTTAGATATCCACAATGCCACAGGAAGTTACAGATCTAAATAACACTACCGCTTACTTGATCAACATGACCACACTAAGAAGAAACATCAGTTTTGCCACTTCTGTCTCAATAACTTACCTGGCAACTGCTCCTCTCTTATACATCACATTCATTGCTAGTATCATAGCCAATGGCTTTTATCTGTGGGTGCTAAGATTCAAGATGAAAAAGACAATCAATACTCTCTTATTTTTCCACCTCATTCTCTCATACTTAATTTCCTCGTTGATTATACCTTTTAAGATCACCTCTTTCCTTCAAAGCGATCACTGGAGCTTTGGGATTGCCATGTGCAAAGTCTTCAATAGCACCTTTTCCTTGGGGATGTTTGCCTCTGTTTTTATCCTAAGTGCCATTAGTCTTGATCGCTATATTCTTACTCTTCACCCAGTATGGTCACAGAAACACAGAAACATTCATTGGGCTTCCAGCATTCTCACAGGGATTTGGATCTTTGCTACTATCTTCAGCATTCCATATCTGATATTCCGGGAGATCCATAAAGAAAGCAATGGAATAGTGACTTGCAAGAACAACTATGCTTTATCCAATAACTGGAAGAGCCAGAAGACCCAGACACTTGGGAAAGGGGTCCAGATGGTCTTATTCATTAGTCGCCTGTGGTTGGGTTTTCTCCTTCCTTTATTCATCATCATATTCTGTTATGTTAAAGTAGCCCAGAGGATGAGACAAAGGAGGTTGGTTAAGTCTAGCAAACCCTTTAAAGTTATGGTGATTTCTGTTGGCTCTTTCTTTGTCTGTTGGATGCCCTACCATGTCTACCAGGGTTTACTTATCAGTGAGTCTCACATGCAAGTCACAAAACTAACTCTAATTCTTACAGCCATTACTAGTTCATTTAACAGTTTCTTTTCTCCCACATTTTATCTATTTATTGGAGAGAACTTCAAGAAAGTTTTCAAAAAGTCTATTGTTGTTTTGTTTGACTCAATTCTACATGAAGAGTCTTCTTTAAAGCAGCCCCAAAACCCATGTACAGAAGTGTCAGTTTAAATTGTGTATCCCCAAGCAAAAATATCATCAGAAAGGGAGTTCTTCCTTTTTGTTCAACCCAAAATAAACAAGGGAGAAGAGCAAACTTAGTTCTAGACTCTGGTGCTCAAAAATCTATCTGCAATCATTCTTGTTATTCAAGTCAAGTTGAAAAGATACTTTTCATATGAACTCCAGCCCCTTTGGACATTCTTTTCCTGGGACTCTTGGTTGAACTTAGACAACATTTGCCTATTTTGTCATTGGGATCCTGATGCTGTATTGACAGCCAGAACTCCTAGACTATGGACACCACTCTTGTCTCTGTCTCCAGTCAATTGTCACTTTATGACAAAGACCTTTTTACCTAAGAGGAAGTGACAGAGAGCTCTTTTTGCTTCTGGACCCTCATTACTAGAACTGTTCCTGCTATAGATTGTCTTGCCCTGTTCAGGCTACATCACAAGCTGTGGAATACTGGCAACCCAAGAACCTTGACCCACATCTGGCTCCAACCTCAGGTGTGACCTGGAGAAATAGAACAAAAAGCAAAATCCAGTGTGACAAGAACAAATCATTTAATCTAATCTGAGTATTGTTGAGGTGATACTGCTTCTAATGGCTCTGTGTTGTTTAGAATTGCCTTAGTTTCTAGTTTTGAGAAGGATCAAGATTAACCTAATAAAACAATGATATATGCCCTGGAAGTAACCCTGCAAATAAATAAATGTTCCTGCACAAGAGGAGTTCAGACCAGCCCTGAACATGCCCTGAGTCCCTGCTATCTTCTAGTTATGACGTTTTATAGTCCTTGTTGCTTGCTTGTTAAGATCTGATTGTTTTCTTTAAACATAGCAGTTTGCATCTTCATACATTTAGAGGCTAAAAGTTCAACCGGTTTTACACGCATGTGCTCTCACACACTGACCCCATTCCAAGATAATAGTAACTTTCATCAAGGTTGTTCTCAGCATATTTCATAGTAACCAAACTGAACAGACTGCCTATCTTCAGACAATGATTGTGTACTAATGTAATTAAGCATTATGGACACCATTCTTGTCTTTGTTCTCCATCACTTATACTTTTTTGACAAATCACCCTGTTGTGATTTGTGACAAAACAGTGACAAAACACTGCCTGTTGGTAAAAACCTTTATTACTGCAAAAAACGGTCCCTTCTGACCTAGACTTCCAGATCAGTGACTGTCTCATGAGTAAATTATTCATTCAGCAGTTGCTCCAGCCCACTTTTATATGTTATAGGTACACTCTTAAAGTGTTCACTGGCACTTACCTATCATTTCTATGAAATTTCCCTACTGGAAGAATTTTGTTTTCAGAGGATATGTTTTCACGAGTCTTACACAAAAGGAGCTCTAGATAAATTATGTCAAGAAAAGATCGAAACTTTAGCAGAATTCACTTGACAGGTAATAATGCTGTTAACCACCAAACTACTCACTGGTGGGGAACCCGAAATTCTTAAAAGGACTAGCGAACAGCTTTGTTCTCAATGTTTCCTGGCCAGGTTTGCTTTCATTTATTTAGAGTGAACAAGATTTTATATTTTGCACTATTTGGTGTTGGCAAGTATTTAATGAATTTTTGTAAAACAAAACAAAACAATAAACTAATAAAAAAAAGTGGGGGGAGAAGGGCATGAGCAGAACTCCTTTAACCTACATAATCCTGGGTTAATTATGAGAAACAGACCATAATAGGTTTATCCCAGATAACAGACACTGAATTTCAACTAATTGCTGAGGGTCTTCAATATGTCAAGGCCAAGTTGCCTCAGAGATGGGCCATAAATGCAATAATGACTGTCAATAGCTAGGCTCATGCATCCTCACCAATTAGTACTGAAAAAACAAGATTTGTGACTCAGGCATACACCCCCAAAGCTGTTTCTATCAGGAGAAGTAATGCTGCCTCAATTTGCATTACTGCCAAAGACTCATCCTGCAATGTCAGAGGGGCACTGGTATTTGTATCAGTGTGGAAAAGGCTAGTGAAGGATGGGAAGTGACATACTTAGAGGACTGTGCCCTTCCTCTGCAAGACCAGAAAAGACCTTGGCAATGTATGCACTCTTTAACCCATTATCATATCTAAGAGATCCACAGCAGTTAACCTCCTACAGGCAGCCAGATGGATGAAGTGCTGAACCTGTAGTCAAGAAGACATGAATTATAATTTTTAGAACTTCCCTTCTTCAGTCAACTCAGGTTTGCAACTTCAGACGTAAGCCTTGATACTTCCCTCTGAGGCACTCCCCACAGACAATCATTTTCCATGTCTTGTTGATTGTAACTTCAGACATTGCTTGCATATGTTCCTTTTCCCTATTCAAATGGGAGCCAATTTAGACCAGGCCCTCAACACCTCTTCTTTGGACCAGCGGTGTCAAACTTGAGGTCAGTGGCTACAAACAGCCCAAAACAGATTACACTATCAATGGGAAATGTTTGACAAAATAAATAAAAATGTAGTACAACTCAGATAATGTTAGTTTGTGATTTTCTAAGTCAAAATGTGGACCTCGGGGATTCTTTTCTATTTGAGTTGGACAGTGCAGATCTAGACTACTGCAATGGTCTCCAAATTGGTCTCCTTGCCTCTGGTTTCTCCCCTCTACAATTCATACTCCAGCCAATGACAAAATGGACATACCTTTGGCACAAGTATGATCATATCACCCCCCTACTTTCAGGGCTTTTTATACCTTTAGGATACAACACAATTCCTCTTTCTGGCATTTAAAGACATTTGTTATATGGTTCTAACTCATTTTTCCATACTGATATCACATTACTTCCCTTCACATACTCTACATTCTAACCAAACCAACATTCTTTTTGGTCCCCAAACTTGGCATTTCATCTCCTTCCTCCTCCCGTAACATTTGGTGCCTTCAATGCCTAGAATGCTCTTCATCTTCACCTCATTCTAGAGAGAATCTCCAACTTCTTTTAAAATATAAATCAGGTGGCAATGCCTTATGGAGACCTTTCTTGACTTCTCCCAGATATTAGCGCTCTCCTCTGAATAAAATTGCTTTGTGTTTGCCCTGTATGTATTATATTATATATGTACATAAATATATATATATACTTATTATACTGTTTTTCCTAGAGTTCAGGGACTGTCATTTTTATCTTTATATTTCCAGTGCCTAGTGCAGTGCTTGGAACATAATAGTAGGTGTTCAAAAAATGTTAGTTGAACTAATTTCTCGTTCTCCCTTCCCCTTCACAAAATCCTAGAAAATATCATTTACCTTCCTTACTTCTACTTTCTCTCCTTCCCTCACGCCCACCCTTTAGTAGTCTGCTTCTGAGTATCACTAAACTGAAACTGCTCACTCCAAGATTACCAATGATCTTTTTTTTTCAAACCCTCACCTTCCATCTTACTATACCAATACTATACTATATACAATACAATACAATACAATACTATATATTGGTTCCAAGGCAGAAGAGTGGTAAGGGCTAGGCAATGGGGTTATGTGACTTGTCCAGGGTCACACAGCTAGGAAGTGTCTGAAGTCAGATTTGAACCTAGAATCTCCCATCTCTAGGTCTGGATCTCAATCCACTGAGTCACCTTGCTGCCTCCTAAAGGCCTCTTAATAGTTAAATCTGATAGCTTTTTCTCAATCCTCATCCTTCTTGACCTTTGCACTTTAGGCTCTAATGAACATTTTGTCTTTCAATATAGTTTTTCTTCTTCAGTTTATGTAATATCTCCTTTCTGGTTCTCCTCCTAGTTGTCTGGTCACTTTTTAACAACGTCTTGTGATGGATTGTCATCCTTTTCCTATGTGATAATATGGTTTTCCCCAGGACTTTGTTCTGGGATCTCTGTTTCCTCTTTATCTTGCTTAAGCTATTATAAGTGTTCCATTTCCAACTTGGGCTGGTTTACCCCTCCTTAAGCAGTCTGGTGGTTCTCCAGTTCCAAGAGGCTCACCAGAATGGAGCCATAGTATGGACTCCTGATTGGCTTTAGCACACTGCAGTTCAGAATTCCCTTAGATCAGGGGATCCAAGAGCCTGAACCTCCCTAGCTGCAGAGATTACAAGTGTATGCCACCAGTCGCCATACCTGGCCCAGTAGCTTTTCTTTCTTTACAAGATCTCATCTACTCCCATGGATTCAATTATCTCCTCCCAAAGCTACATATCCAACTCTACTCTCTACATGATCTCCAGTTTCACATTATTGGATGCCTGTTGGCCCTCTCCAACTGAACATCCTGGAGGTTTCTCAAACTCAACCTATCTAAATCAGAATTAATTATCTTTTCTTTTAAGTCTATGCTTCTACCAAAATTTCCCATTTCTGTTGAAGGAACCACCCTCCTTCCAGTCCCTCAGATTTGAAACATCACTGTTATTCTGGAGCCTTTTTTTCAAGCTTGAGCACAGGAAATCAATTTTGTTTTGTCTTTATATCCCCTTCATTTATCATTGTCAATCAATTACTAAGTCTTATAATTTCTGCTTCCATAACTTGCCTCACTTTCATCCCCTTCTCTCTACCCACCTAACTACCATCCTGGTTCAGACCCTAATCATTTCTTGCCTAGACTACTTCAACAGCATCCTAATTAGACTTCAAGTTTCAATCTGTCCTCTACACAGCTGTTAAAATAATCTTCCTGAAGCACAAATCTGATCATCACTTTCCTGCTCTAGAATGTGCAGTAGCCCCCTTTTGCCTATAGAATGCAAAACAAATCCCTCTTTTACATATATATATAAAACCTTTGGCAATTTGGTTCTAAATAATTAGTTTGATGAGATCACATTATCCCAAATGTGATACTCCACATTCTTTCCAAATTGGCCTACTTGCATGCTGTTTTTTATGTCTCTGCATGTACTCCCCAACCCTATTCTAGAAATGTACTCCCTCCCTATCTCTATCTTCTAGAATCCCTAGTTTCAAGTCCCAGCTCAGTAACATTGTTTTGGGAAGTCTTTTCTGATCCTCTTAGTCATTAGAACTATTTTTTCCTCCTGAAACTATCATCTGTCTATTTGCAATCTGCCAGCCCAATAGAATGTAACCTCCTCAGAAACAGGGAATGTGTTTTGTTTCAACTTGTAACTTCAGGACAAAGCCTCATGTCTTGCACAAAATTGGCTTTTATCTAAAACAGGTTTCTAACCAATCATTTGTTGGACAGGATCAAATTAGAAGTAATCAGATATCCCACAAAGGTGAGCTCCTCCATACCTCTTACATTTACCCTTCTCAAAAGTAGCTCAGAGTTCCTGGAGCCATGGAAGAGTTCCTGGCGCCATGTTTTTGTGTGGAATACAGGTCCTAGCTATGGACTCTCTGCACAGCACCTTTGCCAGGAACACATACACACACACACAACACAGGGAACACAAAAATAGACACACAGGGGGAATAAACAGACTCTGCAGAACTGTATTGCTCTGCCACAAGGAAGTATCACAAAATTTGCTTGGCTCTACCTCAAGTCCCTAATGTCTGTTCTTCTAACACAGTGTAAGAACCATTTTAAGGATCATTAACCCAGCAGTCAAGGATCTCCCTCCTTATATATGATACTTATATGGAGCCCAGGAGTAATAGTGAGACTGATGCCCTCACTGGGGCAATAAGCAGCAGCTGCTGCTTCCATGATCTCATACCCCTACTGCCTTACTTCCTTGAATGTAGCAATGATAAACATAACAAACTGCAGTCAGTTCTTTGTACTTTCCTCTTCCTTGCTTAATTACCGATTTTATTAATTCTTATTTTATGACTACATCCCCAGACTCTATTATTTTTTGCTGCCAAAAACTCAAGTATATAACAACACATACTTTGTCTCTAGAGGTTTTGAATTCTTGTATATATATTCAGCCCTCATCTATGGATTCCTTTCATTGCAGACAACTATACTACCAACAGTCTCCAGGTCCTAACCCTCCCTTGTCCTGCCAAAAACAACCAATCCTAGGTCCATGGTATCAAAAAGGCAATTGGTTAACTGGTTGGTTGATTATTGTCCTTCATACCTGAAGAAGTCCAAAATGAAATCACAATGATGTCTTTGGATTCAAGCATAAATTGGATTTAACTGAGGCAGGAAGCCCAAAGTTGTTAGCTTCACTCTCTCTTCTAAAGTCATTTAAGTCCAATGGCAAGACAGAAGTCAAGATAATTGGTGATACCCTAGTGCAAACATCAATAATATGGAAATAGGCTTTGATCAAGGACACATGTAAGGGGAGGGGAGGGGAAGGAACATGATTCTTGTAACCCAGGAAAAATATTCTAAATTGACTAATTAAATAAAATTTTTTAAAAAAGATAATTGGTGATGGCTTAAGATGCGGTGGATGACCTTCAGGGTCTAACCAAGCTCTAGACACTCCACAACGCCTACTTCCACTACCTTCATGGACATTGGAACAAATTGTTCTCATCAAGAAGACAGTATGGAAAAAAAATATTTATAATAAAAACCTCTGACAAAAGTCCAATTTCTAAAATCTATAAGGAGCTAAATCAATTGTAAAAAAAATCAAGCCATTCCCCAATTAATAAATGGGCAAGAGACATTAGTAGGTAGTTCTCAAAACTATCAATAAGCACATGAAAAAGTGTTCTAAATCTCTCATAATTAGAGAAATGCAAATCAAAACAACTCTGAGGTACCACCTCACACCTAGCAGATTGACCAATATGACAGCAAAGGAAAATAATAAATGTTGAAGGGGATGTGGCAAAATTGGGATACTGATGCATTGCTTGCGGTGTTGTGAATTGATTTAACCATTCTGGAAGGCAATTTGGAATTATGCTCAAAGGGCTTTAAAAGACTGCCTGCCCTTTTATCCAGCCATATCACTGCTGGGTTTGTACCCCAAAGAGATAATAGGGAAAAATACATATACAAATTATTTATAGCCTAGCTCGTTGTGGTAGCAAAAAAAGTGGAAAATGAGGGGGTATCCATTGATTGGGGAATGGCTAAACAAATTGCGGTATCTGTTGTTGATCAAACACTACTGTGCTAAAAGGTATAATGAACTGGAGGATTCCATGTAAACTGGAACAACCTCCAGGAATTGATGCAGAGTGAGAGGAGCAGAACCAGGAGAACATTGTACACAGAGACCCATACACTGTGGTACAATGGAATGTAATGGACTTCTCTACTAGCAGCAAACAATGATCCAGGACAATTCTGAGGGACTCATGAGAAAGAACACTATCCACATCCAGAGGAAGAACTGTGGGAGTAGAAACACAGAAGAAAAATCATATGATTGATTACATAATTCAATGGGGATATGATTGGGGATGTTGACTCTAAATGATCACTCTATTGCAAATAGTAATAATATGGAAATAGGGTTTGAACAATGATACATGTAAAACTCAGTGGAATTGCTCATCAGCTCTGGGAGGAGGAGGGGGGAAGGAAGGGAAAGAACATGAATCATTAATGTGGAAAAATATTCTAAATTAATTAATTAAATAAATAAATAAGAAGGCAGTATGGAATATTGGAAAGTATAAGGATTCTGAAGTCAGAAGACTTGGGCTTAAACCCTGGCTCTAAGAATTACTACCTTTATGACCTTGAGGAAGTGACCTAACTTCTTTGGGCCTTCATTTCCTAATGAAGAAGGAATTTATTACATAAAATTATTTATTATAAAAAATGAGGGGGCTGGACTAAATCAACTCTGATGGGCTTCTGGCCTCAAGTCCATAATCCTATGTTTTAACTTTAGTATGATGAAAGATTTCTAGTTATTCTATAACAAGGGTCACCCTCCTGCCAGGTCCCCCATTTCCTGTTCAGAGTCCCCCTTCTGGAGTGGGGGCAAGGACAACCTTCCTCTATATCACTGATTAAGGCAAAAGGGACAAAAAACAATATGCTATAAAAAATAGATTCTGTGGTAGGTGCCCATGGGCCTCGGTTCTGTACAGTTGTATTAAGTTTAAACTTTTTGTAAGATTTTACCTTGAATAAGGCTTTTGGTCTTATCCATGTGTGTTTGCCCTGTCTCTACTACTATATTGTAAGTTCTTCAAGGGCAAGAATAGGTTTATTATCACATTTCTTTGCTATTTCCCTACAGTACTCTATATACAGCAGAAGCTTGGTGGGGGAAAAAAAATCAAACTAGGAATTGAGCTCGCTGATTTGAAATATATGAAAGAAACCAATTTCAAGTGAAAAATGAGGAAATAGAGTGAAGTGATCTCTGAGGTCCCTTCTAGCTTTAAACATTTTGTAATTCTATGATTCTTGATGTTCAAAGAATTCAGAGAGGCAAGAGACTTGGCTTTATATTTAACCAGAAATTTTTGTATTATACTTTTTGAGAACATTTTATGGTTTAATCAGGAAGATTATGCTTAGTATTGGTCAAATTAAAAAGAATACTATACTTCCTTTCATTGTAGAGGAGAGACTATGGACATATATATACAAAGGAGGTAGCTAGGTGGCACCATGGATAGAATGTAGGACTGGCAGTCAGAAAGGACTGGGTTCAAATCTGGTCTCAGAAATTTCCTAGCTGTGCAAGTCACTTAATCTGTCTGCCTTAGTTATTTCACTGTAAAAATAGGGTTAATTATAGCCCCTACTGGAGCAGCTAGGTAGCACAGTGAATAGAGTGCTAGGTCTAGAGTCAAAAAGACTTCGATTCAAATTTGACTTCAGACACTTCCTAGCTATGGGACCCTGGGCAAGACATTTAACCCCCCATTACCTAGCCCTTACCAATCTTCTGCCTTGGAACCAATATACAGTATTGATTCTAAGAATGAAGGTAAGGGTTTAAAATAAAGGAACTGATAATAAGACAGGAGATAAGGGTTCTAAAAAATAAATGAATAAATAATAGCCCCTACTTCCCAGGAATATTATGATATAATATTTATAAAATACTTAATACAGTGCCTGACATATAACAGGTACTTAATAAAAACTTGGTTCCTTTTATGTATTATATATCATATATATTATCACATATGGTCAATGGTTTGGTTTTGCTGAAATTTTTTTTCTTTCTAAATGCTTGTTAAAAAAGGATGTATCACTAGGTAGAGGATAAAAAGGCATATATTTAGGAATGAGTGTGATATAAAAAAACAAAGGGCATCAATAATTTTTTAAAGTACTATAACTTATTTCAGAACCTGACATTTAAAGATCATGTGGCGGATTTGAGGATCACTGTAATCTAGTTATTATATCCACTATCACACAAATTGAACTTTAAAAAGGAAAAACTAAAGAAGCTAGGTTTATTTTAATGCTTTAAGGTTTGCAAAATGCTTTACACGTATTATTATTTCTTTTGATCTTCACAAATATACTGCAAGATAATGTTATCCTTATTTTACAGATGAGGAAATTGAGGTTCAAGGAGGTTGAAGATGTTACCCAGGAACCACAGTTACTAAGTGTATGAGGTAGGAATTTGAACAAAGGCTGTCCTGTAATTAGGTCCAACACCCTACAAACTGTGCTATCTGCATATCTCTATTTTGTTTATAAATGCTTCCTTAGAGGACTTAACTTTTAAAATCCTTGACGGTATAGTGGTATCTTAGAACTAGGTAGCCCAGTAGATAGAGTGTCAGTCCTAGAGTCAAGAAGACTCATCTTCTCAAGTCCAAATTTGGCCTCAGACACTAATTGGGTGACCCTGGATGAGTCACTTGACCTGTTTGCCTCAGTTTCCTCATCTATAAAATGATCTGGAGGAAGAAATGTCAAACCACTCCAGTATCTTTGCCAAGAAAACTCTAAATAGGGACACAAAGAGTTAACATCAGTGGAAACAATTGAACAATAATATCATCTCATTTATTAAAAGGTAACTTATTTAGGAATCTAACCTATCCAAAATCCAAATGAGAAGGAAGTAAAAAGAAAAAATTCTCAAACACAGCTATTTTTCATACAGGAAACACCAACGGCAGCTGGGAATTGTCCACAGCTGAAACTCATTCAGAGGAACGCAGTGTCGGGAGTATCATATATAAAATCTTAAAAAATACGTAGGCATATGCTTTTCTGATCTGGGTTTGACTCAGGCCAATCCCCTGGTAGTTTAGACATTAGAACAAAATAGTCTCAACTCCTAGGAACAAGATGCCCTTCCCAAGATAAGCTCACCACTTCTAACCACATCATCATGCAACTAGTTCAAGCCTTGATTGACAACAGCCTCTTCTCCCCTCTGTTTGGCAGGCTAGATTGGAGTACCAAATCCCTCCCAAAGTCTTCCTTTATAAGGAACGGAAATTGGACTTTTCAGCTCATTCCATTCTGGATCTACTGTTTTTCCTCGTTTTATCTCCCCTGAGAAAGATGCCCTGGACAGAGTACCCCCTGAGGTCTCTCCTTACCCCCTTTTCTCCTCCCTCTATAGTATAAGCTACTTGACAGCCAGGACTATTTTTTTCTCCCCTCCATCAAGTATCAATCTTATTTTAGTACAGTGCCTAGCTTACATAGTTAAGTACTTAATAAGTTGTTAGTAACTTATATGTAGTAAGTGCTTAATAAATGTTTATTGAATTGAATTCAACAAGAGATTTATTAAGCTAAAACAGGAGGAGAGTCAACAAATATAAGCATCAAGAACTCCTTAGATTGATTCAGCCAATGTGAAGCTCCATCGTCCAAATAACTCAATCATGATCCAGCAGCCAAGCATTAACATCTTCTTGTAGCTCCCCTGGCTGTTTTCAAATACACTTAGAATATACATAGAAATTCATCATAAAGAAGACATAGTCAAGACATAGTCATAGAAAAGAATTCTTGAACATGGAGAAGACATGCAAATTTAGAGGGGCATAAATTGTAAAAATGACTTTTTTAGAAAATTAAACTAGATATAAATAATGATAGCATAAACAAATGGCATGGGCCTATATGAAAAAAATTTAATGATTCATTGAATAATTACTGTTTTAAAGAAGAAATGTGAACAATAACAAATTTGTTCAGAGAGCAAGCCTTGTATGAAAACAAAGAAATATTAAGAAACAGATTCAAGACATTGAATACCCATATTGAAATGATAAAATGAAAGGGATTCCATGAAATGAATCTTCATCTTTAAAAATCAGAAATTAATAAACATACAATAAGAAAGCAAATAAGTGAGTCATCATAAAAATTTGAGCAGAAATAAAACAAGTGTAAACTAGAAGAAAAATAGAATTATTTTTTGGATAACTTTTTAAAGTGATGATAAAACTACTAAATTAGTAAATTTAACCAAGATAAAAGCTACAATTCAGATTATCAGAATAAAAAACAATAGGAATTCCACAAATATAAAATAATTTAAAGAAATTATTAGAGATTACTATTTATAGTTCTATCCTAATGAATGTGAAAATTTATAAGATAAATATCTTTAAAAATATAAGATCCCTAAACAAACAACAACAAAAACCAGGAAGCCACCTAAATGGATAAATCTCAGAAAAAGCTAGCATATATAATCATCTGCCACATTAAAAGGCACCAGGCCCAGCTAATTCAGAAATGACTTCAAAGAATAAATAATCACTAATTTTATAAATTATTTCTAAATACAGAAAAAAGACAGCAACTAGTGTCACAGTAGATAGAGCACCAGGCTTGGAGTCAGGGAAGTCCTGAATTCAGATTTTTCTTCAGACACTTCCTAGCTATGAGACCCTGGACAAGTTATTTAACCCCAATTGCCTAACCCTTTCTGCTCTTCTGAAGTATGAGAGTAAGACCTTATTGGAAAATCATTCTTGTTTTTAAGAGTGTTTCCTATCATGCTCACTGGTACAAATGCAAAAGAGCCACTCACTTTCACTCTCAAGCACATTTGCCCTTGCCACTCACATCTAAATCCATGATCTACTGGCTCCCTCACCCCTCACAGTTTTGGGGTCCCAAGTTTCACATCCATATTACTAAAGACCCAAAACTATGACATCAAATATATAACATCTGTCCAGATGATATCATCACATTCTCCAATGTTGATATAACACTACAGGGAGTTACACTGATATTTCCAGTCTCTCTTGCCAGCTATTTACAAGCCGGAAAAGTCTAATTCTGGAACCACCCTGATTCATATTATTCTTATATGCCCACAGATCCCAACTGAAATAATTAAGTCTGAGGGACCATTTCTCCACATCCAGAAGCTAATGCCCCTTTGCTGGTTCAAATACCCTCATGGACACACCTAACACTAACTCATTGTGCTCAAGCATACACACACAGAGAAAAAAAATGACTCACATTCCATTCACTTCTATACATTCTCCTTATTTCTAGGCAATCCATTCTGCCTTCAACTCAGATAGGACAGCCAAGAATGTCTTTGATCCATATCTACCAGTGAAAGGTGGGGGCCAGATTACCCCCTCCCTAGCTACACCAAATATATTTATCAGTTGAGACACATCTCTATTGTTCACTAGCTATAAACAAGTCCCAGATACCTCCCTAGATTTCATATGAAGGCTATTGAGATTGTCTGAGAAACTTAAAGCTCTTTTTATCACCCCTCCTGGTTTCTATCAAATCCCAACTAAAATTCCACTTTTGGCAGGAAGCCTTTCCTGATTCCTCTTAATTTGAATGCTTCTCCTCTGTTGATAATTTCCAACTTGTCCTCTATATAGCTTGTTTGTACATGATTATTTGCATTTTGTCTCCTCTGTTAGATTGTCATATCCTCAAGAGAATTTGACTGCACTGTCTTTTGCCTTTCTTTGTGTTCCAAGGGCTTCTTAGCACAGTGCCTGACAGATAGTCTGTGCTTAACAAATATGAATTGACTGATTGGAATGAGAGGTTTTTGAGGGTGCAGCAGGTTAAGAAGGTATAGTTTTGTATGCCCAAAGGGCTTTAAAAGACTGTCTGCCCTTTGATCCAGCCATGCCACTGCTGGGGTTATACCCCAAAGAGATCATAAGGAAAAAGATTTCTACAAAAATATTTATAGCTGTACTCTTTGTGGTGGCAAAAAAATTGGAAAATGAGGGGATACCCTTCAATTGGGGAATGGTTGAACAAATTGTGGTATCTATTGGTGATGGAATACTATTGTGCTCAAAGGAATAATGAAATGGAGGAATTCCATGTGAACTGGAATGACCTCCAGGAATTGATGCATAGCAAAAGGTACAGAACCAGGAGAACATTATACACAGAGTCGGATACACTGTGGCACAATCGAATATAATAGACTTCTCTACTAGCAGCAATGCAGTGATCCAGGACAATTCTGAGGGACTTATGAGAAAGAACAATATCCACATCCAAAGGAAGAACTGTGGGAGCAGAAACACAGAAGAAAAACAATTGCTTGATCACATGGGTCGATGAGGATATGATTGGAGATGTAGACTCTAAACATTCACACTAGTGCAAATATCAATAATATGGAAATAGATCTTGATCAATGACACATGTAAAACCCAGTGGAATTGTGTGTCATTGGAGAGGGGGTATAGGAGGAAAAGAACATGAATCATGTAACAATGGAAAAATATTCTAAATTAATTAAATTTAAATTTTTTTTCAATTAAAAAAAAGGTGTAATTCTGGCCAAGGTCCTGAGACAAGGAGTTGGAGTGAGAGAAGAGAACCTCAGCCTTAATTAACTCTGGTCCACTCCCCACACCCAACTTTATCTGGAGGTCCCTGAGAGCTTCAAAGAATTTAGAGGAATTTTGGATTTCCCATCTTCACAACAGTGTCCTTGCATTATTCCCCAAACAGTAGCAGTGACTACATTGTTTACAATGCAAGCCAAGAAGAGATTGGAGAATAGATAAAAACAAACTCAAGACTCTAAATAGTACCCCCAAAAAGCTATACTATAGCTAAGGAATCTTGAGAATACTAACAAAAGGAGCTCCAGGATCTATAAGTTGCCCTCCTTTTTCACATAAAATCTAAATCTGAGCCCATTCTCTCCCAAACTCTGAATTTGTGAGAGTGCCACAGACCTTTAAGGATTTGTTTTTTGCTTTTTTAAAACTCTTGCTTGTTTAGTGATAATTCTAAAACAGAAGAGCAGCAAGGGCTAGACAATCAGGAAAGTAACTTATACAGGGTCATATGCTAGGAAATTCTCTGAGGCTACATTTGAACCCAGGTGCTCCCAACTCCAGGCTTGGCACTCTGTCCACTGTGCTACCTAGCTGCCTCAGGATTTGTTTTTATAACAATTGCTCTTACTAAGCCACCTTGGTAAAGTTTCCTTTCTAAAAGCTAATTGCCTTGCTGACTAATGCATATCAATTGATAATGATAGTGGGGAAGAGAACTCATCAGTAAGAACTTGAGAGCTATTTATTATATGAGTCCACCTGAAGAGCTACTCCTAGAGTCCTGAGAGCATTGGGTTAGTGAATTAAGATAATAATTCCAATGCCCAAAGGGCATAAAAGACTGTCTGCCCTTTGATCCAGCCATAGCACTGCTGGGCTTGTACCCCAGGGAGATAATAAGGAAAAAGACTTGTACAAGAATATTCATAGCTGCGCTCTTTGTGGTGGCCAAAAATTGGAAAATGAGAGGATGCCCTTCAATTGGGGAATGGCTGAACAAATTGTGGTATATGTTGGTGATGGAATACTATTGTGCTCAAAGGAATAATAAAGTGGAGGAATTCCATGGAGTCTGGAACAACCTCCAGGAAGTGATGCAGAGTGAAAGGAGCAGAACCAGGAAATCATTATACACAGAGACTGATACACTGTGGTACAATGGAACGTAATGGACTTCTCCATTAGTGTCAATGCAATGTCCCTGAACAATCTGCAGGGTAGATCTAAAAAACACTATCCACAAGCAGAGGATAAATTGTGAGAGTAAAAACACCAAAGAAAAGCAACTGCTTGACTACAGGGGTGGAGGGGATAGGACTGAGGAGAGACTCTAAATGAACACTCTAATGCAAATACCAACAACACAGAAATGGGTTCCAGTCAAGAACACATGTGATACCCAGTGGAATCGTGCGTCGGCTAGAGGAGAGGTGGGGGGGGGGGGGGGAGGAAAAGAAAATGATTTTTGTTTCCAATTAATAATGTTTGGAAATGACCAAATAAAATAATGTTTAAAAAAAAAAAGGATAATAGTTCCAGAGCCTGTGCTATACTAGCACAAGGAAATCAATCAATCAGCATTTATTAAGTGCCTACTATGTGACAGGCACTGGGTGGTGCAATAGCTAGAGTGTCAAAATGGAGTCAGAAAGGCTCATCTTCCTGAGTTCAAATCTGACCTCAGACTTACCAGTGGTGTGACCCTGGCCAAATCACTTAACCCTTTTTGCCTCAGTTTCCTCATCTGTAAAATGAGCTGGAGAAGGTAATGGCAAATCAGTCCAATAGCTCTACTAAGTAAACCCCAAATAGGGTCACAAAGAATTAGACACAATGGAAACAAGTGAACAACAAATGTGTCAGGCTCTGAGTTGAAAATACAAAAAAGAGGCAAAAAGGCAGGGATGGTTTTTGCTTTTTTCATGAATCCCCAAAATTTATCATAGTGCCTAGTACATTGTAGGCATTAAGTAAATGTTTATTGATTAACAGATGTTTCTCCTATAATCTAGAGGCTGGCTATTAACATGATGTGGTTGTGAGGATTCCTCATATTATCACTCAGTTACCTTCTTCTTTACTTGTATATGTGCTTCAGAAACCACCTTTGACCTTGACTTATTCAAACTGTGTTCTGAACACCACCTGCATAGTGTAAGGATGATATTGTAAAATAAGTATTGTTTTATTAGTTTAGGGATAAGAAGTAAAGTGGCTGGCTTGAGAAAAGAACTGGAGTTTGAAGCAGAGCTGAGAGAGCATTTTAATTTCAGAAGTGACATTTATAACCATTTTTCTATGTCAATTATTCTCTCTGGCAGTTGGCAATTGGTCTCAGGCAGTTGGCAGAGACACTCTCATAGACTCTCCTCTCAGGGATGGAGAAGGTAACCTCTTTACCTCTCTCTCTGTCTGAAGGAAAGATCTGAAGGAACTTAGTGTTTTCCTTTCCCAAGTTGGGAAACATTATTAAGTAACTATTGTGGTTTTTATAGCTTGTTTAACTCTGAGAAGACCAAAGGAAAACCTGGTCTTTGGTTTGGACAGACTCAGAGTCCTAACTGGATTCTTGTTGAGACTCAACCAGCTAGCCTTTGCTGTTTTATAATTTGAAGAAGTTAAGATTTATAAGGATAACAGCAGTAGTTTTTATTTAGATAGTATAAATTTGGGTTAGTCAGATCAGGAAGGAGTAGTGTAGCCTGTGAAACACTGGAGAAGAGGTTCCTTGCAGAACCTGGGAGTTTATTTAGGTAGATTTAGAATCCCTTAGAATTAGAAATCCTTTATTTATCCTTATATATTTCAATAAATATTTTATGTTTATAATAAGAGTCTCTTTAGCATCCTTGCACCTGGCCCTGAAGGGAAGTTCACATTTGAATTTCACTTCATCAATAAAGATACTTTTGATTACCTCTATCAAAAGTATCCAAACAGTTTTGAACCTATATTGAAACAGTTTTTCTCTCTATTATGTGTAGCTCGCCATTATTATTTTTTTTATTTTTACAAAAGGAACACCTTAGCTGCAACCCCGCTTTCTCTATTCTCCCACACCAGGGATGATTTACTTTGTACCGTGGACTCTGCATTCAATTTCAACCTATAAATATGTCATAACCCTTTGGGCAGGTCTAATGAAGAAAGAAGTACAATATCTGCAGGGCACTGTCGGAATAGGCGAATAGTCCCTTTTTCCAAATTATGTTCAATTTGCATAAATATACAGTAGTTACACTAATTTTCTAATTTCCTCATATAACCTTTCCAGACTAGATTTTCTTTTAATCATCATAAAACTAATGACACAAACCATTTTAAAAGTAAAAATTCATAATATACCAATAATTAAGATTTTCAGTATCTCAGCCAAGAGAGAATATTATATATTTTTTAATGTGCTATTTGGATCTCAGTGAAGCATTTTATAGTCTGCAATAGTATGAATTAAAACTTGATACATCAACAGCAGTACTAAAATGCCCAGAAGAGTTGTCATATTTATTCACTGTAACTTTCATTTTATATAGATTTAAAACTGGTACCCAGGTGGCTTAGTGGATAAAGCACTGGAGTCAGAAAAACCTAAGTTCAAATTTGTAAGACAGATTTGCTTACTTAAACTCTAACTGCCTCAGTCTATAAAATGGGAATAATGATAGCTACCTCCCTGAGCTAGGAGGATAAAATGAGATATTTGTAAAGCATTTTGCAAACCTTAAAGTATCACATACAGCTACCTTAGGGGACAGTTTATTTTCCCCAGAAAATCATATATGTATTAGTTAACTGGTATGGTCAAAACAGGAAAGATTAGATAAAATTTCACTGCTCTACTTCCCTAAAGTTTGTCACAAATAGTATCAACCTTCGAGTTAAACTAAAAGCTAAATTTAAAGTATTCAAACTCACAGTTCTACCCAAATTTGCTGTCTATCCACAAGAATTTAGCTCCTTCCAGCATCTATATTAATATAATTAATGATGCATTCAGTATTTTATGCTACTTAACATCACATGGCTAGACAACTTACCATTCTATGGGAACTCTGTTGGAGAGAAACTCTGTAAAATGATCATTTTATTAATATAGTCTCTGGATAATGCTGTTGCTTGTTCATTCAGGCATATCTAACTCTTAGTGACCCTGTGGACCTTACTGTTCATGGACTTTTCTTGGCAAAAATACTAAAGAGGTTTGCCATTTCCTTCTCCAGTGGGAAGGAGGGAGCATGGTACAGTGGGAAAAGCTCTAGATTTGGTGTATAGATAACCTCTGTTTAAATCTTGCCCATTATTCTCTGTGATCAAAGATAAGTCACATTTCTCTGGGCATGTTTTCTCACTTATGGAATGAGGTTTTTGGAGCAACTTTCAAACTAAACATCCTTCCAGCTTTAAGTTCTATGATCTACCTGAACTTGAGAAATTTTATAGGAGGAATGCTTTACTTGAAATCCAAGAACTTTTTTTTAAATCTTGATCACCATGTTTCAGTATAATAGTTTTCCTTTGTGAGCATATGAATTTTATCTTGTGCTTTTAAAAACATAAATACAAAGGAGTCCATCGGCTTCACCAGACTGCCAAAGGGGTCCATGACAAACATACAAAAAAACCCTAAGATTCCCATTCTGCAAGTAGGATTGAATATCATTATGGAACTAAATTAATATCAAATTAGAAGAAAGGATAACATTGAGAACTCCAAGGATTTATAGCATTTCAACCTCTATTCCCTATTCACGGAATCTGACTCCAAAAAAATATAAATGTATAAAAGACATGAATTCCACTCATCACCAACTCTTAAAGAATTTTAACTAATATAAAAGTCAGCAGGGTGAGGGGCCCACAAGAGCTCAGAAATCACCTCAGCTATCAGACTGAAGCCTTGACCTTTGTGCTTAGAGGAGGAACATGGTAGCCAAAGATGAAACCAGTTTAGAGTATGACTACAACTACAAAATTTTACAGAGAATGAAGATGGAATATCATAAGCAAGAAATTGCAAAAAAAAAAAAGTAAAATTCAGTGGAAGGTAAATTGAGACTGAAAAAAAAATTTGATTTGAAGTTAGCCACAACTAAGTCATATCATCCTGAGAACATCTATATATTTAACTAATAAGATAGCAAATAGACATGATGGATCAAGTGTGTTGACCTAATCTCATCAATTTTGTTGTTCAGTTGTTTCCTTCATGTTAGATTCTTCATGACCCCATTTGGTGCTTTCTTGGCAAAAGTACTAGTGATTTGCCATTTCCTTCTTCAGCCCATTTTACAGATGAGGAAACTAGGGCAAAAAAGATTAAGTGACTTGTTTGTCTAGGATCAAACAGCTAATAAGAGTCTGAGGCCAGATTTAAACTAAGGAAGAATAATCTTGACTCCTGGTCAGGCACCCCTATCCACCTCACAAACTAAGTGTTCAATCTCTTTAATACATTGGAACATGTATTTCAGTGCTACTACTTCAGTTCTAAATGTGCTAGATGAAGAAATTAAAATGTCACAAGAAAATTTCTTGAGGCAGCAGAATTTATTTTACTTTTTAAACCCTGTCAATTTGCTTGCTTTCTCAAGAAGGGGATAAGAGAGGGAGGGTAGGAGAGAATTTGCAACTCAAAACATTAAAAAATATATATTATAATTTTCTAATGTAATTGGAAAAAATAAAACTTTAAAAAAATTACTGTTACAATTACTGTGACATTTCTCATCTAATGCAAACTCTTCATGAGAAACAGTTATATGTGCAATGAAGTTATCATTGGCAAAAACAAGAGAATGAAAACAGTAAATTTTTGTAAACAACTTTATATTACACTCCTTCACAATTGCACAACTGACAAAGGCCTATTAGAAAGCAAGATGCTTTGTGTTATTGCTTATTAATTTTAAAAATATTTTGACAGAGTAGATCAAAATCCAAATTGGGTGACATTATTCCTACTGGTGACCTAAACCTTTTTTGGCTACTAAAGATATATGGCTTCACTCAAAGTCAGTCATTCAATAGTTTTAATGCAACCTCATATAATCCATATTTGGGAGGGGGGGTCTTAACCTCTTGTTAATGGTAAAAGGTACTCCCAGTGGGGAAACACCATCCATAGATCAGTAGACCAGCTACTCTTCCATAATTTGGTGTTTAAAAAATTGCCTAAAGTACTGAGAAATTAAGAGAGTCAAACACACAGTCAGAATGTGTCAGAGGTAGGGCTTGAACCTAGATCTTCCCAACTTTATTTCACATTGCTTCTCAGAGTGCAATATATTATCAATATTTACTTGTAGGACCCCTTTCCCAATTGTTCTAAATAATTATTTAATATTGTAATAACATGACCTTTAAATGTTTAGTAGAATTCACTGGTAAATCCATCTGGTCCTGATGGAAGTTCATTTATGATCTGTTTGATTTATTTTTCTAAAATAGATTTTTGGTGGCAAAGAACTGGAAATTGAGGGGGTTACCCATCAATTGGGGAATAGCTAAACAAGTTATGGCATATGCTTGTGATAGGATACTATTGCACCTTAAGATATGACTAGCAGGTTAATTTTTTTAAACATGGAAAGACCTACCTAAAATTATAAAAAGTGAAATAAGCAGAACCAAGAACTTTATATTAAGCAACAGAAGTATTGTTTGAAAAATGATTGTATATGTCCACCACCAGGCTATCACCAGTCATCCTGACTCTTGTCTTGCCACTGAACTTTGTAAAAAATAGACTCGAATACAGGACTACAATCCCCATGAGCCTTTGCTCCACTTCCCCAGAATGCCTTGTAATCTCACCTGGGCCGAGATCGAGAAGATATTTAAGCAAAGTTTTTTGAAGGTCTGGGGCTTTTGGACTTCCGTTTTTGGAGCAGAGGCGTCTCTTCCATGATGTGAGGTTATTTTGTCTAGGCCTCTGGCCTAGGCACATGTTTCTTACTTGTATATTCTTAATCTTTAACCTTTAATAAACCTCTAAAAAATATAATACTCCTTGTAGAGAGAAACTAATTTCTACCTGCCTCAGATGCCTCAGTCTCCCCCTCTCCCCTAAATTTTAATCATTACAGTTATGGCGACCTAATGGGAAAAAAACTCAGTCTTCTGATTTCTTTTCTGATCTTAAATTCAATTTTAATAGCTAGTACCTAGAAATTTTTTTTTTGAGCCATATCTCACTGGCCAAGGTTTTCTACCCTCGCAAAGCTGCTACAGGCTCCGGACCTGCTGCCCACCCCACCTGGCTCGGTCCCGCCGCTTCCTGCCTCAGCCTGCAGCCCTGATTGTCCTCACCTGGTACCTGGTCCCGGCCTTGCCCACCCCCGCAGCCGCTCCAGCTCCAGCTCCTGGCCTCTCACCGGCCCGCTGCCTGCCTATTTCTGCGCCTAAGACCCTCGAGCGTGACCCCAGCCGGCTTATCACCCAGATCCTTGGAGCAGATCGCTCAGGACTCATTGTGACCAGCTGGTAACAGTATTGGCCACGTGGGCGGAGGGGAGAGACCAGAGGGAAAGGAGACCGGGCAATTTTCCCTTAGGCTAAGCCTCCACGTGGCTGGGGGTATTGGCCACAGGGGTATCAGAGAGGGGAAAGACAGAAAAGACTAAAGAGAAGAAACAGATCTTTTCAAACAGAAACTTAATAGCAATGGGCTGTTTAAAAGGATTTTTGACTCTTCTGGCAGTTTCATTGATTTTACCTGCCTGTCTGGGAGCAGACTCAGCCCAAAGATTCAACTTTAACTTTGGGGAGGAAAATGGGTGGCCCAGCGAACTGGAAGCCAGGCCCAGAGACCGGAGGTCTCTAGTTAAAATCTGGCCTCCGATGCTTCCCAGCTATGGGGCCCTGGACGGATCCCTTGAACCCCGTAGCCTAGCCTTTACTACTCTACCTTCGGACAATAGACATTTAAATGGATAAATAAAAACAAACAAACAAAAAAAAACCCCAAGGAACTTTGAAGAGGCTAAAGGCTATATTCTAAGGCATTTCAGACTCTAATGGTTTATAAAATTATCTGTATTCTATTGC
The DNA here is from genome assembly GCF_027887165.1 of Monodelphis domestica. NCBI lineage: Eukaryota > Metazoa > Chordata > Mammalia > Didelphimorphia > Didelphidae > Monodelphis > Monodelphis domestica. The sequence continues at coordinate 213,448,343 of NC_077227.1, forward strand.
ATTTTTTGTTTAAGATATAACTTTGTGATTTTAAGTTCATATATTACTGGATTGAATATTATTCTGTGAACTGAAGGTTGATTGAATTTATTTTGAATGTACTGAGTTTTGAAATTCTGTTGTTTTCCCCCTATAACTGTGTTGAAAAAATATTATTGTGAATAAGCCCATATATGAAAAAACAGCTTTTTTCTATTTTGCTGAGGATAGATGGACTTCAGAACTGGTTATAATTGTATTAACAACCTTTGAAAATTTAATGTGCTAAATACCTCAAATGATTTGATTTTAAGGGTTTTTTAAATATGATTTTGGAATTTTTTTTAACAATCTGGTTATTTTGCCTGCCCCTGCCACGAGGTAAGGCCCATTCTAGTAGCTGAAGTGAAATGTATTTTATAACCCCCAACCTTCCCACATGTGAATGGAAGTTGGGCAGTTAATTTCAGGGCATTTGTACCCTTGGGAAAAGCCTCCAAGAACAAGGAGCACCCCTTTATTTATGCTCTTCAGCTCACTATTTTACTTCTACCAGGATGATATATAGATTTCTTGATTATGTTCTAAACCCAAGATGAGTTTTACTTTGTTTAAAAAATATGTTTAAATACCAAGGTTGAAGGATTGCTCTGTTTGTAAAAATTGTGACAAATGTCCATCAATTCATAGGTTTTAAAAATGTCATACAGCAACTTATGTGAAATATGAAAGTGTGTTTGTTTGCTATTGTAATTAATTGGGCTATTGAGAATTTTGGGGATTTTGGTAACTACATAGTTGTACTACTGTATTTTTAAAGATGAAAAAATTGTTAACCTTATTCAATTCATTTGCCTTCTACTCACAGTGATCATGGCCAGATACAAAGAGGAAATGGATCTCATTTTTTGGTGAGAAAGCCTGGCATATCTCTTGCCAATTGATTCATATACCTCATACCTCAGCCATGCATCCCTAACTGATTCTGAATCTTTCAATCACCCACAACACGGGGGAATGTAAAAAATATCATTATTTAAATTGCAAAGTTTAAATTCCTTTTGAGAAGAATTTTAGGTGAAGAAGATGCTACCTCTCTGAATCCAGAACTGAACTGTTGGAGAAGCCACCATGAAGAAGCCTCCAGACCACAAGTTGCACAAAATTGAACTTTGGGTGTGGTTGATTGAACATTTATTTGTATGTATACTTTTATGCCAAAGGGGACTGTCCCCTAACGGTTTTTTGTCAATGTGTTCAGAAATTATTGGTTTTATTCTTTTTTCTCTTATCCTCACACTATTGTAATCTTTTAAGTTTATTATGTTTTTATGATCCTTTTGGGGAAAAATTAATTTTTCCACAAATGATCACACGGGGGGATGTAAAAAATAGACTCGAATACAGGACTACAATCCCCATGAGCCTTTGCTCCACTTCCCCAGAATGCCTTGTAATCTCACCTGGGCCGAGATCGAGAAGATATTTAAGCAAAGTTTTTTGAAGGTCTGGGGCTTTTGGACTTCCGTTTTTGGAGCAGAGGCGTCTCTTCCATGATGTGAGGTTATTTTGTCTAGGCCTCTGGCCTAGGCACATGTTTCTTACTTGTATATTCTTAATCTTTAACCTTTAATAAACCTCTAAAAAATATAATACTCCTTGTAGAGAGAAACTAATTTCTACCTGCCTCAGATGCCTCAGTCTCCCCCTCTCCCCTAAATTTTAATCATTACAACTTTGATGACAATGGAAGAGAGAATAAAGCTGGTGACTTTGTGCAATTCTGCCCCACTTAAATCCAATTCACATGCAAGTCAAGCCATCACCTTGTGATGTGCCCAGACTGTAAGTACTCCACAGAACCTACTTCAGCCACCTTCATGGCCATTAGAACAGTGTTCATCTGCCTCTTCCACCTAGGAAAGTCTTCACATGCTTGGGATAGAAATCTTTAGTTATACTGAAGTCTATTTTCATGGAATGAGTTATAGAAATCAAACTATGGTTTTATTTTATTTATAGTCCACTTTGTACTTACAAAACACATCATAACATTTGATACTTTTCTACTTGGCAATATAATTGTGCATATTATGAAGTGGTTTTTTTCTATATGTGAATAACCTCCATTAAAATCCTACTACTATGCCTTATTATGTTGAAGGTTAACCTGATTAAAAAAAAAAAAAAGCTTTTCATTGGAACATGAGCTCTGGTAGACACTATACTATTAAGTGGGGGAAGGCATTGCCCCTAAGATTTCTAAGGGCTAAGTTTGAAGAGGTCCATAATCAGGAGACTACCTATTAGGTTCAAGTTTGGGGTTATTGTTCCTTTGTTTTCCTCCCAGCCACAGCAATGTAGGGAGACTACTATAGCAGGGAGGGGCTGATATGTGCCTCCATAAAAGTAATATCCAGTGATTAAATCACAGATCTTTTTAATAAATAACAGGTCAAATCAAAGGAATAGTCTTTATTATAATAAGATCCATGAGGAAATTTTTAAATTGAGGATATTTTCTACAGAATTGGGCACAAAATATATATTTAAACATGTCTCAACCTTTTTACAAAGAAGTCAATATGATTTATAGTATTCTTCATAAAGGATACAGTGTTTACTGACTTCAAGAAGAAAAGGGATAAGATTTATAGCTTTTATTTCCAACTCCATACTCTTTATTGTGTTTTGAATCTCTTCTCTGTTTACTTATTTATGCAATGGGAACAATCAGGTTTATGATTATAATTTGACAGTCTCTTAGAACCCAGACTCTCAGATCTAGGAATCATTTCTTATGTAGTTAAGACAGACATAAAATATCTTTCAAATGCTATTCACAAAGCACTATGCTAGACCCTATGGGAGAATAAAAAGATAAATAAAATACAATAATATAATAAAATTCTTACCTTCAATAAAACTAACCATCAGAGAATAAATGACTAACATTTATATAGTGCTTTAATGTTTAACAATTGGCTTACATAAATTATCTCAAAGAATCCTCTCAACAACCCTATGAGGTGATTGCCATTATTATCTCCATTTTGCAAATAAGGAAACTGAGAATCAAGAAAGATTTAAGAGACTTGCCCAAGGTCACACAACTATCTGTGAAGGGTTTAAATCTAGGTCTTCCTAATTCAAAGTCCAGCCCTTCTTTCTACTGTACCACACTGCCTCCCAGAGAAAATCTTAGGTGCATGCAAATAACTATAATATGAGGTAGGATACAATCAGTGCTATAAGGAAAGCATGAGCAAAATGCTGAAGAAACTCAGAAGAGGAAGAAATCACTTCTGGCTTGGTTATCAGGAAATACTTCACCAAAGAAGTAGCATTGAAAGCAGTATTGAAGAGGGATAGGATTTTGATGGAAAACAGGCTGAGGAAGTATTACAGGCAGAGAAAAAAGAAGATAAAACAAGGGAAGAACAGATAATACTTGGAAATAATCTATAAAATTTGGCTTCAGCAAAATCTGCCTGTGTAGTGGCAAAAAAAAAAAAGTAGAAAATTAGCAAGTCCCCAAAAGCTTTAAATCTCCTGTAAAGAATTTTTTCATTAGGTAAGTATGGAAGACTTTTTTCTTCCCCTTAGCCAAGTAATATTATGAAAGCAGCTTTGGAGGGGGGCAGGGAAGGATCCAAGGGAAAAGTGCCCAGAAAGACCAGTTAAGAAGCTTTTTGCAATATGTCAGGCAAAGTAATGGGAGTTGCCACAGAGCCTCAATAATTGCCCAAATGCTTCACAGGAGCTGTTTTTGAGGCTACAAAAGTGCTCTGTGAGTCCCTAAGGGAAGAGGTCTTAAATAAGAAGTAAATAAGTTAAGAAAAAAAAGGAAAGGATGAGAAGAAAAAGAAACTAGTTTCCCAGGGTTAGGGGAACTTTAAACAGCCCTGGAAGGTTTTATCTTTTATCATTTGAATTTGCTTGTTCTTAAATCATTGGCTTCTACTTAACGGTTTTCCTCCTTATTTTGTTTATCTGACTTTGTTTTTGTTGATCTATAAGTTTATAATTATAATTAATTTTTAAAAAAGAAAACCTTCAACAAATAATTGGGACACATTACCCAAAAAAATGCCCCCTTTTTTCAGGGGTTCTAACCTGTCTTCAAGGAGTTTTCAATCTGTTAAGAAGATATTAGTACAGGAGGCAGCTGGGTGTCTCAGTGGATTGAGAGCCAGGCCTAGAGATGAGAGGTCCTAGGTTCAAATTTGACCTCAGATACTTCCCATCTGTGTGACCCTGGGCAAGTCACTTAATTAATACACAGTATTGACTCTAAGACAGAAGGTAAGGGTTTGAGAAAAAAAGATATTAGTACATAGAAAAATAGACATTAAAATATTTTTAAAATTCATTGGCATAGAACAAAAATGTTCTTAACCTGGAGTCCCTAAATTTATCACTTTTTAAAATTAATCCAACCTATGTCTGTAAATGGATTTCAGAGGGACCTGAATGGGAAAAAAATTAATATTTTTATTTCAATATAATTTGTTTCCTTTTCATTTACTGTATATTTTATGTACTTAAATATATTATTCTCCAAAGGAATCCACAGGTTTTGCCACACTGCTGGAGTCCATGGTAGACAAAAAAGGTCAAGAATTCCTGCTTTAACTTGTACAAGAATATTCATAGCTGTGCTCTTTGTGGTGGCAAAAAAATTGGAAAATGAAGGGCGGCCCTCCAATTGGGGAATGGCTGAACCAATTGTGGTATATGTTGGTGATGGAATACTATTGTGCTCAAAGGAATAATGAACTGGAAGAATTCCATGTGAACTGGAAAGACCTCCAGAAATTGATGCAGAGTGAGAGGAGCAGAACCAGGAGAACATTATATACAGACACTGATACACTGTGGTACAATTGAATGTAATGGACTTCTCCATTAGTGGCAATGCAATGATCATGAACAACCCGGAGGGATCTATGAGAAAAACCACTATCCACATTCAGAGGAAACACTGTGGGAGTAAAAACACCGAAGAAAAACAACTGCTTGATTACATGGGTCGAGGGGAATATGATTGGGGATGTGGATTCTAAGCGATCACCCGAATGCAAACATCAAGAACGGGGAAATAGGTTTTGATCAAGGACACTTGTAAAACCCAATGGAATTACGGGCTGCGGGGAGGGAAGGAAAAGAATATGATTCTTATAACCAAAGGGAAATGTTCTAAATTGACTAACTAAATAAAATTTTAAAAAATGAAGGAATGACCAGAACAAAGGACAAATTTAAAAAAAAAAGAACCCCTGCTTTAAACATACAATAAAATCAAGAACAGAAACTGAAAAGTTAATATTCTAAGATCCAGGGTCCCTCCACGGGTTCAAGTTCCACCATTAGCCAGATTTTGTTGTTTTCCTAAAGTCTCAATTCTCTGGCATTTTAGCAAACGGAGAATTTAGCGAAGGGTCCTGAAGGACGGGCTTTTCCTTCAGAACCTATTTCGAGGCAGAACTGAGGAGATGAGGAACAGGAACAAGCAGTATGAGTCACAATCAGACGTGGGAAACGGATGGAACTAATACGGAAGAACACCTTTCTCACGCCAAACCCACGCAGACCTTTTCCCTCCCTTCCTTTCCAGTGTCTCCGCCTCCTGCCCTTCCGTCCTTCCTTCCCGGATCCTTCCAGGCTCCTCCTGCTCGGGTCTCGCGCACCAGCCAAAGGGAAGAGGCGGAGGCTTAGCCGAGCCTCGTGAGGGCTGCGAGATCTCTCGTACAGTGGCTGATCTGCAGGTGCGCTCTCCGTCATGGCCGATGCCGGCCGACCACCACAAGCTCGCGTGCTTCTGCAGCAGTGCCTGCATGCCAAGCTTCAAGTTTGTCCTGCCCAGGGCGACACCGAGGCGCAGTGGGTGGAGGTAAAATCGGCCCTGGACAGACCCCGGCTTAGCCCTCGTGGTGCAGTGGATCTTAGCCTTCATAGCGCAATGGTTCTTAGTCCTCTGCAGACCTTTCTTTCCTCTCTCCCCTTTAGCCGTTTTCAGCCTCGTTTCTCCTTGCCCATCCCCACCCGCCACATGTACAGCCCCAGTCCTAGGAGACGCCACTAGCACGGAGGGCGCGCGCTCTCACCAAGCTATGGAGCCTTCGGTGTGCGCCTGGCTGGTGCACTCTGCCACTTAATATGTTTGTGGAGAAGCGAGCGCCCTCAGGTGTTCGTGAGAGAATGAGTTCCCCATTGCCTAGACTTCTTCCTATCCTTTTCCTAGAAGCCGATAGGATCTCTGGTTTGAAGCTGACTTTAGAATTTAAAACCGCCTCCTACATCCTGTCTAGAGCCAGAAACTGGATTGTCTGGAGGCAGCCTGGCCTGTAGTCAATCCCTTGCACTGGCCTTTATTAGCCTTTGCTGCGCTCTGAGCTGGCGGTGGATATGTCTTTCATTAGAAAAGGGAAGTTTCTGCTGGCCGGCCATTGTGTGTGTAATGCAGAGAAAGTTCAGTGCCTCTCGTATTAAGCTCCGCTCGCTCTTAACCTGAACTAAGCCCTAGATAAGTGGAGTTTTCCAGGAAGACATTATTTCCTAGAAAGTCTTTTCATCGGACTTATATTCATAAGGAAATGAACCCCTTGCTTCATTGTGTTGTAATTTTGGCTATGACACCTTGGTGTTATAGTTATGTCTCTCTTACATCTTTCAACTAGAGTTCCAAGGATTTTGACAAGAATGATTTCACCCAAATTACAAAGCTTTTAAGGTTTTGTTTTGTTTTTTAATACACGGACTTCAAAAAAAATTTTCAATTCCTTTAAAACACCAGGACATATAGGTAATAGCCAATATTTTATTCTAAGCTTCACATGATTTCATCTCTACACATTTGTATTTTTTAAATATTTAACTAAATGCCAATTTTACTTCTAATTGTCCTTTCATTAATAGTCATTTGACTTAATTTTCCATCAGATTCTTGTCGTTTGATCTCCTCTCTCTTCCAGTTCTTCCACACAGTTTCCAAGGTCTGTCAACCAGTCCTAAAGCTGACCAGTTCACTCCTTGACTCAGTAAATTCCACTGGCTCGTTGTTAACTCAAATACAGACTTCTCTGTTTAGTCTTTAAAGCCCTTTATGAGCTGACTCCAACTTAATATCAGCTTTACCACCTTTCACATAGTTTAGTCCAGTCAAACAGGCTTTCTTGCTTTTTTCTTCATTGGGAAAATAGCATCACTGGTTTCTGAGTAATGTACTTCCTCAGCCTCTTAAAAAACCTTAATTTGCTTCAAACCTCAGCTCATCTCCGCTCTCAGTCTTTCCTGTCCTTTTGCCCTCCTTTATTTCTTTGCATTTATTTTGTACACATTTTCATATTTTGGAGAAACAGCATTCTTGGCCATTCTTGGCCAAAAAAAAACAAAATGGAGTCAAGAAGAGTCTGACACAACTAAAATGACAATAATATGTTTATACAAGTGGAATGTAAGCTTCTTTAAAAAAAAAGACTCCCTTTTTTTTTTTAATGTTCCCAGGATCTCCCACAAAACCTGGCACTTTGTAGATGCTTAATAAATGTTTTGATTCTATTCGTCTTTTTTAAGAGTATTTATATAAACAAAAATTCCTATTTTTCTGTCCTCTCTACACCCCTAAATCACTTTTTAAATATTTATCTTTTTCTTATATTTAAGAATTTCCTTAATTTTATCTTTCCTTAGTAGCCACTATTTCATATGTTGAATTAAACTATATTCATTTTTACTGCCCATGTTGAAAACTTAGATCCTACTATATCACCTGGTGGTTTTAATTTTCAGTGTATTTATCTTCCTTCTGTACCTCTTCTATTTCTTTTCTCATCTTTTTATAAATACTATGCTTCGTGTCTTTGTACAGAAGACACCTCCCCTTGTCTCTAAATTAATTTAACTTATAATAAATAATTGGAAGAAGAGAAAATTCTCTTTAGCCATTTTTCTTTTCTATCATTTAGAATTCTTGAATGAAAAGAACATTTCTAGAGTTAAAAAAAAAGTTTTCAAGTAGCATCTGTATTTTTCCTAGTGACAAAATCAATTTCCTTTCCCCTTGATAAGTCATAACTAAGTGCACTAAGGTGTTATTACTTAGAGGAAGAAATGACCAGGTCATGTTATGTATTGATAGGACAAACCATAAGAGACTTTGATTAGTAGTGAATGTGAACAGATGGAAGGGACTGGCAAACCTACCTGGGAAAAGAAAAGCTTTTTTTTTTAAACCCTTAGTATGTCTTCTTCTTATGACTTCTTAGTATGTCTTCTTAGTATGACTCCTAAAACAAAAAGAGCTTGCAAAGGCTAGGCAATTGGGATTAAGTGACTTGCCCAGGATCACACAGTTGGAAATATCCAAGATCAGATTTGAACCTAGGATCTCCCAGTTCCAAATCTGAAGCTCTATCCACTGTGCTACCTAACTGCCTCTAAGGAAAAGCTATTTAATTCTGGTGTTCTGTCACTGTTTGACGTTACTAAAACACTAGTAATTGGACTTGTGTTGTAGTTATGAAAGTCTTTTGTTGAGGCTGCCAACTCCCGGTAAAAAGACTGACCCTCTCTTAGGCCTAGCCAGGGCACACTGCTAAAGAAATAGCTATAGGTATACAGCTTTCCCTTTTTGCCAGTTACTGGAATGCTCTCGACTAACTGACCTCTGATAAACCTGATTTAGGAATTCTAACAAATGATCTAAAATAGTACTTACTTACATTTAAATAGCATTGTAAGGTTTATAAAGGTCATTTCCTATTGCAACCCTGTGAGGCAGTTTATGCAAATATTATCCCCAGATTCAATAACTGAATCTCTGTGAGTTTAAATACCTTGTGATAAACCTGGAGATCCCAGCTAGGCAACAAGAAACAAACCAACAAACTGGGTGAACCCCTGTCAGTTGGACTGACACCTTCCTTAGGTTCATTCAACAAGTAGGCATCCAAGGCCAGATTTAAATCAGTCACCTGAAATCATACAATTTTTTTAAAAAAACATTATAATGCAAATCTTTGTATAATTTAAATTTAAAAGATTTCTAATCCCTAACAGATTTATTTCAAATGTCAAAAACAACAGATTTTAAAGTTCATTAACAGTTTATGCCTTTATAGTATGTGATTATTCATGAGTACAAGTATTTAATTGCCAAAAAAAGTTGTTTTAATATTTAAAAAAGAAAGAAAAAACTTTGGTAGCAATTCAGTCCTAAAGTGGAATGAGTTGCAGAGGTATTAGGGAGAAGGTAGATGGTTCCCCATGCTGGGAAGTCTTCAAGCAAATAATAGATGAATATTTTCTAATTCTAATAGATGAATATTGTTTAATTTACAAAGGATTCCTGATTAAGTGCAGAGTGTAGGAGATGATCTCACATGCTCCTTCCAACCTTGAGATTCTCTGATTCTAACCAAAAAATGTCAGCTAACTAAAATACCAAAAAGATAAATCAGTTTAATCTCTAATTTACCAACTATACCAAGGTTTCTTCTATGTGTATCAGTAAATAATAGTGAATAAAAGTATAGAGATGAGTGGCATTTGTATTTAATAAATGGGACATAGTGAATGAAATGTTTCCAAGTTTGGCTATCTCAATCATGGGGCAAGAAAATGGTTGATAATGTCCTGCTATCTCTGATTAGCAGTAAATGTCTTTTCAAATGTATCACATAAAGATATAGCATTTATTTTTCAAGGGATTATTTGCTCCTTTACTACTGCTAGCAATATTTCAGCTTAAATAATTTTTAAAGAAAAGATTCTCTCAGTACTTTGATAACAGAATGCAATTGTCTTCCTTTGCTATTGACCTTTGCATTAATGATACATATGGGGATTTCTTACTCAGCTATAGTTATCTCATATATATGTTATGTTTTTAAATCCCTATAGAGAAACTTATTTCTAATGTTTAAAAAACTTTGCTGATTATTCACAGGTTCCGAGAGCTTTAGTGATCTACGTCTGTTTCTTCAAAGATGCTGGAGAAGACCTTCTGCCTAAAATGGGTGTGTATGTGATTTTAGCCATGCAGAATTATTAATTATTAATAATATCAATATGTAGAATCTAGTAAAGTGAAAGTGAAAGAACATAAAAATAACTTCAGGATTCTCTGCCTTTGAAAATTTCTAATAGGAATAGTTGAGAAAATGCTATAAACATCTTAATTCTGGGTCATACAACTGAGAAGATCATAGCAAGAGGAGACCTTGGGGATTAAATAGTGCAATGGTGTCAAACTTAAATAGATATGGACCCATGGGGCCACATATTAACTTAGAAAACCACAAATTAACATTAGTTTTATCTCTATTTTATTTTATTAACAAATCTACACATAAGTTTTCCAAATTTATATGATTCATGTTGTCTCCCTCCTTTCTTCCCTCCCCTCTCCCAGAGTTGACAAGCAATTCAGTCTGGGTTGTACATGTATTGTCACTCAAAACATTTCCATATTATTCTCTTTTGTAAGTATTTCATAAAATATTTCCCAATCGCAATTTTTAATTTGGTCCTAGAGGTACTTGGGAGTATGTTTGACCCTTCTGAGCTAGTCTAACCCCTTTCATTTTACAGATGAGGAAACCATGGTCCAGGGAAGGTATGTTACTTGCCCAAAACTAGAGGTAAGATCGGAACAAGATCTTCCTGACTCTCAAATCCAAGATTGTATCCACAAGGCTGGGTTACCTCTCAGCTCCCTTTTTTGGAATGGTCCATAGTCATAGGGAGAACACTGTGTGGTGGAAATCAGGGACTGGGCTTGGAGTTAGGAAGATCTAGGTTCCATTCTTACCTCTAACATTTATTAGGACAAAGAGAAAGAGATATAAAGAAACATTTATAATATTATCTTATTTCATTTCATTTGATTTACTAGATAAGTGACCCTGGTTCACTGTTAATCTCTGAGTTCCAGGCTACTCCCTACAATCAGATCTGTGGGTTTCCATCTGCATTGATAAGAGTTCCCTCCAGTGGTAAACTCATAGATTCCCTTAAAGCTGTGTGTCCTTAGCTCTAGTCTGTACCAATTCCTCTAGGGCAAGAGGTATGCAAATAGGATCTATCCTCAAAGTCTGAGTGTAGTTTTAAAGCCACTAGACTTTTGGGATACCCATATAGTAAAAGCTTCTTAGAATTATACTTTATTGTGTTTTATTTCTTATATTTTTATTATTGTATCACATTTTATTTCTTTATATTTCTTTTAATATTTATATCAAATTTATTTATAATATATTCATATATTCATTATATTGTATATTATTTATGTTATATATTTCTTATATATAGTAATAAATGTTATTTATTTATTATACAATTGATTTGGATATTTTCTTTCTTCTCCCAAAATATAACGACTTGTTATGTCAGCAAAATCCTGTAATAAGTTTGGCCTTCAAGTCAGGTGTTGGTCACTAATGTCATCTTCATGGATGAGGGACAGCAGCTACATGTGCTTATAAATAGAAAAGACAGTCAGGGAAGCAGCTGGGTGACTCAGTGGATTGAGAGCCAGGCCTAGAGATGGTGGGTCCTGGGTTTAAATGTGACCTCAGACACTTCCCAGCTGTGTGACCCTGGGCAAGTCACTTGATCCCCATTGCCTAGCCCTTACCACTATTTCGCCTTGGAACCAATATACAGTATTGATTCTAAGACAGAAAGTAAGGGTTTAAAAAAAAATTCAGAAGTACAAATAGCAGAAATGGGTACATTTAGGATAGGATAATTAAAAAGAATCATTTTTAAACCAGGAAAAGCTCATTAAAAGTGGTAAAATTTCATCCAAACTGAAAACAGGGGAAATAATGTGTTGTGTAGTATGTATATAAGATTTCCCAGCGAAGAAAAACCATTCAAGGAGGTGCATCAACTGCTTAGATCTGATTCAAAGCTTTTTAAGTATCATGATGCAATGGAAAAAATGCTAAGTTTGAAGATAGAACTAAGTGAAGGTCACATCCTGTGTTTATCACTGACTAAATATGTTACCTTGACGAGGCACTTAACCTCTCTGGCCTCAGTTTCCTTTGCTGTAAAATGGACTCAAATGCAGCCTATGAACATAACCTGTAAAGGCACCGTGGAATTTTGATTTCCCTTATTATGGAGAATACTACACTAATTAAATCATAGATACTTGAAATATTTTTAATATATAATAAATTCTATACATTACTATTGTAAAAATTAAATTAGTCTCTACTAACAAAAGTATTATATTTTATGAGGTTTATTAAAGATTATTAGAAATCAAGGATACAAAAAAATAAACCACGTGCCTAGGGCTGATTAGCCCATTCACATCCTACTTACTACATGTTGCAATGTCCAAGTAGAGGAAGAGAGAGGCTCTTGGGAGGCAGAAAGTCCGTTAAAATACTAAATTATGATCTCACCCAGGTGGAGACTCAGGTGAGATTATAGGGAATCCTGGGAAGTATCAAGGACTTCTGGGGATTGAAGTCTGGGGTTCAAATCTCCATTTTTACACTATCAAAACTGCCTTACTTGTCTATACTTCCTTTCAAACTTCCATCTGTTTTCTTTTGTGAGGGAACAAAAAGTTTTACTGGACTGCCTTTTCTGTTTGTTTTAGCATCACTATTGCTAACTCTACCTTTTCCCAATTAAAACCCAACAGAGAAAAATATTCTAAATTAATTAAATAAAATTTTTCAATTAAAAAAAAAAACAGAAAGAAAGAGGAGAAATCCCTTGTAGAAAAAAGTCATGCAAAACAAATCCACACGGTAACCACGTCCAAAAACTATATGTCCAGAACTATTATACTATAGTAGCCTCTTTTGGCTATGATACTCTAGGGAGCCTGTAGTTGCCATAAATTTTCACAGGATCATCTGGACTGCCGAGCTTGTTTTCCTAGAGTCTTATCAGGTCAGCTGTCCACTCACCATTCCTAATGAGCACAACTTATTTCCTACTGCATGAGTTTCAACTTCCTAGAGAACTACACAGACCTGAAGTTTTTATTCCTCCAACAGAAGCTCTTAATATATTTAGTTGCTATAATAGTCCAGTAGACCAAACTATATCCTTTCTAATACTAAAAATTTTTATATTATTATAATATTCTATTATAATTAATATCTTATACACAATATAATAACTGGATCAAACTCTTTCTAAAAATCATAGTTGTTGTAATCTACCTAAAGGATTATAAATGATCATTGGTTTAGGATCAATAGTATAAAAACAGTATAAAATAATTTTCCCTTCAAAGTTTTTTGTGGACTGGCCTGACAACTTAACTACTTTGTATAATATTGATTCTCTGGAAAAATGAATTCTGGATTCTGAGCAAGCTACTTAAAATGACCTTTTACATCATAACATCTGATAAACTCAAGATTCAATAAAAAAAATCAGTCAATAAACATTTATTAAGCACCTCCCATGTGCCAGGCACTGTGCTTTTGGGACGCTGGATTTTGGAGTCAAGGAGACCCAACTTCAACTATTTGTTCTACTGTTTTCTCATCTGTCTGACTTTTTAGGAAGTCACAGCGTCCCTGTACTTATTTCCTCAAAGGAATAGAGAGTGGGGAGGAAGGGGAAGACAGGGATTGGACTAGATGACCTCAAAGCTCCCTTCCGTCTTAAAAAATCTATGAACCAGTTTGTTTTGTTTTGTCCTTTTGTTTTCTGTGGGCTCTAAGATCTCAGTTATAGCCAGCAGAGGGAGATATGTGGTAGCTCTGTACATGCTTCTTGCTATTGCTCTTTGAACTTCTCACTAATCGGGCACCCCGGTGGTGAATTAACCTTAAAACCACCCCTGCCACCCCAGTACCTTACAACTCCCCTGAGAAGCCAGCTGTCCAATTAGTGGGCAATATGGCAAAATCCTTTAAATAGAGAAAATAAAGTAGGTATTAGTTGAGTAAAATTTTGTAATTCTTAATAACTCTTAGATCTCCTGCCTCACACAGATTTTTAGTCATATAAAACCTTTAATTTGAGGAGTGAGAGAAAAATATACTTAGACTTCCCTTGTTCTCCCAAGAGTATCCAGTCCAATATTACTTTAATTCTAATCAGCAATTAGCTTCTATTTCTAAAAGAAATTATTGCCACCTTCATCTGTTGGCATATTTTTGCTATCCTAATTTTCTATGGGAATTAATTTCGTGTCGTTTCTTTCCATCTCTAGTGCCATTTTTTATTTTGCAAGCAGGAGTCAGTCAGGATTCAGAAAAATACTTATAATTCAAAATCTACTACTTGAGCATTCTTACTAGTAGATATTCATGGATATTGTGTAGTTTCATATAAATTACTTAAGAATAGAGATTGTTTCAATATATATATCTATATACGTGTGTGTGTGTATGTGTGTGTGTAATCTGTATCCCTAATACCTAACACAATGACTGACACATACTAGGCAATAAGTAAATGGTTTGGTCTTTTTTTTATAAAGGCAGCATGGCTAGAGTGCTACCCTTAGAGTCAAGAATATCTGGGTTTATATCTCACTTCTGACACTTATTAATCGTATGACAGTTCAGTTGACATTCATGTGCATCAGGTGCACCTAGAACTCAGTTATCAATTCACAGTTTGCAGTCTGCTCCCCTGGAGGGAGTTCCCCTCAGTGCTGAACTCACAAATCCATAAATTTCCCTTGTGGGGATTTTGTAATTCTAAATCTCAATCACAACAGCAAGCTCCATTTAGAATCCCAGTTGAATTTTTTTTGTGTACATGTAAAATAGCTAGAAAACCATAAATCTGCATAATGGCTTATAATCATAGCATTATAATATAATCATAGCATTGTTATATTAGATTACAATAATGCAGGCACCAATGTTTGCTTTCTTAGAGTTGTTTTTCTAATAGTAATGATACATTTTTGATGATTCTTTTGCTCATATACCCAACCAATGACCTAGTTCTGAGGCAGCTATTTAGTACTTATCTGGTATGATTCTCCTAAGTTTTTTTAATAATGCGTGCGAAATTCATCAGTCCTTTCATTTTCTGTATTGTTGATATATACTGTATGTATATATGCTGATATACTGTAATGAAATCATGTAAAACCAACCAGATTCTTCTTTTCATTTTGGACTATTTCTTCTTCCAGTTAGCACACTGTTGAATGTGAAATTAAGTGAGAACGAAAATGGCAAGCTTGTCTCTATATTGGATCTACCAGGGAACATTCTCATCATCCCTCAAGCTACCCTTGGAGGGAAAGTGAAAGGAAGAGGCATGCAGTATCACAATAACTGTGGAAAAGAAGAAGGATTAGGGCTTTACTCTCAATTTGTGACTCTGTGTGAAAAAGAGCTCACCGCCAATAGCAAGTGTGCAGAAGCTGGTATGGTGGTCAAGCATGGAACATATGGAAACAGACAAGTGTTAAAGCTCGATACCAATGGACCCTACACACATCTGATTGAATTTTGAAAAGGCCACTTCAGTTTGTATAACAATTTTCTAGGGCAAAATGGGCAGGACTGGAATTACTAGATGGTTTTCATTTAAGAACTGATGTTACAAGGTTTTGCCACATTTTGACATGTAGAAGGACTGGTATCTACATTAAATAGAGTGAGTTATAATTTCAGGTCTACCTCGGAAATGCCCAGGAGAATTTCTTAACTCATTCCACCATACTTTTACTTATTGTGTCTTGTAATTCTTTTATTTTTTTCCAAGTACATGTAAGAACAAAAATTTTTAACTTATTTCTAATTTTGAGTTCCAAATTTTCTCCTTTTTCTTTGAGAAGGCAAGTAATTTGATACAGTCTACCATCTTTTAAAAAATGCTTTCTATGGATTGCCCAGTGATATTTTGAAGTGACTCACTCTTGCAACATTATTCTCCATTTAAAAAAAGATTTATTTTTAAAATTCAAATCATTGAACAATGAGGAGTTTTGACCCTTTTTCAAAAATTAAAACTTCCCAAATTCCTATGTTTTAAACAGACCCTCTATAGTTTTTGACAGAAGATAATTCATTTAATACCTCTGTAGAGTCATAATGTCATTTGTAGAAGTCATGTTGGAGCAGCCAGGTAACACAGTGGATAGAGTGCTGGGTCAGGGGAGGAATACCTGTGTCCTGAGAAACTAGCTTTGTGACTCTGGGAAAATCACTTAACCCTACTTGCTGCAATTTCCTCATCTATAAAATGAGCTGGAGAAGGAAATGGCAAACCACTCCAGTATCTCTGCCAAGAAAACCCCAAAGGTAAGTGAAAAGAATTGGATCCAATGGAAATGACTGAACAAAAAATAGGTTATTTCCTTACCAGGACAGAACATAACCTCTTCTGTTCCTGCATCATTCTTGTCGAGACAGTTCCATAAATCTCTCTCATTGTGCATCCACCAGATAGACTGAAGACTTTTCCCTCCCTAGTCTTTGTTTGTTTTTTTGCTTATTAACATTTTGTGGGTACTCGTACAATCCTCAGTCTATCCCTTTTACCACTCTCTTGCTAGGTAACAAGTACCCCCCACCCCTTTTTAGCCAGAGGTATCCTTATTTGTGGGAGGTATCATAGTGCAGTAGAAAAAGTAATAAATTTGGACAAAACATAAATTCTAATCCTACTTTGACTGGTTATTACTTCTGTGATCTTGGGGTAATCACCTAACCTCTCTGACGATTGGTTTTCCCATCCAAAAAAGAAGAAATAGACCAAATGGCCTCTAAAGTCTCTTTTAACTTTAGATCTGTGATCCTATGACATTTCTTCCCCGTTTAAGTCATTATTTGCAGCTTACTTAGACCCACCAAGTATCTGAGAGGCTGTATGACTTTGGGTGGTGGGCTGAACCTGGAGTCAAAAAGACCCAAGTGTGAATCCTACTTCAGAAACCTCCTGGCAGTGTGACCCTAGACAAGACACACCACCTTTTTGAGCTTTGGTTTCCTCATCTCTAAAATGTGGATAATAATAGCACCTACCTCACAAAGTTGTTTTTTAAAGATAATGTATAAAAGTTTCATTGAATAAGGGTGAGCTATTCTTATTTCTGTTGCCCTTTGGGTCATTTGAAATTTTGATTCTTCTGAAATCTCTCTGTGTTTTATTCACAGCAATATAGTATCATCCATTTGTAAACAGCATAAATAATTTTCCATTTGTGTAAAAATGAGATCACCTTTGGGATTATCAAAATTGATAGAGCATTTTCTTGGTTTTAAGTGTCTTAAATTTCCCACATTTTGCATAAGAGAATATATGATTTATTATTCCTTTTTAATAATGTCAGAAAAATTATATTGATTTTGTCTTAATTTATATAATGCTGATTCACCAAGAAACTCTTGGGTGTTTTACAATATTTAAACTGAGCTTTAATATACACTATATAGAAAAAAAAAAGAACAGTTAGATTTTATTTTTATTTATACAACTCGATCAGCATTCTATCCCTAACCTTTTTTCCCTCCAAAGTGTTGTTTAACAAAGAATAAACCTTTCATATTATAATGCAAAGAAAATTGTGTGTCTCTGACTTCATTTTGACTTTTTAAATGAACTTAATGATAATTGTAAGGAAATTGAGAGTACAAAAGGGAAAGTTTCTATGGAAATTATGAATTTTTTTATGAACAGTGATAATTGTAAGGAAATTGCTTTCGTGTAAAAAAGGGAAGATTTCTTTGGAAATTATTTACAAATTGTTTAACAATCATTTTCACATTGTTATTCATTCTAATTAATGGGATAAAAGATTGCATTTTCTAATAGACATTTTAAAATAATAGAGAGACTTCTTTCTTAGATGTACTCAAAGAAATGGATGAATAAGAAAGTTAAGGAATAAATCAATCATCAGAAAAAGCAAGAAGAAAATCTAACTTAGTACATCTCTGACCTAGTTTTAGGAGATCTTTCTTAAGGGTAAAGACTGGGGAATGTTATTTCTCATTATCAGAATATGAAGAAGTTAAAAAAGAAACAATTCAAACATCCCTGAGGGAGATCTGAAGACTCCTTAATGCCTCATCATTGCGGCACATCTGTGTTTCTGATGTATTTAAGATTTTTGGTGTTTGAAGGATACCATTTCCTCTATACCCTTCCAATACTACTCTATTTTGGACACTTACGAATCAATAGCCTGCTTGGTAATGAACTCATTGCCCTTAACTTTTCCTTTATTGATTCATGATACATTTATTGAAGTGTAATAAACTATTCATAAACTTAAAAACTCCATATTTTCTCTAATAAAGATTTATTTGTCTTTCAAAAAGAACTGCATCATCTAATTAAATCCATTTTGACTTCTTTGAGGAAAAATGCTGAGTCAGTCTTAGAATGTCGTGGTATAAATTTGGGAATTTTCCATTTTACAAAATTGTGTGAGACTGTTTACATGTCCTCCTCGTTCATAATCTGTCTCAAAGTATTTGTGCCTGTTTACAACTGGATTTGAATTTTCCAGTTGTTAAAACATGGAGATGGATTTCAATGAAGGTTGAACCACTGCATAGTTTGGAGACCCCCAAAAAATAAAGATGACCAGCTGCCTGAAATATTTTATTCTCTTGCTGCTACCAAGGACTAAGCCTAACCTAGGTCCCTTTCATTGATTATTCTAAGGTTTTAGATATAAATGTTTTAGTTCAAACATTTATGAAACACTTTATATGGGAAGTAGTCTATTAGACACTACAGAAACAAAGATAAATAAGTAGATCCTGCCCTGAGGGAATTTACATTTTACTAGGGAAAATTACAATAATTAAATACAGGTTATTTGAAGAACACATAAATCATTACAGAATTGGAGAACATTTCATGGGGTGGGTTTTCCCTAAGTTGTCTCAAAGGAATATGTAGATTGTGAGGTGTCAATAATGAGGGAGTACATTTCCAGAACAGTACAGCTTACGTACGGGGAATGCAGGGAGGCAGATGATGGACTATTATATTTGGGGACAACATGGAGTTCATTTTGGCTGGTACACTGAATGTGTAAAGGGTAATAATGTGACAGGAGTCGGGTAAAAGAGGCTGGAGCTAAATTGTGGAGAACTTTACAGGCTAAGAAGTTTATATTTTATCCCAGAAGTGGGAGAATGCTGGTGGATGTTTTTGAGAAGGGGAGCGGGATGGAACAAATGTGCCATGTAGAGATCATTTTGTCATCTACATGGAGAAAGCAGAATGGATTAGAGTGGGGAGGAGACTAGTAGAAGGGAAGCCTGTTAATAAATTTAAGCAATAAGTGATAAATAGACAGTTGGCAATGCTGGACTGGATTTTTGCAAAGAATCATAGTTGGAAAGATTTGGGAGCATTTGCATAAAAATAAAACTTTATGGGCTCAGGGCAAGTACGTTGCTCAATAGAGAGCCAAGTCTAGAGAGGGGAGATCCTGGGTTCAAATATGGCCTCAGACACTTAGTTCTTTGACCCTAGCCCTTACCCCTCTTCTGCCTTGGAACCAATATACAGTATAGATACTAAGATGGAAGATAAGGTTTTTTTTTTTAAAAAAAACTGCTGGTGAGATAATAAAGGGAGAATAGAGAATTGGAATCAAAGGATGTGGGTTTAGGTACTGGCTCTGCAAATTAACAGCTAATGTGATCTTGGGCAAGCTAGTTAATCTTTCTGAGTCTCAGTTTCCTCATTTGTAAAATGAGAGATCATACCTAGCCTACGGTTCTTATTAGTCCTAAAATTCTAAAGTTCTTTTTCCCCCCCAAAAAAACTCTTTAAAGACTGTCTTAAAATCAACACTGAGTGCTAGTTTCAAGGCAGAAGAGGCATAAGGGTAGGCAATTGAAGTTAAGTGACTTTCCGAGAGTCACACAGTTAGGAAGTGTCCGAGATCAAATTTGAACCCAGGACTTTGTGTCTCTGGGCCTGGCTCTCAATCTACTACTAATACACCTTGCTGCCCCTAAAAATCTATAATTCTTTGAAGATATAGTTTTGGTATCTCAAATATATGTCAGAGTAAAATTCAACTTGCTTTTGTTGCTGTTTTCTTAGTGAATCCAGTCCTCAAAGTTAGGGTAAATGGATCTTTGGTGGGCTCAGTAAGTTGAACTGTGAAGTGAATTGAAGAGTTTTTGTTATCTATGAATGCATCACGCAGAAAAATAGTAGACCTACCTTATAACACTTGTGTGGCCATAATGTAAGTTATGGGTGCCCTTGGAGACTCTCCCACAGTCACACTTGAGTTGTTGCTAGAGCACTGCCTCATGACCTGCTTCCTCAAGGCCACAAGAAGAGATATTAATTTTTTCAATTATTAATTGAATTATTATTCATTGTGATCATTATTCATTGAATTATTATTAATTTCCTCATTTCATTAATTTTTACACTTTACCCCTGAGAAGCTATAATCATAATTTGTCCTCTTGGAGATGCCATCAGTCCAGTAGACCCATCAAGGTCTCTTACTCATACACTGGCGACCTTCTTTGATACTTTTCTTTTAACCCTTACCTTCCGTCTTGGAATCAATACTGTGTATTGGTTCCAAGGCGGAAAAGTGGTAAGGGCTAGGCAATGGGGGTTAAGTGACTTGCCCAGGGTCTCACAGCTGGGAAGTGTCTGAGGTCAGATTTGAACCTAGGACTTCTTTGATACTTTTAAGGAAGCCTCTTCTCCCACCCTGATGGAGCCTCATGACTAAATGGCCCAATCTGAAGGAAATTCTCCCCTGGCTGGGTTCTAAATTCTGGCTTTGAGGCTTACACAAAATATTGGTTAGGATAATAAAAATAGAACAATCTGTAAGCCTGGAGCCCTTATCCTATATCTAGGAAATCTGGCTTAGTCTGGATCCTTCTTATTGGTATCACACAAGCAATCATCTTTCAGTGGCCACATGGTTACAAAGAACATAAGTACTCCCCCAAGGTTGCCCTCTCGAGATAGTGCATGGACTGTCCTGAAGCATTTGTCTTCCTTACCTCCCAAAGATCAAAGGTAAGGATTGCATATCTGTGCCTCACCCCAGGTCAGCTATGCAAGGAAGAGAGAGATGAAAAGGGTAAGAAAGTAGATTATCCTTCTTGCCCACTATCCTGGGAAGCAGGGTCTTGGCCACTTTCCAGTTCCAAATCCAGTTCCGCATCTCTGGCCTTGAGTTTGGTTTGGCACTCCCCTTGCAGCATCAGCCACAGGGTAGTTTCCATCAGTAGGGCAAATGGTTTCTCAGGCACCAGAGACAGCTGTAGTCAGCAGTTGCTGCCTGATCCATAACCCTTCCAGAATTTCTCCAGATCTTTCTACTCTCTGCCTCAGAAAGGAGTAGCAGCAGATAAGTAGATTCCAGATACAGCCACAGAAGTCACCAATGATCCAATAGGTCCAAATCCCAGTTAATTGCTGCTAACTCGGATGGCAATTAGATACCCCGAGGTTCCTTTGTTGGATCTTTATCCACATCACAGCCAGTAGCTAGCCTTGGGTTTTCCCCAAAGCCCTATCCTGAACCCTCTTCTTTTCCCTCTGTGCTATCTTGCTTAATGATCTCAAAACCTCCCATGAGTTATTTCTATGAAGCTGATTCCTAAATCTATCCAGCTCCATCCCTTACAACTCTCCTGAACTCCAGCCTTTCATAAAACTGTCCCATGGGCATCTCAAGCTCAACATGGCCAAAACAGAATTAATTATCTATAATAATAACCATTTTTATCCCCAAAGCCCTTCTTTCGTTCTAATTTCCTTATTATAGAAGGAGGGCATCACCATTCTCTTAGTCACCCAAGCTTACAACCTCTTTTATTCTCAGTTCCTCACTGATGCCTTACATTATATTATGTTCTCTCTCTCTCTCTCTCTCTCTCTCTCTCTCTCTCTCTCTCTCTCTCTCTCTCTCTCTCTCTCTCTCTCTCTCTCTCTCTCTCTCTCTCTCTCTCTCTCTCTCTCTCTCTCTCTCTCTCTCTCTCTCTCTCTCTCTCTCTCTCTCTCTCTCTCTCTCTCTCTCTCTCTCTCTCTCTCTCTCTCTCTCTCTCTCTCTCTCTCTCTTTTAACCTTCACATCTCTCAGTTAGGACCCTTTCTTATTTAGATGTTGGCTCTTTTTTCCCCTTCATATCTCTCAATTAGGACCCTTTCTTATTTATATGTTGGCTCTTTTTTCCCCTTCACATCTCTCAATTAGGACCCTTTCTTATTTATATGTTGGCTCTTTTTTCTCCTTTATATCTCTCAATTAGGACACTTTCTTATTTATATATTGACTCTTTTTTTTTTAAACCTTCTCATCTCTCAGTTAGGATCCTTTCTTATTTATATGTTGATTCTCTCACCAGAATGTGAATTCCTGGAAGGCTGGGACTAATTTTTCCTTTCTTTGTATTACTAGCACTTAACACAGTGCCTGGTTCAAAGTAAGTTGTTGATAAATGCTTGTTATTACAACTGTTTTGACAAATCCTTTACATTAATTTCCTACCCTAGCTTCCTTTGTTTTTCCAGCTCATGCTCTTCCCCACTTAAATTTTCCTACCTTCTTTCCTATCTAAATACTATCCACCACTCAAACCTCACCTATTCCAGAAAGTCATTTTCATTACTCCTGTAGACCGCATATCTTTGCCTATAATTAATTTCTGTAGCACGTGGGCTAGATGACCACTTTTTGGTGGTGTTTTGGGAAACATTTCTAGCCAGGAATGAGGAGGGGACCTCTTTAACCCCCCAAAAAGCATCCAGTTAGCCAGCTGATCTATTTTAATACCTCTAGCCCATGAACCCCAAAACACTAGTAATGTGAATGATGAATTAGCTTGAATAGTCCATGAAGTCTCAGTGTTTCCAATGCAAAACTCCAAAATTTTCCCAGAGCATCTTGGGACTACAACCAAATACCATGTTAAAGTACTTCATGCTACACGTATAACTCAATGGAATTGCTTGTCAGCCCCAGGAGTAGGACTGAAAGAGGGGAGGGAGAGAACATGAATCATGTAACCATGGAAAAATATTTTTAAATTATATTTAAAGTGCTTCAAGCTCGTGTTTTCAAATATATGTTAGGGTTTTGTTATCTCTGCAGCATATCCTGGGGCTTGATTAGAGAATCTCTACTAGGGGTCATCTTCCCTATTTCCCCCTTATAATCAATCAATAAACATTTATTAAGCAAAATAAATTGTTCCAAATATTGGACTGAGTGACGAGGATACAAATATAATAAATGAAATGATTCCTACTTGCAAAAAGTTTATAACAATCAACTTTTAGGCAAAGACGAACCTACTTCTTTTTATTGGCTTTTACCATATGAAAGACCGCTTTCTTTTTTTTAGAAGAGACAAAATTTTAAAAGCTTTAAAAGCTTAATAAAATGTGGCCTATTACAACAACCAATTCTCAGAATGTGAAAAGGATTTATCTGGAGAGAGCACCACACCCATATGTAACAGAATCTGAGAACCATCAAGAATTGTTCTAAACAGCATTTTGTGTTCTCTTGATAATAGGGTTGAGTAAAAGCTAGAAGAATCTTTTCAGCTCCTTGGGATGGGGTTCTTTCTTGGGATGTTTTAACATATCATCAAAAATCCATCTTCTGCTTCAAAATGAAGATACTACTTACTTAAAAAGCAATGCACTAGAAAAGATGAGCAAAGGCTAAGGAGCTGAGCCTGAGCCCCAATTAGGTACACTAAATTCTTGGCATTGCTCTGAAATGATTTTCCTCCCTGAGGCAAGTCTCTGATGAGCAGAAATGTCACATTGAGAAGGCTTATAAAATTTGTACTGGCTCTTCCCCATGCCTAGAATGCTCACTTTCTTCATCTCTGCCTCTTAGAATATCTGGCTTCCTTCAAGTCTCAGATTAAATCTTACTTTGTGCAGGAAGCCTTTCCTGGTTCCCTCAGCTGCTAGTGCCTTCCCCTCCATGCTTACCTACCATCTACTCTATGTATCTTGAATAGTCCTTGTAATTTATGTCATCTCCCCAATCAGAATGTGAGCTGTCAGAGAACAAGAACTGATTTTTAGCCTTTCTTTATATCCCCAGCATCTAGTACAGTACTTGGTATGGGCTAAATATTTAATAAAAGCTTTTGATTGATTTGTTTGGTGGCTGGAAAAAATGTTTTCAACTAGTTAAGGCTTGTTAGTCCCTCTGTAGCTGACTCTCTAAGTCTGAAAAACATTGGGGGCAGCTAGGTGGCTCAGTGGAGAAAAAAGTTGTCTTGGAGATGAGATGTCCTAGGTTCAAATCTAACTTTAGATATTTCCTAGCTGTGTGACCCTGGGTAAGTCACTTATTCCCTATCCCCTACCACTTTTCTGCTTTGGAATTGATACTTATTTAAAATAGAAGGTAAGAATTTTTTTTAATTCCTTTGGAAAAAATATATATACTGACTAGGATACTATCAGTGAGGACAATTAGAAGACAGAGAACTCAGATTAAATGTAATTGTGACACTTTAGTGCTCTAGGGATCACTCTCCTAACTGTTTGGGGTTCTTCTAATGCTATTGCTCATAGCCCCCATCTGAGTGGTTTCTCTCCAATAATACTCTCCTAAAATCATTTCCAGGGCCACTATCTCCCTATTATCATTTAGTCAGCTGATATCTTCTTGATCTCATTAATTACCAACTAACATCTGCTAGCTTTTATAAAACAATGGTTTCTGGGAAAATATAGCATGAACTGAAGTACAAAAACATCCCTTCTGAACCACCATCTTGGTCCCTGGGGAGAATGAATTCAAAATGGTAGCCACGAAGCCTTCCACCAAATTCACTTACACCATAGTCACTGAGCAAGCTGTTCCTGTCTTTACAGGAATTTGTGTCGATTGATTGTTGATTGTGTTTGGTCTAGATCTCCCTCAGGCAGGAAAAAGGGAACAAGTACAGAGTCCTGACTATGTCTGTGTCAGCCACTCTCCTAAGTACTTTACAAATATTATGCCATTAGATAATTGAGTTGAATTACATGAACCAGTACAGAGGGAAGTATGCATAATCAACCTCTAGAGTTCCTTCTACCACTGAAATCACAGGTTCTTCTTAAAAAACAATAAAAAAAAAACACAGTTCTCTTCTGTGATTTTGTTCTCTACTGTTATCATGAAATATAATCTCTATTTTTCTTCCTCCTCTGGGAAGGAGAAACAAAGTATTTGATTAGCAGCTCTGCCATTTTCTTATCTCCTGCCTATAATTTCCCCCAGTACATTTTTTTAAAGTAAGCCAGTTCCCTTTTCCTTGCCACTACTGTTTGACATTACTGTTAATTGAAATGTTTTCTGGAATTTGACATTTTAGTTTTTCTAATTACCCTGTTAGCTGGCTTCTGGATAGTCTCAAAGACCTTCAGAATGACATAGTGGGGGGTTGGGGGGGAAGAGGAAGATGGAACTTGAATCAGAAAGTCTTGATTTGAAGACTAGTTTTGGCAAGTCAATTAATTTCATTGAGTCTCAGTTTCCTCATTTGTAAAATGAGCTAGATGATCTCAAAGGTTCCTTATAGTTCTAAGACTATTATATTTCTCTTTAGCAGATAATTTCTGTTTTCAAAGATCTTTTCCTTCCTTCTCTAATTTTAATATCTGCTTAAACATTTTGCTGTTTCTATTCTCTAATATTTTTTAAAAATTTATCTTAACTGAGGTGAATTTCAATTATTTTTTAAGAAAGTGATAGATTTTATATTATTTCCCAAAACAGTTTCTATCTCAAATACCTTGTGAGACTATATTCCTTTACCTGTCTTAGGCACAAATATTCCTGTAATTATTTCTCCTACTTCATCATTAAGAAACTGGTAATTGTAATGTTAAGAATAATAATAGTAACAATGAGAACAATAATAATAATAATAACCCCTACTGGTATAGTTCCTTAGGATTTCCAGATTTTCCTCATTACAACACTTTGAAGTTGGTAGTACAAGTACTATTGTCTCCATATTACAAATGAAGAAACTGAGATTCTAGAAAGAGATTGAGTGACTTATCCAAGGTCAAAGAGGTAGTAAATGTCTGTGGCAGTATTTGAAATCAAATCTCTGGATTCAAAGTTCTACATGCTATCCACTTCTTAGAACTGGAGGGACTTCAGAGACCATCCAGCCCAAACCCCTGTCCCAAATATGTATCCCATTTACGACATGTGTGGCTAGATGACAGCTGGTCACTTACCCTCTACTTAAAGCCTAAGAAGCACTACTCTCAAGGTAGTCTTTCATTTTTGGACAACTCTAATGATTAGAATAGGCAACTAACTGGAGATACAAAACTTCTAACCCTGTGTCTTGAAGGTCAGTTGATGGGGGTATGGGAGGAAGTGTTTGGGGATAGCAATTGCATGTGCATATTATTTGTCATCTAATGCTTTCTTAATATCAGAAAGCTTTCTATTTTAAATAAATTGCTTTTGTTCTTCCTTGATATGAGATCATGATAAATTCTGACAATCTGAAAAAAGTTAGGAGACAGATTCAGTCAAGGGAAGCTAATAAGAAGATCTTTAAAGCATGAAATAGCATCAAATCCAACCTTGTCCTTTTACAGATAAACAAACAGATCCAGATAGATTAAGTAACTTTTCCAAGGTAATATGGTATCAGAATTGGGATTTGAACTCAGGGTATCTGACCCTAATTCTTGCATTTTTTTCTTTTTTACCATAATTTTGTGAATGGTTTGACCCCAAAAGTGAGAAAATTTCTATGTTAGCAGTTTAAGGTACTGTTACATTTTTTAAAAATGTGTTACACTTCATGACTTTGTTTGTCATCCTTACTCAAGGGCCATCCTAATCTTCTCAGTATCATTCCAGATTCAGCATGTGTCCTGCCAAAGTGAGCACACTGTAGCAAACATTTTAGGAAGAAAGAGACATAAACACATTTGTTGTTCACTCTGTTTTCAAAAACAACCAATGGCATCATGGAGGGATACCTTGTCTTGTGCATAGATTGGATTTAAGTAAGGCAGAGTTTCACAAAGTTGTCAGCCTCCCTCTCCCTTCTGGAGTCATCAAAGTCCAGAGGTAAGACAGAAGTCAAAATGACTAGTGATGGCCTAGGATGACCTTGGCATCTGCGATGATTGGCCAGACTCTAGGCACTCTATAGTGCCTACTTCCGCCACTTTTATTGCCTTTGGGATAAATTATTCTCGCCTACCCATTCCACCAGACAAAGTCTTCACATGCTTGTGGTTAATATTCCCTTAACTCACCAATGGGTTTGAGACCTGTTGGTTACCTTCAACCTGGTTTAGCACCTCTGCGGTGATGGTTTTATTGACTAAGGGAATGGAAGTTGTATCAGGGAGAGAAATATTGAGAAATGATCAATCTAAAGTTGAATTGGCCCCCTAGCTAAGATTGGAAGTAGAGAATCAGAGCACCTGGTTCATAGCAAAACATTAGCTAGCTATTTGTCCTTCAATGCTTTCCACAAGACCCAGGTTGGTATCACTTAGTAGCCTGCTCTATGCATGGTATTGTTGTAAAGGAGCATCTCAGATACCACCACCTGAATTTCTAGAGTAGGTATAGTACAGTACATTCCTTAAATTAAAAAATTTTTCTGTTGACAGGCAGCTGCTTCTGTTAAGAATAAGATTCCATTTTACTTCTCCCCTCTTTGCATCCCCTTTCTTCCCGTCTCAAAGATTAGCATCACCTTAGTCTGGCCCAGGTTGTGTGTGAGCCAGCTGGCTTTCATCCATATGCCTGGTCTCTTTAGATTTATTTTATGAGGATGTCTGAATGTTTAATCAGCCTTTTGGTTTTAAAATTAGTGAAAGGGCCTAGTAGATGGTAGAAGAGAAGGATTTCTCTTCTTTAGAAGAGTAAAATCAGCTCAATTTGATGCTGGCTGGAAAGCCCAATTCTTGGGGAAGTGAGAATATTAATAACTAAGCTATCCCAAGATTTATCTGGCTCTGCTAGAGAATTAACATTAATTAAAATGAAAAAGAATATTGACAACAACCGTTCCTCATATAATTTTTTATTTATTTAGTGCTTCATGATTACAAATAACTTTATGAACACCATTTATTGAGTTTAATTATAATAATAATAACTGTATTTACACCATATTGTAAAGTCTATAAAGTAGTTTATAAATCCTATCCCATTTTATTTTTTCTAAAATAACATTTTATTTTTCCCCTATTACATGTAAAAACAATTTTAACCTTTTTTTTAAAGTTTGAGTTCCAAACTCTCTCCTTTCTTCTGACCCTCCCTGCATCCCTCTCTCAACCTTGCTCCCTCCCTGAGATGATAAGCAATATTGTATAGATTTTACATGTGAAACATGTATAATCATGTAAAACATTTTTCCATATTAGTAGTTTTGTGGAAGAGATCTCAGATAAAAAAGAAAAGAAAATATAATACATTTTAGTATGTATTCAGATTACAGTTCTTTCTTAGAAGGCAGATGGCATTTTTCATCATGAATCTTTGGGATTGTCTTAGATCTTATTTTACAGATAAAGGAACTGAGGCAAACAGAGGTTAAGAAAGTTGTGTAAGCAATTTTCAGATAAAGAAATCAAAACTATCAATAAGCACATGAAAAAAGTATTCTAAATCTCTTATAATTAGAATAATGCAAATCAAAACAACTCTGAGGTACCACCTCACTCCTAGCAGATT
This sequence comes from Monodelphis domestica, assembly GCF_027887165.1. Classification (NCBI taxonomy): domain Eukaryota; kingdom Metazoa; phylum Chordata; class Mammalia; order Didelphimorphia; family Didelphidae; genus Monodelphis; species Monodelphis domestica. Next base: position 213,476,975 of record NC_077227.1, read on the forward strand.
GGCTAAAATGACAGCAAAGAAAAGTAATGAATGCTGGAGGGGATGTGGCAAAATTGAGATATTAATGCATTTGCTGGTGGAGTTGTGAATTGATCCAACCATTCTGGAGGGCAATTTGGAACTATTTAAAGCCCAAAGGGCTTTAAAAGACTTTCTGCATTTTGATCCAGCCATAGCACTGTTGGGTTTGTACTCCAAAGAGATAATAAGGAAAAAGACTTGTACAAGAATATTCATAGCTGCGCTCTTTGTGGCGGCAAAAAGTTGGAAAATGAGGGGGTGTCCTTCGATTGGGGAATGGCTGAACAAATTGTGGTATATGTTGGTGATGGAATACTATTGTGTTCAAAGGAATAATGAACTGGAGGAATTTCATGTGAACTGGAACGACCTCCAGGAACTGATGCAGAGTGAGAGGAGCAGAACCAGGAGAACATTGTACACAGAGACTGATTACATTGTGATACAATCGAATATAATGGATTTCTCTACTAGCAGCAATGCAATGATCCAGGGCAATTCTGAGGGACTTATGAAAAAGAACACTATCCACATCCAGAGGAAGAACTGTGGGAGTAGGAACACAGAAAAACAAGTGCTTGATCACATGGGTTGATTGTGATATGATTGGGAATGTAGACTCTAAGCATTCACCCTAATGCAAATATTAATAATATGGAAATAGGTCTTGATCAATGACACATGTAAAACCCAGTGGAGTTGTTTGTTGGCTACAGGAGTGGGGTAGGAGGTAGGGAGGGAAAGAACATGAATCATGTAACCATATAAAAATATTCTTAATTAATTAATTTTTTTTTTTTAAAGAAGAAAGTTACCTAAGGTCATATAGCTAGTAAGTGTCTGAGGCAGGATTTGAATCTAGATCTTTCTGATTTCAGGTCCAATTCTCTATCCATTGTAATACTATCAATATCTCCATTTTATTTAAATTTCAAAAATTTTATTTTTGCCTTGCATTTTCATATTAATTATTTCCCTTCCAGACTAAATTCTCTCTTGTGACAAAGGCAATTAAGTGAAAATATCTAACATATGCATAATGTTCTTAGTACTACCATACTTGACTGCTGTGAATTTTATCTTTTCTCCAAGACCTTCATTATTTTTCCATTACTTAGCAATCTTTTCATTAACATGGCTGTCATTTTGTATATTATTCTCTTGGTTCTGTTTATTTCACTCTGCATAGATTCACACAAATCTCATTTCTCTGAAGTTTTCATAATTTTCTTCTTTTTTCTTTCTAACCAACCATGAGATTTCACTGTTATAAGAAATTCTCTGTGGTGAAACTCACTCTACCAATGCCTGTTTGGCAGCTTATATAACCTAGGATACTGAGGGGTTAAATGATTTACCCAAGATCACACAGGCAGACTTTGAACCTAACTTTCTGATAAGCTTCTCATAATGTCTTACTGAACAGTAATATTATTGCATTTTGTTAATATACCATAGTTTTGTGGATTTTTTAAGTGACTCATCAATCAATGAACACTCATTTTGGTTACAAAATTCTACCACAAAGAGTATTGCTAGAATTGTTCTGGTTTCTATTTGACCTTCGTTTCTGTCTTTGACTTTCTTGGGAGTATATGTTAGTTTTATAGTTTTATAGATAAGGAAAATATGTCTCAAAGAAGTCAGGAAAATGCCAAAGGTTACAAAAGCTAGTAAATAGTAATGACAAGAACTCAAATCTAGGTCTTCTGGGAATGGGTCATGTCCCTTCTCACTATATCACATTTGCTCTTCTGATGAGAAAAATGCCAAAATTTGGAATGAGTTTTCCTATTGTAAGTTTGATTTATAGAAGCTTATCTGTTTTCATTGTAAGTTCCATTTTTGAAATTTCAATAGTTCTCAGTTGTTTTTTTAAAGCTTTATTTTAACTTAATTCGTGTACCACTTATTCATCTATGCAACTTATTCTTTTCACCTCATCTCTTGTACTTTAGACTGTTAGGGATTTTTTTAGGCTCATTTTGAAAACATAAGGGTACTCTCTAGGCATTCAACCCTGAGTCTCAGACTATTTAATGGTTCTAGGTTTCCTTGGTGATTTTAGTGTTTATACCCTTTCAAAGCCTCTTTGAACTGATGGCTCTCTGCATTCTTCTTGCATCTCTGATGATAGCCCTTTTACTAATAAAGAAAGTGACTTATTTTCCCATAGTTCCAGGTTGGCAGAAGTTACTCAAAGTTCTAAAATTGAACTTACAAGTAAAAAAAGATAAGCCTCTGGTTGTCTCCAAGCAATTACTAAAATTGTATGCCCTCAATCACCTTGGTTTTGGAAAGCTTTTTTTTTCTCTGCTAAATATCTGGATCTAATTTTAGCCTCAGAGCACTTCCAGAATATTGTTTAAAATGTTACTGAATGTTCCTTCTATCACCTCATAAATAATGACAATGTGGGCTTATACCCCCTCCAACAAGACTTTTTAAAACATCAATTTTTTCTGGTAGTATAATTCACTATTTTTTTTAACTTCCTGGCAAAGTTATTGGCAAGTCCTAAGGTACAGAGAGCATCTGAGTCAAATTAAGTTGATCTAGCCTAAGCTATATGCCTGGTGCTTCCTCTAGGATAGGAATGTATTATCAGTAAAAATTATAACTACTGGTCCCAGGGGAGCTAGAGTTATCCTCCCCCTCCCCATTAAGGGGTCCTTCTGGTCCAGACCCACATAATTGATGACCAAATTTAGTCCTAAGGGAGCCTGACCACCTAAAAGAAGAATTAGACTTCATTTTCCACATTTTTAAGATTATTCCCCACCCCCTAACCCCCACTGTAGTACAATGAAGGGAAATTATTTAAAATTTCCATTTGACTCCCATCTAGGTCCCCCCCAAAATGGCAATGTACAAAGGACCTCATGCAGAAATTTCTCTTGCTACCAGTCAGTTCCAACTAAGAGACCCAAGTTCTACAAACTGTTGGATTCACAAGGTGGTCTCTAAGACAAAAGATAGATATATCCTTCTCAAGTTTGCTGCTCAGCCTCCTACAATCAGGCAAAGAAATGTGGAACAAAACAAGCAGCTAAAGCTCAGGCTCAAGTTCTCCTAGTAGAACCAACCTGCTCTAGCTGCCACTTGAGAGAAATCACCATGCTGCTGGGGTGAAGGGCAGTATAGCAGCCCTGTCCCCTATTCCTTCAGGGGGAGACTTAAGCAGTTCTGATATGATCAGGAGATGGGAAGAGAGAGAAGGGGAGAAGGTAGGTCATTGCCTTTCAAAGATCCAATAAGTTATCAGCTCTCTCTGCTCAGTGGCCAGTAAGGGTATTGCTTCATTATCTCAAATTGCATTTAGTTCAGCATTTATTAAATTATTACATTTAATTTCAAATCATTAAGTTTGGCATTTAGTTGGAGTCCCTTGAGTTTTCAGGGTCACTAGGTCCCTGAGATGACCCTCCTAAGCCCATTTCTATGCATGTTTCCTGGGGTGCAAGGTCCAATTCAACTTCTCCTACAATGTTATTATATTACATCTTAAAATATCCCCTAAGAGTCTCACTTTAAAAAAGATATACCAGAGAAATTTTGTGATCATTTAGATCCTAGTCAATTGCTAACCTTGGCAGCTTTAATTAGAATTTCTCCGAACATTAATTGACTACCATTTATAAAATACCATATCAGGATGCTACAGGGGTGAAAATAATAACTGTTGATAATAATAATTTCCCATGTATTATTTTACTTTACATTTTATACAGCATTTGATTCTCGTAGTCATCTTGTACAGATCAGCAGGACCATTAGTATTGTCCTGAATTTTTTTTTTTTACAGAGAAAAAAATGAAAAATATATACCTTGCACAATGCCAGAGAATGGTTATTGGAAATTGTATCCACATGTAATTGAAGAAAATTATATAATTTTTTTAAAGATGTGTTCCTTTGAAGGGGTTTGAAGCAGGGCAAAGTTTCACTGGAACCTGGCACTCCAAACAGTCCTCCTTTTGTTTGGAAATTCCTCCATGCTCAGTTAATGAAACTGCTACTCTTTGGCAGTGTGCATGTTTATGAATGATGAAGACAGAAGGGAGATCATTTGCAAATGATAATTCGGATTGCATTTCCTTTCAAATTTCTGTCACAGTGCTTCAAGAATGCTGCTCTTTTATTAAAGAATGCTTTCAAAACAAAACAAAACAAAACAAAAAACTCTTACCTTCTGTCTTAGAATCAAGACTACATATTGTATGCAAGGCAAAAGAGCAGTAAGGGTGAGGCAATGGAAGTTAAGTGACTTGCCCAAGGTCACCCAGCTAGAAAGTGTCTGAGGCCACATTTGAATCCAGGACTTTCCATTTCTAGACTGTTCTCAATCCACAGAGCCACCCAGCTATCCCCTCAAGAATGCTTCTTTGGACAATAATAGGGAAAATCTTAGCCAAACACAGCAACTTGTGTTCTGTGTAGCAGAGCTGAGTGTCATTTCATGTCATAGGCTGGTTCTCTCTGTGACCTGAGAAGATCAAGTCATACTAAGCTTGCTTCCACCATTCATGAAGAGATAGATGAGAAGGGGTTCCTATTCCTAGAGTCCTCCCTCTCAAGACAATTACACAGGATGACTCCCTGAACTCTAAAACCTACCAAAGAAATCCCAGGAAGTCACAATCAAGGGCATTTTTGTATTCCTCCTCTTGGCATAAGAGTTTCACTATGTCTACACTCTTGCCTCAATCTCCTGAACTATAATCTAAAAACATGGTAGAATATAATTGCCGAGTATTCTGGGACAGTTTAATGATCAACATCAGACTTGGTTCTGATGTTTCTTTAAATAACTGTAATCCTGTGGAAGAAATTAGGTTTGGATCAACACCTCACACCCTACACCAAGATAAACTCAGAATGGGTGAATGACTTGAATATAAAGAAGGAAACTATAAGTAAATTAGGTGAACACAGAATAGTATACATGTCAGACCTTTGGGAAGGGAAAGATTTTAAAACCAAGCAAGACTTAGAGTCACAAAATGCAAAATAAATAATTTTGACTACATCAAATTAAAAAGGTTTTGTACAAACAAAACCAATGCAACTAAAATTAGAAGGAAAGCAACAAATTGGGAAACAATTTTCATAACAAAAACCTCTGACAAAGGTCTAATTACTTAAATCTATAAAGAGCTAAACCAGTTGTACAAAAAATCAAGCCATTCTCCAATTGAAAAATGAGCAAGGGACATGAATAGGCAGTTTTCAGTTAAAGAAATCAAAACTATTAATAAGCACATGAAAAAGTGTTCTAAATCTCTTATAATCAGAGAGATGCAAATCAAAACAACTCTGAGGTATCACCTTACACCTAGCAGATTGATCAACATGACATCAAAGGAAAGTAATGAATGCTGGAGGGGATGTGGCAAAGTAGGGACATTAATGCATTGCTGGTGGAGTTGTGAATTGATCCAACCATTCTGGAGGGCAATTTGGAACTATGCCCAAAGGGCTTTAAAAGACTTTCTGCATTTTGATCCAGCCATAGCACTGCTGGGTTTGTACCCCAAAGAGATAATAAGGAAAAAAACTTGTACAAGAATATTCATAGCTGCACTCTTTGTGGTGGCCAAAAATTGGAAAATGAGGGGATGCCCTTCAATTGGGGAATGGCTGAACAAATTGTGGTATATGTTGGTGATGGAATACTATTGTGCTAAAAGGAATAATAAAGTGGAGGAATTCCATGGAGACTGGAACAACCTCCAGGAAGTGATGCAGAGTGAGAGGAGCAGAACCAGGAGAACATTGTACACAGAGACTGACACATTGTGGTACAAGAGAACGTAATGGACTTCTCCAGTAATGGCTTTACAATGCCCCTGAACAATCTGCAGTGATCTACGAGGAAAAAAAAAAAACTATCCTCAAGCAGAGGACAAACTAAGGGAGTAAAAACACCAAGGAAAAGCAACTGCTTGACTACAGAGGATGAGGGGACACGATTGAGGAGAGAAGCTAAATGAGCACCCTAATGCAAATACCAACAACAAGGAAATGGGTTCAGAGCTAGGACACATGTGATACCCAGACGAATCGCGTGGGCTAGGGAAGGGGTGGCAGGGAGAGGAAAAGAAAATGATCTGTTTCCAATGAATAATATATGAAAATGACCAAATAAAATAATGTTTAAAAAAAAAAAGAAATATATAGCTTAAATTAAAAAAAAACACACACAAAATAAAAATAAATAAATAAATAACTGTAATCCTGGGGGCAGCTGCATAGCTCAGCAGATTGAGAGTCAGCTCTAGAGACAGGAGGTCCTAGGTTCAAATCTGACCTCAGACATGTCCCACCTATGTGACCCTGGGCAAGTCACTTAACCCCTGTCACTTAACCCCCATTGCCTAGCCCATATCACTTTTCTGCCTTGGAGCCAATACACAGTATTGACTCCAATATGGAAGGTAAGGGTTTTACATAAATAAATAAACAAGCAAACAAATAAATGAACAAATAAATAACTGTAATCCTAAGGAATGCTTTGGAAAGTAGCAATAACTGATTGGTCACTGCAATAACCTCCATCTTTAACATTTGCCTCTATTGATGAGTATGTGTGTTTGGAGGACATATTGGTCCATGTCCTACATTACCAAATCCAAAAGCCATCCTCCAGTTGATAGTGGTCAAAGATTATGAACAAATAGGTTTTTGAATGAAGGAAGACAAATAGTTAATAACCATTGAAAGAATGCTCCAAATCACTAGTAATAAAAGAAATGCAAATCACAACGCTGAAGTTTCAACTTCCTTGCAAAGTGACCCCGATGACAAAAAATGGAATATTGCCCCCTTTTTGTGTTCTCACAAAGGGAAATGACTGTTACTCATCTAAAGACTCCCCTGCACCTGTTTTTTTTTTTCCCAAGGTGATCAACCCTAGTTCTACTGTTCTTCAGAGACTGCTTCTCATTTCATCATATCTATTATCCTGCTTTTCTTCTGCCAGACTTAGTAAACCCTACTCCTCACTGGCAATTTCAATTAAGGGCATCCTTGGTACAGAAAAAGAAATACCAGGCATTTATGTCATTTCCCCAAAATGTTGGCAGTCTGGCATATTTGGCAGTTGACAAATATCCCTGAATCAAGGGAAGGATAAAGAGAAAAGGCTGCTAGAATTTAGGTACTCCTATAAATATTTTGACATTATTTTCTTTCTGTCATTGAAAAATGGATATGGACATTTTAGTTATCTTCTTAATATAATTTCAAATTGCTTTCTAGAATGATTGTTCCAATTCACAGCCCACCAGGTTCAATGCATTAGGATGACAGCTCTTTACAACCTCTCAACATTGACTATTCCCATAATTTGTCATTTTGCCAATTTTCTCTGAGATTGACATTTTGCAGTAATTTTTTTTTGCATTTTAAAAAATTATTAGTGATTTGTATCATTCTTTCATAAGGATATTCTTTTCAATATTTCTCTTAACAACTATTTGTATATATCCTTTGACTTCCTGTCCTATACATTTCTGTTATTTTCCTATGTATATCAGACCCTTAGTCTGGACTTGGAATCAAGAAACCTTGAGTTTGAATTCTACTTCTGATGCTTACTGGCTATATAACCCTAAGTTAATTAACCTTCCCCAGACTCAGTTTTCTCATCTCTAAAATAATAATAAAAGCACCTACTTCATAGGATTGTTGTGAAATTCAAATGAGGTAAGATATAGAAAGCTTTTTGCAATACTTAAAGGGACATGTAAATATTAGCTATTATGTTTGTTTTTGATTCAAAGATATTTTTCCCTAGTTAACCACTTCCCTTCTTATCCTAAAAGCCTTTCAATTTCATGTAACTGAAATTATCTGTCTTCTTTAATTATATTTATCACTTGTTTGGTTTCAAATTCACTCTTTACACACATCAATTGGGGAACAACTGAACAAATTATGGAATATGAATATAATTGAATACTATTGTGGTGTAAGAAATGATGAAAGGGACAATTTCAGAAAAACCTAGAAAGACTTGTATGAACAGATGCACAATGAAGCAAGGAGAACCAAGACAACAATTTATACAATAACATCGCATAGACAGACAATTTCAAAAGACTTAAGAAACTGATGCAGTAAATAACCATAATCCTGATGAGACATGCTATTAACCTCCTGAAAGAGAAGTAATTTTGAACAAAATTACAACATATGTTGGTATAAAATGCAACATATAGTTTTTAAATAGGGCTAATGTGGGAAGTTGTTTTGCTTGACTATAATTATTTGGTAAAAGGACTTCATTTTTACCTCATTTTCTTTTTCCATCTTGAGAAGAAAAGTGAGGTAAGGAAGAGAAAATAGCTTTTTGTTAACTGAAAAGATTAAAAAAAAAAAAACCCTTACCTTCTGTCTTGGACTCAATACTGTATATTGGTTCCAAGGCAGAAGAATGGTAATAGTAAGGGCTAGGCAATAGGGGTTAAGAGACTTGCCCAGGTTCATACAGCTGGGAAGTGTCTAAGGTCAGATTTGAACCTAGGACCCCCTGTCTCTAGGCCTGGCTCTCAATCCACCAAGCTACCCAGCTTCCCCCTGAAAAGATTTTTTTTTTAAAGAATTTATTACATGAAAAGTAGCTGATCTGGTTCCCTTCTAAATTTTATATGGTATGATCTTTTTTTTTTCTAGTTCTAAATGAGACTCCTCAAAAAGAATATTTTGATATACATAGAAAAACATAAAAAGATTCTCTATGAAATTATCTCCATTTCACACCTCTTGCTTTCTTTTTTAAGTATATAGTAAATTTTACACATTGCTTTCAAAACTGTCCAGTTTAGTTTTGTTTCCTTATGAATTTTTCTGTTCTCTACATTTTTAAAGATATTTCAAGGATCCTCTTATTTTTGCTATCAATTTTGCTATTGTGAAACCTCACTTCTCCCTCACTAGAAACTAAAAGAAAGGGAAAAAATCACTAATAAAAACAATACAATTATAACAGTTCTAAGGTTTCATCTTGCCCATATCAGATTTGCAAATGTGACAAAAGACAAAAATGGTAAATGTTAAAGTAGTAAAATATAGTCACCCTGTTATTGGTAGAGCTGTGAATTTGTTTAAATACTGTGTTGTTGTTTTTTTAAAAACAAACTTGGAATTTTATTTTAAAAGTCACCAAATTCTTCATAACCATTGACCCAGAAATACCACTGGAAGTCAAAGATAGAGGAAAGGTCCCATATATACAAAAATATTTATAATAGTACTCTCTGTAATAGCAAAATAGTAGGAAGAAGAAAGTGGGTGCCTATCAATGAGGAGCAGCTGAATAAATTGTAGTAGATGAATGCATATCAAAATTCATTCCTTGTTCTTCAGGGCATCAATCCTGCATTGGCTCTGAAATCCAGATTGGAATGTCATGATGTTGGAGTGCTCTCTTCCCCTTTCAAACCCATAAGGTTAGAGATCTGATCTCCTCCAATTAGAAAAAAACAAATGCAGAGGTCAAGGACCAAGACCCTTTGACTCTTTTAGAGGTCAATATGGCCTCAGAGAGAAGGTCTCAAGGCCTTTCATTTTTCAGTATGTGGCTCAAGGTAGAAAAAGTCCCGTAGAAATGAGTCAGCAATGTAGCCTGCAAAGGAATGAAGACAAGGTTGGCCACAGACTTTGGTCTGAAATTAAAAATTCTGGGAGGAACAACCCAATCAAAGGAAGAAGCTACAGGGTAGCAGTTATTTCCAATGTGAGAAGTAGTCTAGGAATGGCATAAGCTTTCAGCATGAAGATGTTTCTATGGTATGATAGGAAAAAACCCTATAGAAATGAGTCAGCTAAGCCTATTAGGGAAAAATGACAAATGGTCAAAAAATATAAATAGGCAATTTTTAAAGGAATAAATTGAAGCTATCAATCACAATTTTTAAAAATGTGACAAATCACTAATAATTAAAGAAATACAAAATGATATAACTTGGAGGGTGATCACATCCAGGAGGAAGGCAAAGACAACAAAAAAAGAGAATATAGGAAATAGGCGTATTCTTAACATATTGTTGTTGGAGCTGTGGTTTGGCCACTCTGGAAAGCAATTTGGAATGATTTCCCCAAAGTCATTCAACTGCATATATCATTTGACCCAGTGATAACACTATTAGGCCTGAGATCAAAGAAAGGAAAAGACCTCATCTTTTAAAAAATATTTATAGCAGATTTTTTTTCTTTTGCTTTAGCAAAGAACTGGAAGCTAAAGGGATATCAACTGGGGGATGGCTGAAGAAAATATGGTACATGAATATAATGGATGGTAGATTATTATTGCATTGTAAAAAAAGGATAAAAGCATGGTTTCATAGAAAACTTTTCTATGTACTACTGTAGAGTAAAATAAGCAGAAGCAAGAGAATAAGATATAATAATAATATTGTCAAGACAAAAAATTTTTAAAGACTTAAGAACTCTGACCAATTAAATAATCAACCATAATTCCATAAGATAAATGAAGAAGCAAAAAAGTGATAGACCCAGTTTGCAGAATGAGTCATATAATTTCTGACTCAGCCAGTGTTGCAATTTATTTGGCTATATAAGTATATTTGTACAAAAAATTAAGTAATGAGTTCCAGGAAAGCTAATAATATTTTCAAGTAGAAGGGATAGCAGGGTAATTAAACTGATAACTTCAAGGCAAGTCTTTCTAATAGTCTCCCATAGTAATTTTAACTTCTTTTAAAAATATTTGGGTTTTTTTTTTTAACTTTAGCATTTCAGTAAAGATCAGCAAAGAGGGTTATATTTGAAATTTAAAAAATAAATAAAGTAAAAATTTCAACTGTGATAAGATATAGCTATTCTCAGCAATACATTGATCCAGGACAATTCCAAGGGACTTTGACAAAAAATGCTCTCCACCTCCAGAGAAAACTGTTGGGAGTCAGAAAGCAGATGAAACCCTACAATTTTTTACTTGCTTATTTGAGGTTTAGTTTGGGGACTTTGGTTTCATATGACTATTTACTTATAGGAAAAAAATATGGAAATATGATCAAATTGATTTAATTGCTTGCCAACTGTGGGAAAGGGGAAGGAAGGAAGGAAGGAAGGAAGGAAGGAAGGAAGGAAGGAAGGAAGGAAGGAAGGAAGGAAGGAAGGAAGGAAGGAAGGAAGGAAGGAAGGAAGGAAGGAAGGGAGGAAGGAAGGAAGGAAGGGAGGAAGGAAGGAAGGAAGGGAGGAAGGAAGGAAGGAAGGAAGGAAGGAAGGAAGGAAGGAAGGAAGGAAGGAAGGGAGGAAGGAAGACAATTTGGATCATATAACTTTGGAAAACTTATGTGGAAATTTATTACATGTAATTGGTAAAGAAAAATAAATTAACAAAATAAAATATAAATAAATAAATAAGTGAAAGGGTGATAATAGCTAACACATATAGCATTTTAAGGTTTGAAAAATCCTTTAAATTTATCATCTTATTTGATTCTCACAATATCCATATATGGTAGATATTATTATTATTATTCCCATTTTACCACTGAGGAAACTGAGACTGAGAAAGGTTAAATGACATGCCCAAGATCAAATAAATAGCTCTTAAGTTTCTGAGACGGTATTTGAACTCAAGTCTTCTTATCTCTGAGTCCTCAAAGTTCTATCCAACATGCCAACCTTAAAATAAGTGGACAAAGTAGAATGTAATAAAAAAACAAAAGGTGCAAAAAGAGGCCAAGAAATTGATATGAGAAAATTTAAGGAAGAGGAGATCAAGTCTACCTGGTACTTGAGCGAGAGCTACTCTGAGAAGGTAATACTAAGCTAATTTTGATGGGAGAGAAGAATTTCAAATGGTGACAATGTAGATCAATTGCATTCTGGGCATGGGACATGGCCAACTCAAAGGCATGGAGCTGGGAAGTAAAATGATACATTTGGGGAACAGATAGTAGTGTTGGTCCATTTGCCTGGAACTTGACTTGCACAAAAGGAAGTAGAGTGAAATAAGGACATTGTGACAAGGAAATCACTTTAAAAGACTGATATATATTAATTTAAGGTCGCCAAGGAATTCAGCTATGTAATTCCTAAATGAAAACTCAAGTCAGCAGTCAATCTTTTATGGAGTTTAATTACAATAGGAGGAAGAAAGGAATTAGAGATAGAGAGAGAGAAAAGGGAGAGAAGGGAATAGGGCTTAAATACCCCTTCTGTTTGGCCTGGGCCAAAAGGCCCAAGCCCTTAGATAGCTGGGGCAAAGAAAAGAGATCAGTCCCTATTACTCACGTGACCAAAATGGAGAAACAGTCTCAGAGGCCCCCACCTTCAGCTTCCTCCAGAGCAAGCTTCTCAGAGCACACTCCAACCACTCAGACAAACTCCTCAACCACCACCCCTGAGTCTTCAGACCCCTCTCTCTTTAAGGAAACCATCCAAGTTCCCTCCCCTCAGTTCTCACATCTACCAATCACTCTCCATCAATTTCCCTGTGCCAATGGAGGCTCTAGCTTAACCCAGGACCGCCCAGAGGTCTCTGGCTTTGCACATGTCTGTTGAAGGTCATATTTTCAAATAATTAAATCTTTGATCCTTTGCTACAGCCTTTCCTAAATCCTGTTAACCTGAGTAGGGTAGAGATTGGAATAATTAAATTTTGATCTATGCTGCAGCCCTTCCTCAATCCTGTTAGGACTGAGTAGGGTGGAGATTGATTCCAAGTATCTCCATTGTATCAATTCTAAAATCAATCATGACTCAAAGAAATTCCTGTTCTATGCTTAAGCATAGGTCAAAGTCCTTTCCATTGTTCAGCAAAAGGTTTCTGTCCTAAAGTAATCTTAAGAAGGGAGGAGGAGGAAACTCTCATGCCAATGGGGTTCACATTCCAATAGCCAAGACCCACTATCAATAGGAAATTTTTCAAGTATGAAATTTCCCAATGGTGAAATTTCCAACATTTATAAGTCTAAGAAATTTTGAGGTTTACACCATAAAGGAGATTGAACCCATATCATTAAGGGCTTTAAGTTCAAGACTGAGTTTATAAACAATGAGAGCTCAATAAATGAAGTTTTGAGGGGTTTTTTGGAGCAAAGGAGTAACATGGTTGGACACTAATTTGGCAGTTATATAAAGAACAGATTGAATGGGTGAGAGAGTAGACAAGGAGACCAGTAAGAAGGTTAGAGATAATGAGGAACTGAACTAGTAATGGTCTTATGAATGAAACAGAAAGGATAGATTCAAGAGATATTGTAGAGAAAGATTAAATAAAACTAACACTTGCAGTATGAAGATATGGGAACTAGATCCTAAACCTATTGTAAAGATAGAATTTGTAGGACTTGGGGTTACAGATTTAGAACTGGAAGGGATCTTGGAAATCATCAAGTGGAACTCTGTTTTGCAAATGAGGAAACTGAGGCCTGGAGTGTTTGTTGGCCCAAGATCAAACAACTTGACAATAAATTGACTATGCACCTGAGAATTAATGGAGATTTGAAGCTGACTGAGGTTTTGAGGATGGAAAATGGACAGGAAAGCAGTTCAAAAGAAGTAAGAAAGTTGAGAAGAAAGGCAAGTTTTAGAGGAAAGATGAGTCCAGTTTTTGTTAAGTGTGAGGTATTGATATGGTATTCAGTTGGAGATGCCAAGCAAGCCATTTAGAGGTATATGACTAAATCTCAGTGGGAAGATCAGGGCTATGTATATAGATCTGAGAGTCATTAGTATAGAGATGATGATTGTGGTTTTAAGCTTTAATCTCTTATTAAATAGCTATTAAGTCACTATTTAATTAGCTATTTAATAGTTATTCAATAGCTATTAAAGCTTAACACAACACTAAGAAGAAACAAAAACAGAGAAAGTCAGAGCAAAATGATAGATAGAAATAGATAGAAGCTGTCTTCACAGATGACTGTGCTCTCATGGCCCACCAAGAAAATCATCTCCAAACCATTGTGGACAGGTTCTACACCGCAACAAAACTGTTTGGCCTGACTATCAGCCTCAGCAAAACAGAGGGGCTGTTCCAGCCTGCACCAGGGAGGCCAACTAACCAGCCCTGCATTACAATCAATGGCACGCAGCTTTCTAACGTCAACACTTTCAAGTACCTGGGCAGCACCCGACGGGTCCCTAGACCACGAGATTAATGCCTGGATCCAAAAGGCCAGCCAGGCACTCGGGCGGCTGTGCTGCAAAGTCCTCCAACACAGAGGTGTAAGCACTGCGGGGAAGCTCAAAGTGTACAACGGTTGCGAGACATGGACACTGTACCGGAAGCACATGAAACAGCTGGAGTGATTCCACCAACACTCTCCGGTCAATCATGAGGATCCGATGGCAGGACCGAATTACCAACCAGGAAGTCCTCGACAGAGCCAACTCCACCAGCATCGAAGTCCTGGTCCTCAAAACCCAGCTACGATGGTCTGGACACATCATCTGCATGGACCCACAGCGAATACCAAGACAGGTATTCTATGGTGAACTGTCAGCTGGACTCAGGAAACAAGGCCGACCAAAGAAAAGATTCAAGGATCAGCTAAAGTCCAACTTGAAGTGGGCTGGCATTACACCAAAGCAACTAGAAGCAACTAGAACTCGCTGCCTCTGTCAGAAGCAGCTGGTGAACCCACATTAACCATGCCGCCACCACCTTTAAAGATGAGCGACGTCGACATCTTGCTGCTGCGCGTGAACGCCGACACCAGGCCACAACCGCACCTCCCGTAACAACTGGTGTTCCATGCCCCATGTGCCACAAACTCTGCGCCTCAGCCTTTGGACTCCAAAGCCACATGAGGGTACATCAATAGATGATAATGCACAAAGACAATTGTCATTTTCGGTCACCGAGAGACTACCACTAACTGTATATGTAACTATTTTATTATATGCATATATATTATAATTTTACATTAAAAAATTTTGTTCTTAAAAAAAATTTTTGTTCTTAGTGATTTATTATTTGTTTCATTAGTTACTAACCTCATCAATTAAATTGAGATTTGTTATTCTTTCCCCTTTTATCTCCCTTCCTACTCTTTCAAACCTCAAGAATTTGACTCCTGAACTAATTCTAACTAGAATTTGATTTAATTAGGGTATTCATGAGATGGAAGGCTCAAAAAAGATAAGGCATGTAAAACTCTGCAAACAATACATACCTTTGTTATTGTTTTATTTTTATCTTATTCAATAGTGTTCAGATGTAAATGATCATGGGACAAGTGGCTATCTTGTAATTCTTTTAAAGTTATTTTTTGTTACTTGAAACTGAAAAGCTTCTGTAGACAACATTAATGCATCTAGAATAGGAAAGGAAGTGTTCTGGAGGGAGGGCATTTTGCATCAAATTCTCTGATAAGTGTTTGGTAGCCAAGATATAGAAACAATTAAGAAACATATATTAGACTAATAGCCATTCCCTAATATATAAATAGTCAAAAGATATGAATAAACAGTTCTCAAAAAGAATGGCAAATAATTTATAAGTACATGAAAAAATGCTCTAAAACACTAATAATAATAAGAGAAGTGCAAATTAAAACAACCCTGTGATTTTACCTGACATCCTGAAAATTGGCAAAAATGATTTAAAAAAAATAGCAATTGTTAGTGTTGGAGAGGTTTTTGAAAGATAGACATTCTAATAAATTGTTAGTGAAGCTTCAAAGTAGAACAACCATTTTAGAGAGCAATATGGAATTATGCAAATAAAGGACCTAAAATGTCCATACTCCTTGAACCAGAGATTCTGTCATTTGGCTTATACCTCAAGGAAGTCATTAATAAGAAAAAAGTCCCCATATACTCCAAAATATTTTTGCAGCCCTTTTTGTGATGCTAAGAATTCAAAACAAAGTAAATGCCCATCAACTGGAAAATGGCTAAACAAATTGTGATACATGGATGCAATGGAATATTTCTGTGCTGTATTGTAAAAATTAATGTCAAATAATAAAAATGTTATATTTTAAGGGATTTGTTAATGATCGTTAGAAATCAAGGAATAAAGAGGATACAAAATAAAGACCATGTGCCCATGGCTGATTAGCCCATTTAAAATCCCGAAGCTTAGCTTACTACCACCACCAAGCTCGATGTCATCATGTCAAAGAGGCCCAAGAGGACTGCCCACTTGCTAAATCCTCTGTCTACAGGAAGTACATAATGACAGGAAGTCAGTGGGCTCTGGGGAAATGTAGTTCTTTTTTTAGGGTAATAGATTTTCAATTATACATTCCCCCTGAGATCTGTGGAAGACTAGTCTCTCCAATGGATCTTGTAAACATAACCAACTTTGAAATTACAATAAGTTGAGGATAAGAGGAAAAGAGAACAAAACCAATGACTGCTAGGTGCATTGACAAAAAAGCCAGTTACAGGGCATTCTGCTTTGGCATAAGAGTATACACACAAAAACAAATGCATTCAACCCCACACAGTTCAAATCACCACATCCCAAAGTTCACTCTGGATCTTCTGGTGCAGTGTGTGGTCTGTGGAGGCATCTTCATGGTGCCTTCTCCAAATAGTTCACTTTCTGGATTCAGAGAGGTAGGATGTTTCTTATCCTAAAATTACTCTCAAAAATAATTTAAACTTAGCATTTTAGAATAATAATACATTCCCCCATGAAGAGGGTGTTGAAAAACACAGGGATCACTTAGGGATGCATGACTGAGTTATGAGGTCTATTAATCAATTGACAAGAGAAATAAAAAACATTTTTAAAAGTCCAAACTAAAAAAAATTTCTGGATGAAATATAGACTACCAAAGTCTTATGTGTAAAAATTTTAAGTAAAGGAAAATAAAACTATAGCAGGTCTTTTAATCAGGGCCCAATTAAAATGATTTATGTAATTTTGCACTTTCCCAATCAGCAGCCAGGATTACAGAAAATTTTGCCACACAATGAAAGATGGAATAGGGACTAGATTATGGGAGACAGGTAGGAGCCAAATTTGAGATACTTGGTAGAATGTAGTCCAAGGAAGACCTGCCTTTGATATATGTCAAAACAGCCACAACCTTGGACCCCAAACAAGTTTAAGTCCTCTTGTCTTGGCTCAAAATTTCATCAATCCCATTGGGATTGGTTGGTCTCTTTGACCTTGTGCTCAATAGGCACTATTCAGTTTAGCTTCGTGCTTCTTTGGCACTGTTCAATGGCTATATCATGCATATAGAGAAGCATGGAAAGATCTTTATAAATTATATTATAAATTATTATAAATAAATTACGAATTAAGCAGAGCCATGAAAATAACATACACAGTAACTACAATAATGTAAAAAGAAAGGAAAATGACATCTCAAGAAATCAAAAGTAAATGTAACAAAATTATAAAGCTCAAACAGGACTCAGAATGAAGAGACAGACAACCCCCCCCAACCCACTTCTTCATTGAGGTAGGATATCTATAGGTGTTAAACATTGCACATCTTTTCAGGTTTTTTCAATGTACCAGTCAGATTGATGACTTTTTTTTCCACTCTCCAAAATATACTACTTGTCATATCGGATGGTTTTCTGGGAAGGGGAGAGGGAAAGATGCAAGAGATACTATGGTGATATAAGAAATAGAAAATACCAATTAAAAACTTGTTTTAAAAAGAAAATTAAAAATAAGGTTAATATTTTTCAAGATGTTGAAAAAAGCAAATAAAATAAAATAAGTATTGGAATGGAAGTTTATCTCTGTAGGCTTGCTGAAATTGTCTGAGGGTAGACCAGTATCATACAGGATTATATTGCCTGAAGATGATCTGTACCTTGATTTTTATTTCTTATACTAGGTTGTTGAACCTATATTTGAACCAATTTATTCCACAAATATTGGATATTACTAGTATTTTATATAGTAACATGTATTTAAAAAATTTTCAAGTTTTTGTGGATTATTGTTATGTCACATTGATTGTGGGCAATAAGTCAGTCTATGATGATGGTCTAGTTATATGGCATTTATTGGTTGAATTCTCCAGGATAAATTGGAGTCTCTCTGTAGTTATGGGAATTTATCATCTGTCAGTCCATGAAAGGTAGCATGATTCTGATGTATAGTTCTAGCCACTGTGTCTATTCTTGCTAGTGTAAGAAAGATTTGGTATAATTATAGAGGTAATGAGGTGTTAATGTTTTAACTATTAATATGTTAACAGCAATCCTTTTATGAGGTAGGATCAGGTCACCTATGAATTAAAGGGAACAATCTAATTGGGGAGCAAACAAATTAGCTACATCCCTGAGAGCTTCAAATACCTAAGCTCTGGAGAGTTCCACGGTGGCCAGGTTCAGCAGTGTTTTGTAGAAGAGACACCACTTCTGGGGGTGGGGGTGGGGGTGGAGAGGAAGAGAAGGAATTTCTCTTTCCTGTCTATCAGGGTATCTAATAGCTGAGTGGAAAGCTCTTGATCCAGCTGTCTGAGAATTCATCAGTTCTCATAATTAAGGAAACAAAAGGAACACATTCCAGACAGAAATGGATGTGTGTGTGTATATGTATATAAAAACCACAGGATTATTTCTAGAACCCAAAGAAATAATATTCTCTGAGCCTAAAAGTGTACACCTCACTAGTTATTCAGTAGATGCTAACTTCTTGTAGCTTCGTCTTACAGTTTCTACTGTTTATTATTATTATGCAGAATTCCAGGCATAAGCTGATCAGAATCGAATATGGTATATCTAATATGTCCCTTGATCTGGACATTCATTGTACTAAATATACTATTAATACAGTCTAAATGTGCATTTAGTTTTTCTTAGCAGCAATATCACATTATTTGTTTAACCAAAATTTGGCTTACAATCAAATAGTCATCCATCATAAAAATTAACATGAGAATATCATAAAAGTTCTTGATTAACACAAAGATATAACTAATAAGGTAACGAAATTCCTTAATTCCTAGTTTAATATAAAAATTTCTCAACAGACTCTATCCCACCCCCAAAATCTCCTTACAAATTATATTCCCCTACAAAGTTTATTGATTTACAACAAGGGATCTGTCCCTTGCCTTTTGATAGTATAATACTTACTGCACAACAATAATATTTGACTCCCTAAATAATATTTGACCCCCTAAAATTTCGAGGCCAAGATTAATAGAAGACAGGGAACTGAACTTTCCATCATCATGATTTGAACTCCACAGAATATCATGCTCTGGGTAAGAGTATTATCTGGGTAAGAATATTCCCCTCAGGGTTTTGGTTTCCTGTTGTATACTGGGAAGCAGTTAGATGTCTCTGGTTTGATGGTACCATTATCCTTCTAATTACCCAGACTTACCACCTAGGTGTCATTCAGGACTCCTCTCTTTCATTCATTGACTCCTCCAGCCAAATCCAGTCTGTTGCCTTGTCTGATCATTAGGTCTCCTTTTCTTTTCAGACACAGCTACCACCCTGGTGTTATTATCCCTTATTTCCCCTTATCTAGACCAGCTGTACACTCTCTACTCTTAATGAACCCAGCTCCTTCTACATGGGTTCCCTAGACAGATCTAAAGTTTTATTCCTTAATATTGTTAATTGCTATAATATTCTAACACATCAAGCTATATATTTTTCCAACTAACATTATATTACTAAAATTGATGTCTTATACAGAGTTTGATAACTGGGTCTAACTTTCTAAAACTTAAAATTGCAATTACTAATCTAAAGGATCATATATGATCACTTGGTTCATGATCAATAATATGAAGGCAATATAACAATTTCCTTTCACAATGTCTTTCATTGGTCTTCATGTTTTATTAGATCCGACATTTGTAGAAGGCAGGTAGAAGTGAACTTTCAGTAGCAGTGATTAAAATAATCAGGGTAATTTAAAAAAAAGGAAAAACACAAATTTTTAATAATCAACCTGAAAAAATGTTCAGCCTCACAGCATATTCTCTGGCTGTCCCCCCATACTTGGAATGTTCTTCCTCCCCCACTCCAACTATTGACCTCCCTGGCTTTCTTCTGTCCCAGCTAAAATCCCACCTTCTACAGGAAGCTTTCCCTAATTCCTCTTAATTCCAATGCTTTCTGTCTTTTAAATTTTTCTTATTTATCCTGAATTTAGCTCATGTATTTATTTTCATGTTGTTTTCCCCATTAAATTATTAGTTCCTTGAAGGCAGGAACTATTTGCCTCTTTAGTAGGTACTTAATAAGTATTTACTAATTGATTAAAGAGATTAAAATTAAGACAGCTTTGAGGTGCTATCTCACACTGATCAAATTGGCAAAATAACAAAGCAACAAAACTCCCTGTTGGCAGCCTTATGGAGAAACAAGTATATTCATTAGTTGCTGGTAGAATTTCAAACCTGTTGAAATCTGTTGGCAATATACAATCCAAAAGACTATAATAACCATGTTCTTTCAAAATTTGCATTTTGGATAATATGCTCTGTGAATATTATCTACAAGAAAAAAAGAGTTCTCTGTTCAAAGGGTTTTATAGAAGTGTTACTTTAATATAGGTGCAGTACAGTATAGTAGGTGGCATATAGGGTTCCAGACAACCTCAGGTATTTATTAATAATAGCTATATGATCCTTAAGCAACTCCATAGGACATATATTGTCATAGGTAGGTTGCTAATAAAATCACACATCCTTTGGACATTATTTGTAGTTTTTATCTTAAATATTTAAAAATAGGAGAATATTTAAATAAATTATGATACATTAACGTACCAACAGAAATATGAGATGTCTTAATGCATTTACATAAAGAAAAAAACGTAGAACCAGAAAAATAAGGGCAGCAAGTTGGCTTGGTGGATAGAGAGGCAGGCCTAGAGTTGGGAGGACCTGAATTCAAATGTGACCTCAGACACTTCCTACTTGTAACCCTGGGCAAGCCACTTAATCCCAGTTGCCTAGTTGTTCCTCTCTTCTGCCTTATATAATAACCATATTCTTTCAAAATTTACATTTTGGATAATATGCTCTGTGAATATTACCTACAATAAAAAAGAGTTCTATGTTCAAAGGGTTTATAAATAATGATTCTAAGGCAGAGGGTAAGGGTTATTTTTTTAAATGGAAGAATGGATCATAAGATAATCATATCCTAGGGGTTAGAACACAGGGCCTGGAATTAGGAAGACTCTAGTTCAAATCACATCTAAGATAATTACTACCTGTGTGATCCTGGGCAAGTTATTTAATTCCTATTTGCCTCAATTTCCTCATTTGTATAATGGGAATAATACTAGCATCAATCACAGGAGGGTTGTTGTGAGGATCAAATGAGATAATAATTATGCCTGGCACATAATAAGCACTATATGTTAACTATTATTACTATTATGTCCATAGAAAAGAAAAAGCGACTAAGAATAAATGGGCAATGGATACTGAATAAGGGAATGAATGAAAGGTTATGGTATTTTACTCATTGACATTCATTATTTAATTGATTATATTGATGTTTATTGTTAATTTATAACAAATCATTCAAAATCTTTAAGAAGAAAAGTTCTTTTATAAAATGAACCTTTAAAAATTAGGATTATGACTTCCATCCAAACTACCACTGTTCTTTGTACCTATTACCTCTGGCAATGTGCATCTATTCCATGCTAAACTGCAGATTGTTTTAGACTACTTTTATCATCTAGTGATAAGTCTAGTCCTATAACAACAGCAGACATTTAAATTATATTTTGTTCTTTTTAAAGTGCTTTACAGACATTACTTCAATTTATACTCACAGCTCTGTGAGGTAAGCAGTTACAGGTATTATTATCCCTATTTTAGATTGGAGGAAATTGAAGTTTAGAGAGATAATAAGTGACCTGATGGAGGAGGCTCACACAGTAACTACCTGAGGCAGAATTCACTCTGGTCTTCTCAACTCTAAGCCCTCTATTATACTCACTGTAACACACTATCTCCAAGGAAAGAATGTTATTCATTGTAAGTTAAAAATTTAGGTTATGATCTGTTGGTTATGTACTCTGGGTTTCCTACATTACATTTGCCTCCATTTAAAACTAGTGAGGAGGGTGTAGGTAGGTAGCTTAGTGAATAGAGAGCCAGGTCTGGGGCTGGGAGGTCCTAGATTAAAATCCAACTCTAGACACCTCCTAGCTGTGTGATTCTGGACGAGTCACTTAACCCCAACTTGCCTGGCCCATATGTCTCTTCTGCCTAGGAAATGATATGGATTCTAAGACAGAAGGTAAGGGTTTTAAAAAATAAAACTAGTGAGATTAGTCTAGGATTTTACTATGATTTCTAATCTTCTCAGGAAGCTGATCTCTAGCAACATTCATGCCCTTATATTGGTTAGAATGGATTGAAAAAATTGTAATAATGTAGAACTGACTCTGCAAGTCAGTTCAATTTTCCAATGGGGAAAATAAGCAAAACAACAACTGAACTACTGTTCTGCATCCTCCCTTTCAATTCACATGTTTGTTGAATAAGAGATTTCAGGAAGCATGTAGCTGCTTCTCTGGCATCTGGCATCACCATTATTTACTCTCCAAAATGAAGCTGTTGAAATGAACCTTGATGGCTTACTGTAACCATAGCCAACATTGAACTGAACCCTGATTCCTTTCATATCCTGGAGGCCACTGACATGACATAGGATTTTATGAAGTAAATAATGCCCAGTGAAAAAAGTGAAAAAGTCAGACTCAGATATCAAGGAAAAATATAGGGCAAAAGGTCCAATAAACCACACACACAAAAAATAACACATAGTCCCCGTGGGCAGCTTTTAGTGAGGCAGATTAAAAGTGAAGATGAGGAAAATGCCAAAGGGGTATTTGGAAAGAGGAAGAGGTGAGTCAGCAGCTTTTGTGAGTTGAGCTGAGATCTGGCTGCAGGGGTGAAAGAGGACAGCCGGAATTAGCAGTGGATACACTTTGACCAGAACCTGGAAGTGAGTGGTAGCGCTAGGAAACAGGTGGAAAAGGGAATGTTTTGAAGGCAAATGACCTAGAGTACAGCTGCTCAGCTTGTCCAATCTGTCCTGGGGGGGGGGGGGGGGGAACAAAACCCTAAGGTTTTCAAGACAGTGGTCATTAAATTTATTTCGGTAAATTAATTGTACAGAATTGTCTGACCAGCAAAATTCCAGTTCCTATTCTCTACTAATATACTAACTTTCGGGGGGCAAATAATTTACTTTCTCTTAGTGATATCAGATGGAAAATGAGGAGAGGGACTCCAACAGTGTTGCTTTTAAGTCCGAGACAAGGGAGACTCCTTACCCAGTGAGAGAAGGGGCCTCAATAATAAATCATCCTTAACTTCTTCCCGGAAAAACAATCCTAAAATAGTGTATGATTTTCATTTAAGGTTCCAGACAAGTATTGGGTGTCTCTCCAACAACAGTTAGAGATCTACTTCGTTTAAAGGCCATGCAAATGACAATGATAAAGGATTTATACAAGGCAAAGGCCTAAAAGGTCATTTTCAAAAAATTGCCAAAAATATTTAAATATGACCCCATATTTAAATAAATAAAATAGTTCTAATATTTCTTTAGGCTTCTTTGCCTTCAAAAAAGGAAAAGAAAGGGAAAGGGAAAGGGAAGGGGAAAGGGAAACGGAAAGGGAAAGGGGAGGAAAGAAAAGAAAGGAAAAGAAAAGAAAAGAAAAGAAAAAAAAGAAAAGGAAAGAAAGGAAAAGAAAAGAAAAAAAGAATATGCACGTAGAGAAAACTACAGTTGTACAGGAGCTTGCTAAATGCAGAGCCACACAGAACACACTTCTCTGCGCCGCTACCTCCCATCTATCTTTCGGTGATAGATCAGTCAAGCCTGCCAGAGTGGGCGTTCGATGGCTCGGCGTTCGGTTAGTGGGGGCTGCAGAGTAGCCCAGCCCGGGAGCTCCCCTCCATCCCTCACACACTCCTGCTCGCGGACTCCCGGCTTCTCCGCGCGCCTCTACTCCTCAGCCACCCGGACAGCGCGCGACCCCCGTGCCCCTCCCCTCCCCGCGCGCCCTGGCGCCTGCGCCTGCCGGTCAGTCTATCCGTCAGTTCTTTCATTCGTTAGTCTGTCCGATCCTTGCTCAGGTTCCGCCGCCTTGAGGAGCCGGTAATGTGCCGGGACGGGACGGGGCTGAGGACCGTGTAGGGCTGGGAGGGAGCAACCGAGGGGAGGCTCCCCGGGAGGGGGCGTTCTCGGGACTGAGGTGATCCCGGCGGTCTGATGGTGGGGGCACTTCCTACCACCCTTGATTCATCCTGGTGGATCAAGAAGCCGCGTCCCGGGGTTCAAGAATGTCTTTGGCGAGGTCTGGTCTCAGAGGAGAGATAGGGATAGGATCTGAACTCCTGACCCAGGGAGAGGGCCGAAGAACCCATCCCGCCGTTCCCAGTCCCCGGACTAGAGCTTCACAGCCCCCCGGATCCCCGAGGGAAAGACAGCAGCGGGAGTTTTGGAGGGGAGAAAGAGGAAGCTGGGAATGACGATGACAACTGCTGTCTGTCCCGCCGGTGCCTATGCGCACAGGCACAACAGGTAGGCGCAGCCTGTGGACTCTGTGCTGGCCCTGGACTCCTGGAAACAATTAGCGGGGATTGGAGGGCAGGGCAGGGCTAGGCTTGGCCTCGCTTAGCCCGGCCTCTGGGTGTGCCCCACCTCCCCGACCCCCAGGGGACCCGCCCTAGCCGCTGCCGGCTGCGCGCCCCGGCGGGCAGCCCTACACTTCTGGAGCGGAGCTCAAGAAAACAAATGACATCCAGCCCAAACATATTTCATTTCTTGTAGTGGACCTTGGAAAGAGCGCTATGTATTGGGGGCATGAAGGACAGATTTTACTCATATCATTCCCGGACAAACTCACTGAATTTACTTGGGAAAAGGGGTGTAAAGTTTTCTCAAAAGTTAGTTTTTTTCTGGAATAACCAGTCTACTCTTTTATCACTAAGGACACAATTGAAGTGATTATTAACCCTTTACCAACTCTCAAGTTGTATATAATTAATTATAAGTAGTTGTGGTAATGTATACCTGGGGCAAGTTATTCTAACTTTCCTGTGTGAAAGAAGAATCCTAACTGAACTGTTAGAGTTCTCACAATAATGGGGCTTTATAATGGCAAATTATTACATAGTATTTATAGTAGCATTGTCGAATTATAGTAAAATTTGACAATTTAGTCTTTACCTCACTTTATTTGAGAAAGAAATGGCACCTAAGCTTTGAGAATAAGAATTATGTTTTAAAATGAATGATTTATTTTTATTTTTACAAGTGTTTTTGTTGACAGCATTGAAAATCATGGCAAAACTAGAGATGGAACTAGAGGTTGAACTTTTGCCCCTTCATATTTTTTATTTTTATGAATTTGCCAAATATCAACAATATTCTTTATGCGGAGATTTCAAAGCATAGTAGTTCCAACATTGTTCAACTTATTTCTCTCCCTTCTGTACTTTCTTCTGTTCACTAATGTGAACTTTAAAAAATGTTCTATTCTCTATTCTTTTTTGGAGGGAATGTCATTATCACTACCTCCTCATCCTCCCCTCCCCCAGGTCTACCACCACACTCCAAAAAAAACTCCAGATTCCTTCCTTGCAACAATAAGTATTGTGGAGCAGAACAAAACTACACATTGTCCCTGAATCAAAAATGTATGCATACTGTCATACCACTCTTCAAATATATCAGTCTCCAATAACATTAAATTCATGTGATAACAGATTTAGACTGTAAGGAACCTAAGAAGCCATCTAGTGGATGTTCTCCTTTTCTTTTCCATTTTACAGATGAAGAAACTGAGGTCTTTAGACTACAAAGCCAGTGCTAGATTTTATAATTTTCTTGGTTTTGTTATTCTGGAAGAAGGGAGAGAGGGAGACAAATGAGAGATGTTGTGAATGTAGAAACAAGAAGTTTGGCAATAGATTTGTTTAGGAGAGGATAGTGTGAGTGAAAAGATGAGAATACCTAGGCTACAGATTTGAATAACTTGTAAAGTGGAATGCTCTCTCTCTCCTTATTCTCAACTCTAACTTCCCTAACTTTCTTCAAGTCTCAAATAAAATCTTATCTTGTAGAAGCCTTTCCCAACCCCTCTTTAATTCTAATGCCTTCCTCTTTTAATTATTTCCTATTTCTCCTGTATGTAGCCAGTTTGTATATATCGTTTGATTGTTGTCTCTCTTTACATTGTGAGCTCCTTTAGGGTAAGGACTGTTTTTTCTTTTTTCTTCTCCAGTATTTATCACAGTGTCTGGCTAGTAGGCACTTAGTAAATGTTTATTGACTGATTAGTGGGTTTGGTAATAATAGGGAAGTTCAGAATAGGGAAAGATTCTAAGGGGAAAGATAAATTCTTTTTTAGGTATATTGATCTGGAGGTTCCAACAATTCATTGAGATTTCTAGAAGGCAGTTGCATTATAATACTGTACACTTAGGGGAGACTAGAGCTGGATATAAAACTGGGAATTATTTGTATAAATATAATAATTGAACTTATGGGAGCTGACAAGTGATAGTATAGTGGGAAAAGAGAAGGGGGCCTAGGACAGACTCTTGGATATCCATGGTTAGAGAGAAGGGGAGCCAGGAGATAACAGTATCATGAAAACAAAGAGAGTAGAAAAGACACAGAAGCAGATGTTAGTGCCAAATACTGCAGGGAGGTCCAAAAGGATAAAGATAGAGAATAGGCCGTTAGTTTCAGTAAGTAAAAGATAATTAACAGCTTTGGAGAAAATAATGAAATATTTTTATGCCATCTGTATCTAGTATAAGTATTCTATAGTTCATATATTTAGAAGGAATTGTATTTCTAACTATGGAGATAACCACAATAATACGTTTCTTTTATAAGACACTTACCTGAGGGCAGATGGGTAGCCAGGCCTAGAGATGGGAGGTCCTAGGTTCAAATGTGGCCTCAGACACTTCCTAGCTATGGGAAGTCACTTAACTGAGCAAGTCACTTAACCCCCATTGCCTAGCCCTTACCACTCTTCTGCCTTTGAACCAATACACAGTATTGATTTCAAGATGGAAGGTAGGGGTTTAAAAAAGAAAAAAGTCACTTACCTTTTGGGTTGTTGGTTTTATGATTGCAAATATCGGTATTTTAATTTAGATAGAAAGCTAGGTTAGAGCAGATTCTATATCATCCATATCTTTCTATGGAATGGTATAATGGAAAGAGGGTAGTCATAAGTGACCTACCTCTGACATTGTGTGACCCTAGGCAAGTCACTGAACCTCTCTAATTATCAGTTTCTTGATGAATATAATACCTAAAGGCATTTACCTTACAGGATTGTTTCAAGGATCAAATGAAAATGTGTATATGTACTTTCCAAACCATTAACAATTTATATAAATAGCAGCTACTTTATTATTTGTTGAATGAATGAAAAATTTTATCATGGCTTAGCATATAAAATTGACATTTTGCCTTAAATTTGTAGATTAGCAATTTCTAAAACATTGTGATTTATAAGTTAAAAATTAGCCATAAATGGTAATGTTACCTATGTTTAAAACTTTTGGCCAGTAACTTCATCTAGTAACATAATAGCAGCATTTTAGATCTATGATTATTTAGTACAAACCATCTTTAATTTTATAGTTTAGGAAACTGGATCCAAGAGGCAAAGTTACTAAGGGACAAAGAGACTAAGATTCCATATCACATGGTATAGAATTAATATTTTCTAAATATGTATCTAATGACTAAAGCTGAGATTTTTTTGGTCTTTTTAAAATAGGAAAGGTAATTATGAGCATGAAATCTTACTTCTTTTATCAATAGAATTGGAGTATTAAATCTCAGCTCTAAATAACCTCTTAGGAGAATTAAAGATTCAAGCTAGAAGCAAGTATCCCAAGTTATTCTTTTTTTTTTTTTTAATAAAAAACCCTTACCTTCCGTCTTGGAGTCAATACTGTGTATTGGCTCCAAGGCAGAAGAGTGGTAAGGGCTAGGCAATGGGGGTCAAGTGACTTGCCCAGTGTCACACAGCTAGGAAGTGGCTGAGGCCGGATTTGAACCTAGGACCTCCCGTCTCTAGGCATGGTTCTCAATCCACTGAGCTACCCAGCTGCCCCCCTAAGTTATTCTTATTATTTTTAATAGTAATAATATAAAAATATCTATAGCTTAAAAGCAGACATAATGTTGATAAAGCCAAAAAATACTATTGCTATTACCTCTTGACAAACTTATGATACTGAGAGAAATAACACTTTTGAGGGTAATTCTTAATTTCCAGTTTCTTTACCTCTTTTTGCTTCATCTTCCTGGTCTGTAAGCATGACTTAAAGGGGACAACCTATATTGGTTGAATCACTGCATTTTTTTTTATACGCAGAACAGAGATAGGATGGAATTTTTTGTTTCAAAGTAAAATTGAAATAAAATTTTGTGTCAGTTAATATTCCTGGTCTTTTTAGTGTTAAATGTGAGGTTTTAACTTCAAAGCACTAAAATCTTTTTTTAAATGGGTGTGTGCACATTAACATCCACATACAATAGAACTTGATTTTATCAACATATTGGAGAAAAAAGCTTTTTTTTGGAATTGAAGTTTTCAGATAGCTAAAATTTATCCTTTAAGCATCTAATCTTTTTAAAAATGTAAAAAACTTTGGGCCAGTGAGGTGGCTTTGTGGATAGAAAGCCAGGTCCTTGGTTTAAATTTGGTCTCAGATACTTCCTAGCTGTGTGATCCTGGACAAGTCACTTAATCCCTATTGCTTAGCCTTTATTGCTCTTTCTACTCTGGAACTAATTCATAGCATTGCTTCTAAAATGGAAGGTAAGGCTTAAAAAAAAAGTAACTATTTTAATGGAAATCTATGAAAAACAAATGGAATTCCAAGAGCTATAAAAGCTTAAAATTTCACTAAAATTTTGAAAACCCTGTATTAAACATTTCTATAAATTCTTGAGCATATTTAATAAATACTAAAAATATTTTAACCTTTTTTATCCATATTGAGATCAGAATATAGAATCATAGATTTAAAGTCAAATGGTACCGTAGAGATCATCTAAATCCTGCCTTTTCATTTTATAGTTGAGGAAACTGAGACCCAAAGAAATTAAAATGGCTGACCCCAGTTATAGGTGGCAGAGTCAGGGTCCATTTGATGCATTGAATATATGGTTGAAATAAACTTTTTTAGGCAGATCCAGGAACATTCTATAGATAACACTTCACCTGGAAAAATATATTTTGATGAGATTCCTAAAGACTAAATACTATATGTTAGAGTTGCCCAAATATAAGAAAATATGATAGTCTTTTAAAAATAATTTTTTTTAACATTCTTTAAAAAATTTTTAACATTCCAAATTCTTTCCCTTCCTCCAGTCCCTCCCTTACCTTTTGAAAAGGCAAACAATATGATGTCAATTATGTGTGCAAAGTCATGTAAAACATATTTAAATAGTAGCTAGTTTGTCCCACAAAAAAAAGGCAAGAAAAATAAAGTGAAAGAAGGATAGTGGATATCATTTTTCATTATGAACCCTTTAATTGTCTTGGGATCATTGAATTGATCTTATACAGTTGATCATCATTATAATAGTGCAGTTACTATGTACCATGTTTTCCTGGTTTCAGCTCACTTTGCTTTGCATTAGTTCAAATAAGTTTTCCTAGATTTTTCTGAAACCATCCCTTCATCATTTCTTGTAGTATTCCATCATAATCATGTCACAACTTGTTCAGGCTTTCACTGTTACCCAGTTGATGGGCATCCCATCAATTTCCAATTCTTCACTACCAGAAAAAGAGCTGCTATAAAAATTTTATACATCTTGGTCCTTTTTCTTTCTTTTTTTCTTACTTATTTCTAAGTCAAAGGGCATGCACAGTTTGACAGCCTTGTGGGCTTAGTTCCAAATTGTTCTGTAGAAAGGTTTGGCTAGCTCACAATGCCACCCACAGTACATTAGTCTACTGATTTTTCCACATCCCTAACAGCACTTATCATTTTTCCTTTTCTTTCATGTTAGCCAATTTATTGTTGTGGGATGGAACCTCAGAGTTGTTTTGCATTTCTTTAATCAGTAATGATTTAGAGCTTTTTTCATATAACTATTGGCAGCTTTTATTTCTTCTGAAAACTACCTTTTATATGATAGATTTATTATTAGCATTTTTAAACCCACTGATTAACTCCCCCCCCCATTTCCTCATTTGTATCTAGGAATTTGGGAATATGTTGGGAAGTTGAGGGATTTAGCTATGGATTGCAAATATATATACTGGTGTTTTTGCCCATGATAGTAAGATAGAATTGACTAATCAATGTGTTATGCAACATTTTAGAATTTGGAATTTTACAAAACATTTAATTAACATCCAGATTGGGTACAAATATAGATAACATTTCTTGTCTTTAACTTTTTTTTAAGCCTTTACCTTCCTTTATTGGTTCTAAGGTAGAAGAGCAGCAAGGGCTAGGCAATGGGGGTTAAGTGACTTGCCCAGGGTCACACAACTAGGAAGAGTCTGAGATCAGATTTGAACCTAGGCCTCCCTTCTTTCTAGGCCTGGCTCTCAATTCACTGAGCCACCCAGCTGCCCCCTATAATATTTTTCTAACATTATAATATAATATAATATAATATAATATAATATAATATAATATATAAAATATAATATACTTCCTTATGTTAGTTATTCAGTATAGAAGGTATAAACAGACTGACTACTTTTAGCCATTAGGACTAAGTCAGTTCTGAGGAACTTTAAGTGACTTTGTAGTTTTTAAGGGGAAAAAAACAGATTGTTTTACCTTTTGTTTATTTCTCAGTGAGCAGGGCCTAACATTTCCTTAAAATCTAAAGTCAAAAAATAGGCTAGAAAAATAAGCTCTCAACCATAAAAAATTAAAAACAAAAAACAAAAAACTTGACCATAAAAAACTACTACAGTGGCAGGAAAGTGCAAGGGAAGACTTTTTCACATTGCTGTTTTCAGAGCTAGTTTTGAGGATCTGCAAATTTTCAGTGCTTCAAAGTGCTTCAAAGATTATATGATAATAGAAGAATAGGAGAAGTGTGATCTCTGTTTTGGTCTTCACCCAGAAAGGGTCCCTATCCCCCTGCAGCTATAAACCCTTGATGCTCTTCTCTGATCTTTCTTTAGGAATGCGTGAAAGTCCTCCATTTCATTAAATAACCACTTTTTCCCTTGAAGGATTATATTATTCATTGACTATCAAGACACAAACTCAAAAGAAGACAATAATGTGGAAAACCTATGAACAAACTCCAAAGAAAAGTTCAAGAGTTTCTTGGAGAGTTAAAGAAAAAAGATCGAAGTGGTAGAGGAAAAATTGGAAAAAGAAATGGGAATAATGCAAGAAAATGATGAAAAGAAGGTTTATAACTAAGTTATAAAAGGCATAAAAATACTGAAGAAAAATAACATTAAAAAAAAAACAGAACTAGCCAGATGGTAAAAGAGAAACAAAAATTCACTGAAGAAAACAATTCTTTTAAAAGCAGAATTAGCCAAATTTTAAAAAAGAGAGAGATCCAAAAGCTCACTAAAGAAAATTAGAATTGGACAAGAGGAAGCTAATGACTTAGATATCAAGAGATTTTGTAAAAAGTCCAAAGAATTTTTAAAAAGGATAAAATGTGAAATATCTCAAACAACTGACCTGGATTATAGGTAGAGAGATAATTTAAGAATTATTGGACTGCCTGAAAGCCATGATCAAAGAAGGAGCGTAGACATTGTAGTTTTTAAAACTGTAAGAGGCAGCAAGGCAACTTGGGATAGAATTAGGCCTGGAGATGGGGGATCCTGGGTTGTGTTTTGGGTAAATATTATTGTTGGAGGTTGATGAAATTGCAGATATCAGTTTTGAACACTAGGAATACTTATTTTTGGAGGAGAGTAGGTATAGGAAACAGGAGATAGGAAAAAGGATTGTATATCTTTTAATCCTTATACTATGTCTTAAAACCTACATTCTATAACTAAATCTCCAAGAAAATCTTAACCTAAGAATCTTCTTGCCTGGCAAAGCAGGCCTAATTAAACCTACTCTCTAACTAATATTAAATTCTCTCTCTTTCTTATCTAGCTAATCAATGAACATTAAATCAATAACAAACTCCTTAAAGTAATTCATCTATTAACTGTCAGAAGTAACTGCCAGTTCTTTTGACACAGAGACACTGATGCAGCCTTGCTCTCTCCGAAGCCCTGAGGAGGCAAGCCCCTCTGACAGCTCCTTTTCCCTCAAGGAACTGAGGAGAAACAAAACCTCCAATAACCAGACTCTTTCTCAAAGCTGGTATCTATAAACTCTCAAAAGTAACTGTCAGATCTTCTTGACTGAGTGAACAACCACCAAAATCCCCAGAACCCTGCTCCCTAGGAAGACAGAGAAAGTGGAGTGGAGTCTTAACTGAAAACTTCCCTTATAAAAACTGCTCTTAAAGAGACAGTGAAATTAAGAACATCTGCTCTTACATAGAAACTCTGCTCTTCAGAGACAGTGAAATTAAATAAAACTCTTTATAACAGTTGTAATATATCCCAGACACTTCCTAGGTATGTGACCCTAGACAATTCATTTAACCCCATTTGTCTAGCTCTTACTGCTCTTCTGCCTAGGAAACAATACTTAGTATTGCTTCAAGGACAGAAGGTAAAGTTTTTAAAAAATTGTAAGGGAGGGGCAGCTAGGTGGCTCAGTGGATTGAGAGTCAAGGCTAGAGAGGGGAGGTCCTAGGTTCAAATCTGGCCTCAGATACTTCCCAGCTGTGTGACCCTGGGTAAGTCACTTGACCCCCATTGCCTAGCCCTTACCACTCTTCTGCCTTGGAGCCAATACACAGTATTGATTCCAAGAAGGAAGGTAAGGGTTTTAAAAGAAAAAAATTGTAAGAGAAAACTACACTGGTATCTTTAAGTCCAGGGAGCAAAGTAGAAATGAAAAAAATCTACTGAGATCACCTTCTGAAATAGATGCCAAAATATAATCTCCCATGACTATTATAAATAAATTCCAGAGCTCTCTAGTCAAGGACAAAATTTTGCAAGTATCCAGATAGAGGAAATTCAAACATCATGGAGCCATAGTCAGGATCACACATTTGGCAGCTTCTACCTTGAAGAAATGGAGGGCTTGGAATATGATATTCCAGAAGGTACAGGAGCTAGGATTACAAATGAGAATGAAATACTTAGTGAAAATGAATATTTTAATCCTTCAGTGGGAAAAAAAACAGATATTTACTGAAATAGAGGAATTTTGAGTGTTTCTGATGAAAAGATCAGAACTCAATAGAAAATATGACATTCAGACACAAGACTCAAGAACTATATAAAAGGAAACATGAAAGAGAAATCAGACTGAATAAGGTCAAACTGTTTATATTCCTGTATGGAAAGATGATACATGTAACGCCTAAGAACTTTATCATTATTAGGACTGTTAGAAGGAATCTTTCTGGATAGAGGGCGAGATGTGAATTGATTATTTTGGGATGATCTCAAAAAGCAAAATGAAGTGGTGAGAAAAAGAGATTCACTGGGAGAAGAGGAAAGGATAAGGAAGAATAGGGTAAAGTATGTAACATAAAAAAGGCACACAAGGAAAAACATGCAGTGTAGGGGAAAATGGAAATACTGGCAGGCAATGCTTGAACCTTAATCATTATATTTGGTTCAAAGAGGGAAGGGAAAAAAAAAAGAAATATACACTTAGTTGGAAATAGAAATCTATATTAACCCAAAAGGGAAGTAGGAGGAAAAGAAGATAAGAAAAAGAGGGAAGGTTGGATTAAGGGAGGCAGTTGTCAGAATCAAAACAGACAGGGTAAAAAGAAAGAAAAAAACAAAAATAGGATGGAGGGAAATGTGGTTGTTAATCATAACTGAATGTGAATGAGATAAATTCACCCATAAAACAAGTGGATAGATTGGATTAGAAACCAGACTTTAACAATATGCTGTTTACAAGTGTTACATTTGAAACAGATACATAAGGGGCTAGAATGGGAACTTTTACTTCAGCTGAAGTCAGGAAGGCAAGAGTAGCAATCATGATCTCAAAGCAAAAGTAAAAATAGACTTAATTGAAAGATAAATAGGGAAAATACATTTTGCTAAAAGGTACCATAGACAATAAATATCACATTTTTTAATAAGAAAGTTCTCTGATAAAGGCCCCATTTCTCAAAAATACAGGGAAGTGAGTCATTTATAAGAACCTTTCTTGAAATTGATCAATGACCAAACGAAATGAATAGGCATTTTTCAGAAGAAATCAAGACTATAGTCACTTGGAAAAAAATGTTCTAAATCACTATTGATTCAAAATGCAAATTAAACAAATCTGAGTTACCATCTCACATATGTCAGAAATGACAAGTGCTGGAGAGGATAGGAAGATAGGTATAGTCATGAAGTGTTGGAAGAGTTCTGAACGGGCCCAACCATTTTCTATTCCAGAGAACAATTTGGAACTCTGCCCAAAGGATATATCAAATTGTGCATATTCTTTGACCTAGCAATACCATTAAGTGGTCTTTAACCCGAAGAAATTAAAGGAAAAAGATCTATGTGTACAAAAATGTAGCAGCTCTTTTTGTTGTGGCAAAGCATCAGAAATTGAGGGGATGCCTATCAATTGGGGAATGGTTGAACAAGTTGTATTATATAATTGTGATGGAATACTATTGTGTTATAAGAAATGACAAAGGAAATGACTTCAGAAAAACCTAGGAAGATTTATATATGAACTAATGCAGAGTGAAGTGAGCAGAGCAAGATCATTGTATATAATAATAGCAATATTATGATAGTCAACTATGAAAGACTTAGTTATTCTGATCAATGTGATCCAAGACAATTGGAAGGATTCATAATGAAGAATGCTGTCCAGGGGCAGCTGGGTAGCTCAGTGGATTGAGAGCCAGACCTAGAGATGGGAGATCTTAGGTTCAAATCTGGCCTCACACACTTCCCAGCTGTGTGACCCTGGGCAAGTCACTTAACTCCCATTGCCTAGCCCTTACTGCTCTTCTGCCTTAGAACCAATACACAGTATTGATTCCAAGATGGAAGGTAAGTGTTTAGAATTTTTTTAGAGAAACCATCATTATGAACCCATAGTGAAAATTGAAATATAATTTATTTGTGTCAAAAAAATTGTTTTAAAGATTTTTTTAAAAGTTTAACAAAACTGGGTAACATCAAAAAAAGGCCTTTGCTATATTCTAGACCCATGGACCTCTGTAAAAAAGAGTGGGAATTATGTTTTCTTTGTGGCTATTGTAAAACTAAAAGACAAACTGTAAAAATAATGGGCAGTGAATTACTGATTATAAGCTGATTTAGATACTCTGCTTGCTGTGCTTACAAAGTACTTTCAGTTTATATAAATGAAGTAAAGCTCATAAGTGAATTTCTCTTCAGAGCCAGGTGCAAGGATGCTACAGAGACTCTTGCTATATAAAAATAGACTATTTATTGAAAATATAAGGGTAAAATGTATTTCTAACTCTAAAAGATTCTAACTCCGCCCAAATAAAACTCTCTGGTTCTATAAGGAACTGCTTCTTCTGTTTCCATGGGTTATACTGATCCTTTCTGATCTGACTAATCCAAATTTTTACTATTCTAAATAAACTAACACTGTTATCCTTAAAATTCTCAACTTCATCTCCAAGTATAAAAATAACAAAGGCTAGCTGGCTGCGCCTTAGCAAGAACCAAGTTAGGACTCTGAGCCCTAACAGATCAGAGTCCAAATTAAAGACCAGGTCTTTCTTTGGTCTTCTCAGATATAAACAAGTTGGAAAAAGAAAATACTTGGCTCCTTCAGGTTCAGGTCTTTCCCTCTTTTCCTTCTACCTCAGAAAGTGAGGGGAGAGAGAAAAAAAGATGTTACCTCTTCCAAGCCCTCAGAGAGTCTCTGCCAACTGCCAGAGACCAACTGCCACACAGAAAAACCATTAGAGGGGAAAGCTGGGTAGCTCAGTGGATTGAGAGCCAGACGGGAGGTCCTAGGTTCAAATATGACCTCAGACACTTCCCAGCTGTGTGGCCCTGGGCAAGTCACTTGACCCCCATTGCCTAGCCCTTGCCACTCTTCTGCCTTGGAGCCAATATTGACTCCAAGAGGGAAGGTAAGGGTTTAAAAAAAAAAAAGGAAAACCATTAGACTTGAAATTGACACTCTCTCAGCTCTGTTTGAAACTCCCAATTCTTTCTCAAACCAGCTTCTTTTCTCTAAACTCATATAACAAGACTTAATTTCTAATACCATCCTTATAATTTTCCCCCTTTGAGCATATGGAGAGATAAAAAATCTCTCCTGTATGCTTGCTATTCTATGTAATTCTAAAGCTATACCTAAACTTATTGTTATATTTTTTAAAAATAGTCTTAATCTTACGCTTATCTTATCCTATTCTTATTGCTACACCTTATCTATGTTAACCTGCACTACGGATATAAATCAAAGAAAAGAAATTTCAATGAAAACATACTTGCATAAATGCAAGTGCAAAATATAATTACAGAATTCAAAATGCATACTTTTGAAACAATAAGATGCAAAACTATGTTGTAATAAATAGACCAAAGCACAACAACAAAAGGATTATGTATATGACTGAATTTCTAATATATATAGTTGTTTTTTTAAGTAATGAAGCTCTCCTACTTCTCTGAATATTTCTGATCTTTCTTCTGTTCTCTATAGACTATATAATATACTTCCATGACACTTTTCTTTGTTTTTTTTTCCTTTTTTTTTTGGCAATATTATTACTCAGTCCTTTTCTCTTCCAAGTCCCCTATCCTACTGGGGGGAGAAAAAAGGATAAACATAATCCTTATAACTAATATATATAATAACAAATATATATATGTAATGCCATAATGGCTATACAAAAATATATCTCCTTAAGCAAGTTGAATCCATCACCCTACTATCACAAGGTTAGTATGCTTCATCCTAAAGCCTCTGGAATTGTGGTTGGTTATTTCATTGATTGGAGTTCGCAAGACTTTTAATTTTAGTTATTTGTCTTTACAGTGTTTTTATTGTATATATTGTTCTCCAGGTTCTCTTCATTTCACTGTCAGTTCATACAACCTTTTCCAGATTTCTCTGAAACTATCTCTTTCAAAATTTCTTACAATGTCCTAAAAATCAATTACATTCACATACCATAATTTGTTCAGTCATTTTCCAGTTGATGGGTTCCCCCTTTCATCTAGTTCTTGGCTTTAATAAAGAAAGCTGGTGTAAATATTTTTGTACATATGAATCTTTCCTTTTCTTATTTCCTTAGGGTACAGAATAAACTACTAATATTATCACTGGAACAAAAGGTTATGGACAATGATTTTTAGGAAGTGTAATATACACCAATAAGGAAGATTACACCCACCCACACTGGTGAATTGGGGAGGAGAGAAAGGGTTGAGAGAATGAGAGGGAAGAAGAGGATAATATTCCCCTCTCTTCCCTTTGGTGAAGACAACCTGAGTTTATCTCCCTGAGGGACAGAATATGTCTCCTTAGAGAATGGGGTTGGGAGGTGAGCTTAAGGATTGGGGGAGAGGACTTTAGAGAAATAACCCACTCCCTCCCTTCTTGATCTTAGTTATTGTTGAGAGGTAGGTTAGATTTTCTTGCCTTTGGATCTTCCCAGTATCCCAACTACCACTTTTCCCTTTAAGATCTGGGTTCACTCCTCAGCCCTAGTCTTGAGCTAGTCTTCCTCTTTGGAGAGAGGTATGGTTCCCCCCAAATCTTCAGTCCCCTTCTTTGGTGTCAGAAAGTGGACTTGATCTAAATAGTAACACTTTAATAGAGAACCACACAGGGAAGGGGAATTGAAAATTGAGTAAGGAAAGTGGGTAGCAGGAGTCCCTAGAGACAGGAAGACTGACCTCCCCCAAATCTCTGGTGGTCTAGGTCCACCACCTTGACTCCTCTTCTGGTCAGCTGCTGGTTGTCCCTACTCTTGAGCTAATCTGATCAAATTGCTGGAGTTCAGGACAAATTAGAGATAGAGAGGTGGAGAAAATCCTTGGAGAGGATTTTCTCACTAGATGGCTTCTTCAAAGTCCTATCTACAATGTTTGAGATGAGCAAAAGACTTCCAGGTATCACTAGGAATCCAGAGAGAGATCTCCAGCCTCCAAGATTCTCTTGTCAGGCTCTCAGATGAAGAAGTGAGAGTTGAAGTGGCAGTTTTGAGTTCTATTCAGCCTCTGTTCTCAACCTGTAATCCTGGGTCTCTTCCTTTCTGCCCTTCTTCCCCCACATGGGCTGCTTCTTGCTTCACTGGACCAGATTTCTTTCTTTTGCATCTTCCTTTCTTTTTGCATATTCTTCTTTTACAGAAGCATAGTTCTAAATTACTTTCCAGAATGGCTGGACCAATTCAAAACTCAACCAACAATGTGCCTTTTATCCCATAACTCTTTCAACAACTCAAATTTTCTTTTTTTTCATGTTTGTCTTTCTGAAGGATATGAGACTAATTTATATTTCTCTAATTTTTAGTGATTATATCATTTTTAATATGGTCATTGAGATTAGATTTCTTTTTGTTAGAATAGTGATGGTGAAGCTTTTAGAGACAGAGTGCTGCTCCCCACCTCCTCAACCTCCCAGGCCCCCCATACCCAAAATAGGGGAGGGAAGAAATGCTCCCATTGGGCTACTGGGCAGAGGAGTGGGTGATAAGGTGGCATGTGTGGAGAAGGGGAGGAGATTGGCCCAAGCTCTCTGCTTCCCTCCAGCTCTGCTTCCCCCCAGCTATGTGCCATGCTGTGATCTATGCTCCCCTCAAACCTAACTCCTCTCTAACTCCACCATGAGAATCGCCTTCATTACAGACTCAGCAGGCCTATTCCTCACCCACATGCAGCATATGAGTACCCCCTCCAACCCTCAGCACCTTACCACAGACAAGGGAGGGAGGAAGTGCTTCCATTGGGCTGCTGGGCAGAGGGCTGGGTCAAGTGAGGAATGTCCTCAGGCACATTGAGAAGGGGAGGGAAACAACTCTGTCCTGAGTCCCTCTGGCTTTCTAGAAATGAACTCTGGTGGGCAACTGCAGGCATGCTCACAGAGAGAGCTCTGTGTTGTTATAAGTAAGATGTAAAGATTAAAATTTATGGAATATGGGGAGACTGAGGCAGGTAGAAATTAGTTTCTCTCTGCAAGGAGTATTATATTTTTTAGAGGTTTATTAAAGGTTAAAGATTAAGAATATACAAGTAAGAAACATGTGCCTAGGCCAGAGGCCTAGACAAAATAACCTCACATCATGGAAGAGATGCCTCTGCCCCAAAACGGAAGTCCAAAAAAAGCCAAGCCCCCTTCAACAGCCTTTGAATCCGCTTAAAAATCTTCTCGATCTCGGCCCAGGTGAGATTACAAGGCATTCTGGGGAAGTGGAGCAAAGGCTCATGGGGATTGTAGTCCTGTATTCGAGTCTATTTTTTACAAAGAGAGTAGATGAAGTTGGTCTGCAGGGAGATGCAGATGCAGAGAAAAGATTCTAGAATGTGGGGGAAAAATGTGAGACAGTTAATCTTTGGCACCCGTGCTATAAGTTTGCCATCACTGTTTTAGAACTTCATGTGAATATTCTTTGACTATTCCTCTGTTTGGGAATGATTCTCATTTTTACAAAATTACTCAGTTTGTTATATATCTTATATTAACAGAGACACTTACTGAAAGATTTTTCCCCATTTAATTGTTTCTCTCCTAATTTTATCTGCATTGGTTTTATTTGTATAAAATCAATTAAATGTTATGAAATCAAAATTTACAATTTTGATGAACATTTCTGAGATTATCTCGGTCCCTTATTTGGTGATGAACTCTTTCCCTATCCAAAGTTGTGAGAGGTATTGTTGAAAATAAAAATCTGAGAGATAAAGTTCTGGGTGTGATTTGCAAATTTATTAACTAAGCTCTCAAATAATCAATAAATTGATGTTCATTGGTCCTTCTCAGTGATTAAAGACACCAAGGGAGCATCCTAAACCAGTATAAATCCAGTTCTATTTTCCTGATAGAAAATTACTTGCACCCCCTACCACCTCCACCCCAAGAGGAAGGCACTCCTAATTGGTAGATCTTTTAATGAGAAGGTAGGCTAAGAGCTCTCAATTCCTCCTGATTCCTTCTTTCTTTGGGGGTTGGGAGGGGAACCATCTTAGGGTGGTCTTGAGGTTCCAGCTTCCTCTAGCAATTTGGACACAGAAAACCATTTCATTTGAAATCAAACTGACTAAATTTCTTCTTCTTAAGCCAGGTCACTCTAGACTTTTAATTGGAAAAGCCAAGATTCCAGGTTGACTGTTTTTGTTTGTTTGTTTGTTTTTGTTTTTGTTTTTTAGATCAGTTTGGCTTTTGTTTACACAGTAAATAGAGAGGTCTAGCCTAAGCCTTGGGATAGATTGGAATGTAATTCCATTCCTTTGCTAGAATTGGGAAAATTTTCTTGAGCTAGGCTAAGAAATGGGGGAGATTTTAACAGAAAAGAGAATATTACAGATTAATATTAAAAATCAAATGATACAACATTAAAATTAATCTTACTCAGTATTTTCTTCCTTTCTTCTTGTTCATAATGTGACCTTTTATATCTAAGTTATAGATCCATTTGTAGCTCATCTTCTTAGTATATGGTAAGAGATGTTGGTCTATACCTAAATTTTGCTAGATTGTTTTCCAGTTCTCTGACCAGTTTTGGGAGAATAGTGAGTTCTTCCTTTAAGATTTGGGGATCTTTGGATTTATCAAACACTACATGTACCACTCTGTTCTTTTGCCTTTTTTGTGTTGTTAACCTAATCTTTTTTTACTTATCAACCTCTTTATTTTTTTAACCATTACCAAACAGTTTTAATGAATATTGCATTGTTCTATAGTTTAAAATCTGGTATTGAATGGAATTTCTCTTTTTTACTGTTTCTGCTTGATTTTGTTGGTGATATTCTGAAATGCTGATGACATATATGGATTTATTTTGTATTCTGGAGCTTTGGCAAAATTATTTGTTCCTAGGTAGTTTGTGATGTTATTAAAAATTCCAAACACCTTTCTTCAGTGCTCAGAATTTACATATATATGAAAAAAAGACTTACCAGGAATAAAGAACTTCATAAATGCATTACTTGGTATTTTTGGTTCTCTTAGTATATATACATTTTTTTTAAAGAGACATTTTACCCCTGGCCTAAACTCTTAGTTTAGAATTTAAGCAACCACTTAAAACATTTAAAGTACATATATTTTTACTTTTAGAGCCAAGAACTCTTTTAAGAAACCTTTTTTATGAAGGTAATCACTTTTTCCTTCTCTTAAGTTTCGTTGGCTTTAATCTTAATGACCCTTTCCAGGTATATGATATAGCAAAATATAACAGATACTTGTAAGTCTCCTAAACCAACAATTACTAGACCAGATCCTTAGCAGATAAAAATAAGTTTTCTGGATAAAGAGTCAGAGGATTTGAGATTGAATCTTGGCTCTGCTACTTGTTGCCAGGAGGCAAGCTGTTTAACCTTTTTGGACCAAAGTTTCTTTATCTGTAAAATGAGAAGGTTGAAGGAACCTCATTCCTTCCAATTCTATATCTATGGTCTCAAAGTAATCAAGAAGAATTGCACAAAATATTAATAGGGAAGCCCATCTTTTCTTACTAGGACCTTTATTAAGTAATATAGAAAGTAATAACTATTGCTCTATACAGCTTTTTAGTTTTCTGGTTTGCAACCAGTAAGTTCACAAAGTGCCAGATCACAAATGGAAATCTTGGCTCTTGGCTGTAAATTTGGTATAAAATGGGGAAAAATCATAGTTATTTATTCTTTCAGAACTAGTTATTATAAGAAAGGCTTAGATATGATTGGATATATTACTGCAATATCCTTATGTTTTTGAAATGTGAGAAATCTTTAGAATACTATTTAAATTAGGAATCTGAAGGTCAAGATGAACTTGATAAAAGAAAATATTGACATCTAAATATGAAACACCTCACAGCTTTTATGTAAGCCCTTTTGTTTGAGAATTAGTCTGGTCTTTTGTGGCTTATAGAGGTGGATTCTGATACCTTGTCTTCCCAATATTGTTCTTTCAAAAACAAACTAGGCAACCATGCCACATTGTTTGCTATGGGTTTTAAAAGTGTTTTAAGTAGTAGAATTCCATAATTTCCTTCCAACTGGTACATTAAATCTTATTGTAAGTTCCTGAAATAACCATGAAAATTAGAAAGGTGCTTTTAAAATATCTAGCTTCTAAATATCTAAATTATTTTACCTCAAATCAAAGGTGTGTGTTCTGTCTTCCTTTTAGATAGGCATCAAAATTGAAAAAATATATATATCTTGTTTTTATTCCGAAGCTAATTTAACCATTAGCTTCTTAGTTATTGCTATGGTTCTAAAACTGCATTGTTTAGATAAATCTTTTGAATACTAACTCATTTACAAGTGAAAAACTTGTCTCTGTTGATATGCAGTGGAGAACTGTCTTAGAAAAAATAGTCTGTCACAAGTCTGGTTTTTTTCTCTCTGGAAAACTTATCCCTTGTTCCTGGCCCCCTGCTGTTCTTTTCTCTTTCCTTCAACTGTCAATAACATTTATTCTTTTCTTATTCCACTAGTCCCCAGATTAATACTATTTAAGTGTCACTACAACTAAGAATAGCCTGAAAGCAAACTCAAAGTATTTGGTGAAAAAGGTAGATAAACATCAAAACAATGCTAACATTTTTATTAGTTGTTTTACTGTTTTGAAGTGAGCCATTCATGAGCTAAATTGTAGGACTTTTTTCTCCAATACATTTGTAACACTGGTTAGAAAATGATCTCAAACCAAAAGTTTATATCTTTAATTTATTCACTACCTTTCCAAAGACTAGTTATTCTAATTATTCACTAGGCTGAACAAAAGAGACAAAAGGCTTTATATTATGGCTTGAGAGCCTGAAGGCTATTTTGAGATTTCTGTGTTGTAACATGTTGCAAAGTCCATGCTTTTGGTTATTTTATATCACAAAACTATATTTCATCTACTTTGGTGTAAACTAGATTTCAGAGAATTATGTAGAGACTAAGTAAGTAGAAGCTAAATCATATGCTTTAAAAGTATGGGGTATCTTTGGGCCTTGAACAGTCACTTCAAGGAATGAGTACCCATTAGAGTAGAATAGGATTACTCAGCAGCTCTGAGAACTCAAACTGATGTTAAGCATTATAAATTTATATGGGTGAAATCAACTTGATTTAATTTCCTTCCCAAGGGATACTCAACAATTTTGGTTTAGAAAGAGACTTAAGTTGTTT
Organism: Monodelphis domestica; assembly: GCF_027887165.1. Classification (NCBI taxonomy): domain Eukaryota; kingdom Metazoa; phylum Chordata; class Mammalia; order Didelphimorphia; family Didelphidae; genus Monodelphis; species Monodelphis domestica. The sequence continues at coordinate 213,520,314 of NC_077227.1, forward strand.
TCTTTTCTTTCTTTCTTTTTTTTTTTGGTATCTAGCTTTTAGCATGGTGCCTGTCACATAGTATGTGCTAAATAAATGCTTGTTGAATTAAATTGAAATCATGGTTGAGAAAAAGCTGGTAGAGGAAGAAGGGAGGAAAAAATAGATTTTAGGATAGTGACTTGCAGAGTATTAAAATGTAGACTGGGTTGAGTTTAAGAATAAAAATGTAAGTTACAAGTCAATATTGATTTGGGAAGATGATCTGGGAGTAAAGCTGAAAGATTTTACATTATAGTGAAGGTGAAAAGTAGATTAAATGAAAATTAGAAAGGTAGGAAATAGGACATTTTGATCAAAGTAGAATTTTGAATCAAAGTTTAGCATCTTAAAGATAATATAGTTTTTTGAAACATTAAGGACTAAGGTAGAAAAAGATAACTAAGAGGGAATTAAAAGAAAAGTCATCAGAGCTGAGGAGACTGAAAAACTTCCTTGCATGTTTTTCTTTTTTAGACTAGACCCAATTTTTCATTTGTGTAGGGTTCTCACAGGCAGGATCTTCCCTTACCAATGCAGATTCCTTATAATCTTTGAGGGTTGCCTAGAACACCGAAAAGTTAAATGACTTGTTCAGAGCCATATGACTAGTATATTCTATAGGTAGTCTTAAAGTCTTTCTGAACTCTTAAGATAAGCGCTCTATCATCTAAGCTTTCTCTCTCTGCCTTGCACATGGTAAGTATGTATTTTTTAGTTTGAATTTTCATGCAGAATTTTAGTGTGTTTTGTAGTTTCATTTTACTCCAATCTTTTCTAGGACCAGCTACAAGTACTTTGCAATTGTAGAAGTATTTTATGGCACTGTAGCACACTTAGAATATAGCATATACCTCTAGGAATCACTCTTTGAGGATAGTATAGAGGTCATACAGTTCTTTCAGATTCTCATTTTAAATGCCTAATCAGCTTTGAATTCCTTTCTAAGTAACCAAGCCTTCTACTTTCACTCAGTGTATTCTGTTAGCAACTTATAAAATGCCACCATCGGGGGCAATTAGGTAGCACTGTGGATAAACACTTAGCCTGGAGTTGGGAGGTCCTGGGTTCAAATTTGGCTTCATTCATGTCTTAGCTGTGTGACCCTGGGCAAGTCACTTAACCTTAGTTGCTTAGCCCTTGCTACTCCTCTGTCTAACAATTGATATTAAGACAGAAGGTAAGGGTTGGGGGGTGGGGGGATTGCCAGTCCTTCAACATTGTTCTGTGGAACCAGCCTGAGCCTATACTTTAACCTGATTTTTGGACAGCTCATTAACAGCTTTTTAACAACTCATATAAAAAGTACTTCGCAGAAATGGTTTAAAGAAAATTGCGAAGATGCTAATGATAATCCTTAAAATGGCCAATATGTCATTGTTGGACCAGTAAAAAATATTGAAATGGTCAGAAATATTGTTTTATCAGGTAAATACACATCTGTGAGTATGATTGAAGCAGGGTTAAATTTTTTCTTGTTTTTTTTTTTTGTATGTGTATTGCCTTCTTTTTCAAATCTATCTTGCCCCTTCCTTACATAGAGAATCATCCTTTATGGCAAAGAATTGGAAAAGGGAGGGGCAGGAAGCAGCATCTTAGTAAAACTAACTCAACATATCAGCTAGTCCAACAGTATATGCATTATCCTACCTACAATAGTCTCTCATTCCTGCAAAAAAAAAAGGCAATGCATTTCTTCAGGGCCAAACTTTTAACAATTATAATTATACTGTATTAAGTATTTCTTTTGGTTGTTTCTATTTGTTTTACTAAATTTATATATTGCTTTCCTGGTTTTACTTCATGTGGCATTCATTTATATGCCTCACCATGCTTCTGTATTCATCATATCTTATGATTCAGTAATATTCCATTCATCTTCTTCAGCTTATTTAGTCATTGTCCATTCATTTTGACATCTACAGTATTTTGTTTCCAGAAACCACAAAAAGTACTGCTATAAATATTTTGGTATGTGTTTGACTTTTTGTCTTTAATTTCATCTTGGGGAATGTGCCTAGCAGTGGGATCTTGATCAGTTAAATGCAGATAAACAGAGATTTAACACTTTGTTAGATTTAAAATAGTTTTGAGCGTTAAATAGTTGTAGATAAGAGAGTGGGAGCCATAAAATGTGATAATTAAAATGTTTGGGAGCAAGGGAAATATATAACAATTATGACCACTGAAATATGTTTTCTACTGTGTCTTGGTTTTATATAAATATAAGATGGTCACCAGGGAATATATTCCCAATTTATGAATATGCCCAAGCCAACTGGGTTTTATAGAGAAATTTAATTTATAATACACTGATTAATCAATAGAAAAAGAGAGAAAGTAAGAAAGGAATAAGAATGAAGGGCCTCAAGCCAATAAGGCCTAGACCTCAGTCCTAAGAGATAAATCAGTCAGTTGGTTTTATCACTCACCCAAGATCTCTCTAGGTAAGGCTTCTCATGCCAACCTCAGGCTCCACCTTCAAGAGAGCCTCCTTTCAAGAAATGTTTTCAGAGAATCCTCCTCCTGACTCCTCCTGAGTTCTCCTTCCACAGCCTCCTTCAAGACCTCTCCAGGAGCTCTCCCTCCAGGAGCTCTCTCCTCTCAGACCTCCTTCAGAGCATCAACCCTCCCAGACCCCGCTATCTTTAAGCCAAAAATCTAAGTTCCCTCCCCTCAGTTCTCCCATCTACCAATCACTGTCAATCTCTCCCCTCTGCCAATGGTGGCTCTAGCTTAACCCAGGACCGCCCAGAGGTCTGCCCCCTTTGCACATGTCTGTTGAAGGTCATATTCTCAAATAATTAAATCTTGATCTTTGCTGCAGCCCTTCCTAAATCCTGTTACTCTGAGTAGGGTGGAGATTGTAGTTTCCAAGACCTGGTTCTGTCATTCCAAGTATCTCTATTGTATCAATTCTAAAATCAATCATGACTCAAAGAACTTCCTGTTCTATGCTTAAGCATAGGTCAAAGCCCTTTCCATTGCTTAGCAAAGGGTTTCTGTCCTAAAGTAGTCTTAAGTAGGGAGGAGAAGGATCCTCCCATGCCAAGGAGTTTCATATTCCAATAGAGTTCTTACTATCAGTAGTAAATTTTTTCAAGTATGAAATTTCCCAATGGGGAAATTTCCAACATCCATAAGTCTAAGAAATTTTAAGGTTTACAACTTGAACATTGAAATGTTTAGAAAAAACTCATGGCATTTGATACCATCATAGATTTAGATCTGGACGGGATCTTAAGGGCCATCATGTCAAATATTTCTCATTTTACAAATGACAAAACTAAAGTCCAGAGAGGTTAAGTGACTTGTCCAAAGTCACATAGATATTAAGCGAATAAAGCAGGATTTGAACATCTGGCTACAAATTCATTATTATTTCCACTGTAGCAATGGGAAACTAGATGAAATTATTATTATTTTAAAACTCTTAACCTTCTGTCTTTAAAATCAATACCAAGTATTCATTCCAAGGCAGAAGAATAGGAGAAAGACTATGCAGTGGGGATGAAGTGACTTGCCCAGGGTCATATAGCTAGAAAGTGTCTGAGGTCTTAACTATCTTTTAAAGAAAAATAATGAAGGCAAGTAGAGGTGGCTCAGTGGATAGAGAGCCAGGCCTGGAGACAGGAGATCCAGGGTTTGACATTTCCTAGAAGTATGCCCCTGGGCAAGCCACTCAATCCCAGTTGCCTAGCCTTTACCCTTCTGCCTTGGAACCCATACATAGAATCTACTATAAGACAGAAGATAAGGATTTTTAACAGAAAAAAAAGGAAAAATAGTATCAGTGATAAAACATGCCATTTTATCTCCAATGTGATCCAGAATCAAAGCCTCAAAGTTTGCATAGAAAATACTAGCATTCCGAACACCAAGGAAAATAAGCATGCCAAAATCAATAATGTTGAGTCTTTACTTAGACATCAATATTTTTGTTTGGACAGACTTTTTTTTTCTCTCACAAAGTCAATCAAATTTGTTACATAGACATATAGGAGATTTATTGAAAAAATGGGGAGAGGGGAAGTTAATTATTGTAGGGTAATTGGTTTTTTAAACTAAAAGCAATTTCTCAGTTCACAATGCATTTTTAAAGAAACCCTTACCTCTTGTCTTAGAATCTTAGAATTGGTTCCAAGGCAGAAAAGCAGGAAGGTCTAGGCAGTTGGGGTTAAGTGACTTGCCCAGGGTCATACAGCTGTGAAGTATCTGAGGCCAGATTTAAACTGAAGACCTTCCAGCGCCAAGCCTAGCACTCTTATCTAGTGAACAACATGACTCTCCAACAGTGTACTTTTTGCAAAATATTCTTAATCAAAAATTGATCTGATTAGCCTTAATAATTTACATTAATCAGTATACTTGACTCCATATTCTTTTTTGAATATCAGAGTTAAAATCAAAGGAGAAAGATTTGCCTCTTTTGGGGATTTTCAACAGAATGTGATGCAGCCTTTGAAATCAGTATCAAAAATGTTTTAAGTCATAGCAGCATTATTGAAATAAGAACAGGCAGTTTGTGGCTTGTGAATAGGTTATGTTCCTGAGTTCTTTTGTAAGATAATTGTCTGAAACTTGGAACACATTTACCCACCTAGAAACAATTTTACAAATGCTGGTTAGATTTCTAGCCCAATACCCAAAGCATATTTATATGTGAACCTGGGGACCATGTAGAGTGGAAATCTTTTATGTTTCCCTTGTTGGTAAGATAAATGTGAATTGGATGACTACTCAATTACATGAATTTATATGTGGTTGAAAATACTCAAAGAGCATTGATTAATGGATTGATATAAATATGGAAGGAAAGTCTTTAGTAGCACACCAAAGACTCTTGTTAAGTCTGTACAATATATACTCTTAATGTCTTGAGTGAAGACATAGAGAGCATGTTTAGAAAATTTCTGCCCAACACAAAACTCAGAGAAATAACTAATATTAGATAATAGACTCAGGATTTTCATTTATTTAATTATTTTAACCCTTACCTTCCATCTTAGAATCAATACTGTGTATTGGTTCCAAGGCAGAAGAGAGAGTGGTAAGGGCTAGGCAATGGGGGTCAAGTGACTTGCCCAGGGTCATACAGCTGGGAAGTGTCTGAGGCCAGATTTGAACCTAGGACCTCCCATCTCTAGGCCTGACTCTCAATCCACTAAGCTACCCAGCTGCCCCCAGACTCAGAATTTTCAAAGATCTTGATAGGTCCAAATCTAGAAAAATGGATTTTAAAAGGAATAAATGTGAAAAAAAATCAAGCAATTCATATGAAAAGAACTTAGGTATTTTATTTGAAAATGAGTCTGTTGTGAGTCAACATTTTGATGAGGCAAAGTTCTCAGCTTGAGAGAATGAGAGAAGGGGAAGCCATAGGAGGTTTGAGAAGGGAAGAAAATATATTGGAAAAGCTGCTTTGGAAAGGAGGATAGAAAGTTAATAAGACAAGTATAACAGGATTGCCTACCAGTACTAAGGGCCCCGTTGAGGATGTATAAGATAAATGTGTATTGGATCTAATTAGAACAGTTGTGTAGCTTCTTCCACTTTTGTTCAAGTTGCGCAGATGTAGGAATGAAAGTGATATATAGTGGTAGTGATCCTAGGCTGAGGCATAATAAAAATATGATCAGGCCAGGAACTCAAGAGAGAACAGTGTAGAGTTTAACTAGTTCACCGAAGAGTTAAGTTGAGGAATAGAAGAGAGAGTAGCTAGTGTAAGGGTGATGATGTCCTGGGAGACAATTGAGAGGTTGAGAGTTTGAAGTATAAGAGGTTGAGAAGTTTGAGTTTGGTTGAGAGAGGGTTGAGAGTTTGAGAATATGGCATGGATGAAGAACAAGGTTTGATAAGGGAATGCAAAGGGGAAAGGTAGAAAGCCAATAGATCATGGTCAAATTAGAGAATTTTTAGAATTCCTTACCAAATGGTAGTGATGCATTTGTGATGATAGGATTTGAGTTTGACCATCTTTGTGTGTGACTAAAATGGACTGGAGTAGGAGGTATGGGAAGTGAAGAGGTTAAGGAACTGAGTGGTTAGTATGTTTGAGGGATTTTCAGTGTGTATGTTGAAGCTCCTAAATATGAGGGCATGAATTGGGGAAGAGAAATAACAATATTCATTGAAGAAGGAGGGGGAAATTACTTGACAGTCTGTAGACAACAGCTACTAGCATTTTAATTGGGTTTTAGATATCATTTGTAAGAATCTTAAAGGAGGATTTTAATGGAAGTAGCATTGGAAAAGAATCATTCCAACTCCACTGGCTTGTCCATTGAACCTAGAAGAATGAGGAAAGGGACAATCAACTGGAAAGAGTAGCCAGCAAAAAGATGACCAGATTTTGATAGCTAGAAGATGGAAGGAGTGGGAAAGGAAAATATTTTGGATTAAAATAAGTTTTCTGCTTATGGAATAGGCATTCCAGAGGGCACAGTGAAATAGAAAAGTGGTGTTTGCTTAGAATTTAATTCTGTTGAGAACAATGAGAGTAAGGGATAGGGAATGGAATTTGGGTGAGGATCTCTGAAATGAATGAGGTTTTACCAGGCATGAGAATATTCATCATTGAGTGGAAGGTGCTACTTCTTGTCAGAGGACTATGGAGGTTGGACTGGACACAAGTGGAGCCCTAGATGGAAGGCAGATGATCAGATGGGAGGCTTCATTTCATGGTTTCCTCTACATTCTGAAGGCGCAGGATTAGGCAGGAAACTGGAACAGGAGATAGAAGGCCCATTTTCCACTGACTGTCTTCTGCCATTCCTCTCAAGGAATAAGCATGTCAAGAGATTGCTCCTTTTTGGATGGGACTTAATTCACAGCCAGGTTGGAGGATGGGTCTGGCAGCAGGAGGTAGAAGTTGCCTTGTATTGACACAGATGGAAGTTGCTCCTCTGGGCTCTAGCAGTTTCTTCCTTCAGGGAACAATCTCAGCAGGAGATAGAAAATGCAGTGTTCTCTTTGAAATATTGTTAGATAAAAAATATTTGAAGGGATTGGGTAGATTCATCCTGAAAAAGGAGAGGTAATGTCTGAGAGGTAGCGTGGTATTTTAGAAAATTACTTGAATCTTAAGATGCCATGCGAAACATAACCTGCTCTGTGACCTTGAGCAAATGACTTCATCTCTCTGTACCTCAATATTCACATTTAAAAATGAGGAGATTGAGGTAGCTGTTTCTCAGATTCCCTTCCAGCTGTTATATTATCCTACACACATTTTTAATGTCTTTTAATGTCCTAAATCCTTAAAGGACCATCATGTATTAAGAGTGCTTAGATTTATTCTTTGTCACTCCCCATATCAGAAATAGGACCAAAGGGCAGAAATTACTGGAAAATAAAATTTTATCTCAATATAGTACAGAATTTTCTGATAATCAGGTCCTTCCAAAAATGACAAGGACTTTTTTTTAAATAAGATAGTGACTTTACTGGAATTTTAGAAGTAAGCAAGAAGAATAATGTGGGGTATTGCAAAGGAGATATATTTCAACAGTCTTTTATCGCCCCTTGGGCATAGTTCCAAATAGCCCTCCAGAATGTTTGGATCATTTCACAACTATACCAGCAGTGCTTTAATGTCCCAACTTTACCACATCCTGTCCAGCATTCATTACTTTCCTTTGCTGTCATGTTAGCCAATCTGCTAGGTGTGAGGTGATACCTCAGAGTTGTTTTGATTTGCATCTTTGATTATAAGAGATTTAGAACACTTTTTCATGTGAATTACCTTCCCTGTCTCTTTTGACTAGATCTATTTCTACTTTGGCTTTGTCAGATATGATGATTGTGACTCCTGCCTTCTCTTTCTCAGTTGATGCCGAATAGATTTTACTCCATCCACTTACTTTTACCCTATATGTGTCTACCTTCCTCATGTGTGTTTCTCGTAGACAGCATATTGTAGGATTTTAGTTTCTAGTCCACTCTATTCGGTTGCATTTTATGGGTGAGTTTATTCCATTCACATTCAGAGTTATGATTACCAGCTGTGTATTTCTCAGCCTTTTGATTTCCACTCCTAGTCCTGCCCTTTCTTCTTTTACTATTTTCTTCTACACCAGTGTTCTGTTTTTAGTCAGTCCCCCTAATTCTCACCCTTATTTTGCTTCCCTTTCTGCCCCCCTCCTTTCTTATTCCCCTCTTATTTTTTACAGTCTTTTTAAACTACCCTCTCTCACCCTCCCTTGTATTGCTTCCCTCCCCACCAGTCCTTATGTTACCCTTCTACTTCCTTATAGGTTTCAAATCAATTCTCTGCCCCAATGTATTTGATTGTTCTTCCCTCTTCAAGTCAGTTTCAATGCATGTAAAAATTGAGTATTTCTTATCTCCAACCTCTTTACCTTTCCAGTGTATTGATGTTCTCCCCCCCTCCCACCATATACTTCTTTGTGACATGTAAATATATCCCATTTTGTTTCTTTTTCCATTTCTCTTAGGTTTAACCTCTTTTTTAAAACTCCAGTTGTATATATATATATATATATCTAATATATATATATGTATGTGTGTGTGTATGTGTATGTCTATACACTTATATATTTATGCATACATATATTTATATACATATTTATGTCTTGGCCTTTCATGCTATACAATTTGTCACTGTTTCCTCCAAGTATAATGCTTCTAGCTACCCAGGTGATAACAATTTTTAAGAATGACCAATATCCTCTTTTCTTGTAGGGATACATATCATTTTAACTTATTGGGTCCCTTAAAAAAAGTTTTTTTTGTTTTTGTTTTTTCCCCCTTTCTTAATTACCTTTTGATGATTCTCTTGAGTTCTATGTTTGGGCATCAAATTTTCCGGTTAGGTCTGATCTTTACGAAGGCTTGGAATTCTTCTATTTTCTTAAATGACCATACTTTCCCTTGTAAGAATATAGTCAGTTTTGCTGGGTAGTTGATTCTTGGTTGTAGACCTAGTTCCCTTGCTTTCTGGAATATCATATTCTATACCTTTTGGTCCCTCAGTGTAGATGCAGCCAGATTCTGTTTTATCCTCACTGTAGTTCCATGATATCTGAATGACTTCTTCTTAGCAGTTTGTAATATTTTTTCCTTGGTCTGGTAGTTCTTGAATTTGGCTATTACATTCCTGGGTGTTGTCAGTTGGAGGTGATGTGTGGATTCTTTTAATCTCCACTTTTACCTCTTTTTCTTTAGAATGTTGGGGCAGTTTTCATGGATAATTTCCTGTAGGATGATGTCCAGGCTTTTTCTTTTGTCATGGTCTTCTGGTAGACCAATAATTCTGAAGTTGTCTCTCCTGGACCGATTTTCTAAATCTTCTATTTTGTGAATGCGGTGTTTCATATTTTTCCTCAATTTTTTCAATCTTTTGATTTTGTTTTACAGTTTCTTTCTGCCTTGTGAAGTTGCTTGCTTCTAATTCTTGTATTCTGGTTTTTAAAGACTGAATTTCATCCCTGGCTTTTTGGTCATCCTTCTCCTTCTGGTCTGATTTTGTTTGGAGGTCATATTTCATCTTCTTTGCCTCATCTTTCATTTTCTCTGCCTCATCTTTCATCTCCTTTGCCTCATTTTCCAGCTGATTAATTTTGGCTTTCAAGACACTATTTTCTCATTTTAGTTCAAGTACCTCTGTTTCCAGATGACTTATCTTGCTTTTTAAGTTCTTTTCCCAATTGTCTTCAGCCTCTCTTAATTGTGTTTTGAATTGTATTTTGAGTTCTTCCAAAGTCTGTGTCCAATTCACTGGAGTTTCTGTGTTTTTGCTTGGTATTCCTTGATCCTCCTCTGTTACATTTGCCCTTTGTTCGTTGCCTAGATAGAAGCTGTTGATTATAATTTCATTTTTCTTTTTCTCTTGTTTGCTCATGTTTTCCCCTTCTTTTCCCCCTATAGTTGGCTGTAGTCTTGGTCCTCTCATTATTTGCTGGGTCTGTGGGTTTGGGCTTTTCTGTCAACCTTCACCCTTGGAGCTTAGCAAGGCTATCATATCAGTCTGTGGGGGAGGGGTATTGGAGCTTGTGCTTCCCTGCCCTCTGAATGCTTGGATTAAGCCCAGTGGAGTTGAACTTGCAGAGCTAGATGTGCCCTGAGGCCAAAACCTCAGGAAGGGGTTGGTGGAAATATGGAGTGTCTCAGGTATGATTGGGCTGCCGCCTTTGAGATTCTCCTCCAGCTGCCTCCCCGCCACCTGTGTTCAAAGCCCTGAGCCTGGCACAGTTTTTCCCGCAAGGTTCTCCCTCTAGACTAGACTCTTTGCCCACCCAGATATTCCAGCCAGTGCTGGAGGCTCAGTACTGTAGGTGGGGGAGGGGTTCTGGGACCTTCCTTCTTTCTTCCCCATAAACCTGAGTGTTCTCAAATTCAGGCTTTTGGGGGGCGTACCTTTTAAATTGCATCCATCAGAGGGTTCCTTAGCTCTGTCCTGTTGTTAGATTTGGTTTTCAGTCCCCTAGGAACATTTTATTTTTAATTGGTATGGAAGGGTTTTCAGAAGTCTGAACTTTTGCTGCCTCTATGCCACCATCTTGACTCCCCCTCCCCCTCACTGGACTTTCTGTTGTATCTTTCTCCATGAAATTGACAAATACTTTTGGTGAATATACCCTACAATCTATTGATATTAATGATCAGTAGCAAGCCTTTCAAGACATCATTTTACTCTGTTAAATCAAATGCCTCTTATAGCAAATAAATAATATATCTAGTGACAGCTCACAAATTCTTACTGTGGCATATAGATATTCTTATAAAAATTTTATGTAGTTGGGAAAACAGGCATATAAAGGGTAGTAATATTCTCTGAGTTCATGCTTTCTGGCATTAAGAAGGTCCAAGATTTTTTCCATACTGTCACTTTTAATGCTGATATTTCTTTTCATGCCATTATTATCTTCTTTTCCTTCAGATACCTTATAATACCTTAATACTCTTGTAATTATATTACCTCCAGCATAATCACTCTTCTTTATATTTATATTTATATATATATATATATATATATATATCCAGTCCAGTCTGACTCCTTTTCCCACCTTTAGTACCTTTTCTACTGTTAATAAGCTGCAATCATCAGCATGAAAAGATCATCATATTGTCATGCAGACTTTTTAAAAAGATAAATGCTTATGAGTAGTACTGCAATACACAGTATCCATATTCCCCATCAAATAAAATTTCTTATAGCTTTTGGGCATATAGTATAATACAACCCACACTGCCAACTCTATTTGTGAACTATACTCCTATTTGGCTACAACTTTCTTCTTCCAGTTTCATTTATGGAAGAATGTCAAGACTTACATGGTTATCACCTTTAGCAGTATGCCCACTTATTAGTCATTGGGCAAAGATCTCACATTAGAGTACTAGTAATCCAATTGAAGGATTTAGACATTCTGAAAACTATGCTTCATAGCATCTTTTGCTTCCCTTCCTACCACTTTGCTACTGTTATTGCAAAAGCAGAAGGCATTCACACAGGCTTTGTTTTATTGTATGCCATGGTCAAAAAAAATTCTTCATCAAATAACTAGTCTGCTGGTAATAAATATTTCTTTTTGAGGTTAGCTAGGTTAATTCTCAGAAATTAGACTTGGTTTCTAACAGGTGCCATAACTTAAAGTATTTCTGGCATGGTAGAAACTACCATAGATTGTACTCTGGTGGCATAGCCTTCAAGATTGCAGGCTTGCTGAGGTGGTTCAGTGGATAGAGCACAGACCTGGAATTAGGAGGATCTGTGTTCAAATGTGGCCTCAGACGTCTTAGCTGTGTGACCAAGTCATTTAACCCCAATTGCCTAGCCCTTTCCACTCTTCTATCTTAGAATCAATACTTAGTATCAATTCTGAGGTATGGATTAAAACAAAAAGACCCCAGAGTTATCCTATAGGTGGTACTAGATTAGAAGCAGAAAAGCAAATCAGTGGAATCAAAACTTATAAATATACACAATATATGTATTAATCAAAAAACCTAAGAAATTAAAACTACTAGAAAAGACTTGGAGGAAAGGATTCAAAATAAAATCAAAGCACAAAATGGCTGTAACAGTGTAAACAAAGTAAATATAAGGAGGCAACACAAATGTCATCTGTGTTAGTACTGTATTGTCTTATGTAAAAGTGTACATGCCTCTTTTCTCTTAACAGTTGATAAACATTTGAGGAAGTGTACTTTTTAAGTGGGTTTGTTTAGATTTTATATCAAGTTTGTGTTGCATAAAAAAATATCTGTTAACAAATAACAGAAAAAAAGAAATGTTTCTCTAATCCCATCACAACTCTTAAAACAATAGGTAATATCTGTATTTATTGGGCATTTCAGTATATTAACTTTTACCAAATAACAGAGATTTGTATCTTGGAGCTTTTGAAACAGGCAAAAGCTGAGGTTTTTATTGCACGTTTTTACAGAGCCATTTATGAGGAACAGAAGTTATGTGTTAGATTAGAATGATAAGGATTCTAGGCAGAGATATGCATAACTAAACAGCAAAAGTCAGAACTTTTACTCCCAAGTAGGAAAGGTAAAGCTATTCCACTAGATATGCCTCATGAATGTTTGTGTACAAGTTAGGGTTATGGTAACAAATAAAATTGGTGGTCTTGATGCTCTTTGCCTATTTACATATATATTTTATATATATCCATTCAGAAATAAAATTTAAATTAAGAAGTGATTTCTAAGAGTAGGTACATCTTCATTTGTAACATATGGCATTTTAAGAAAACATTGATAGTGCTTGCTTTCTGAATGGGAGGCAGAAAAGGAAGGGAGCTAAGAATTGGGAACTCAAAAAAATTTTAATGAATTTTAGGGACAACTAAGTTGCTCAGTAAATAGAGAGCTGGGCCTGGAATTGGAGGTCCTGGTTTCAAATTTGGCCTCACACACTTCCTACCTGTGTGACCCTGGGCAAGTCACTTAAACCCTATTTCCTAGCCTTTGTTGCTCTTTGACCTTGAAACTGATACTTAATCAGTTCTAATTCCAAGATACAGATATGAATCAGCATCAATTCTAAGACAGAAGGTAAAGGTGTTTTTTTTCATGAATGTTAAAAAATGTTTACATGTACTTGGAAGAAAATGAAATACTTTGAAATATTTAAAAATAAAACATTTATAGCACATATGTAGGATTATACAAATTCTTAGCACATTTTATACTTTATATGATGTATCAAAGATTAATATTTAATTACTCCTTTGGGAACTGGTTATATGCAAAATATATTTTTAGTATTGAAGATAATTTTCTGTCATGCCTATGATGTCAAACTTTGTACTAAATTATTTATCATTGCATTGTATTACCTGTTTTGCTACTTGATAGATCATTTTACACCACAGTCTTACTGTTGCAGAGGGGGAAAACATCTCTTCAGCATGTCTGATGACTACTAAGAAGGGTAACTTGCTTTTGACCCAATTTTGACTTGTCCTTATAGCTTTTAATATTTTCTCAGAGATAGCTAAATTAATTTTCACACATAGCCATGAATTTTGAATATAAATGTAGATTTTTTCTTTCATATACTTATCTACTTCTCTGGTTTTCATTCTTTCAAATAACTTAAGAAAGGAGAACTTTTGAAAAATGTTTTACTGGAATATGAGACTAATCTTTTACTAGCAAACAGTAACAATAGGGTATTTTTTTTTTAAAGAATAGATTTATCAACTAAATTTCTGTAATCTTTCTAGAACCACCCAAAATGTATGGAAATATTAGTTAACTGATTTCTCTCATACCGACATTAACATTTAGGACAAATGTTGTCAACATTAGTTTAAAGGTGTAATGGCTGGTTCATTATGGTGCCCAATATACATTATATTGATAATGTCTCTCTAAGGCATCATAGAGTAGTGGAATGAATACAAGAGTTGACATCAGATGATCTGGGTTCTAATTAGGATTTTGATATATATCAGATATATATCAGTGACAATATCATTTGTATCTTATCTCTCAACTTCTGTCTGTTTTCTAATCAATGAAAAGGAAATAAGGTTGTCATAAGAAGTGCTTTGTAAACCTAAAAAACTACAAAAGTAAATTATTATTATTGTTATTTTCTATATATTTCAAAATTAGGTTCACCATCCTTATCTTCACCTATTGGGTTCCCTTGCTTCTTTTATGTGCTAATTATATCCCATCTTCTCCAAGAAACCTTTTCCAACCCCATTTAATTCTAGTACCTCCTTAGTTTTTTTCTGTTTTCCCTATGTAGAGCTTATATGTATATATTTGTTTATTGTTTCCTCCCATTATATTATGAGCTCCCTGAAGCCAAAGACTGTTATTTGTACTCTTTTTGTATCCTCAGCAGTTAGTACAATATCTGGTACATAGTAGGTACTTAATAAATGCTTATTTATTGGTTGATCAATTATTAAAAATCATATTAAAGTAGTTGTAATTTTGCAAATTTGAGTATCCATTTTAAAAGTAGTATATATTAAACTGTGCTTCTGCTTGCTTTAAAATGTTTTCATAAAACCCTAAATTATGCTTTCTTCTCCATTTAAAAAAATATTTTGTTTTATTGCAGATACTTGTATTTAAGTCTACTAACTGAATTTTAATGAGAAGAATCCTAGCTGTCACTCTGTAAGTTTTCAATTGTGGTTTAAAAAGAAAGAAGATTATTTGCAAGGAATGGAACTGGCTCACAGCTTATTGCTGAATGAAGAAGCATATAATCAACTTGGAGAAGTTCAGAAGGCAGAGTTTGTTTTTGAGTGGTTGAAATTTTTAGAGAAAGTTTTACTAGCAACCAGCAGGGTATGTAAATTTAAGAAAATCATTACTTTTTAAAAATTTCCAGCTAGCCTTTTCTTGATTTTCTTACTGTTGCTCATGGTCTTATAAATGCACAATGTATGCCACTTTTTAGAATTTTTGTATTAATTATATAGGTATGTAGTGTGGTGGCCAGAAAAGGAAGGCCTTTCTATTTGTGTCAGGGTGTCAGCCAACTACATATTTCACTGAAGTGGTTACAGTTCTGAATATATCTTAAAATATTTCTAAAAAGATAAACTCTTATAACTCTGTGATGAAGTAGTCTTATATTTCTCTCATAAAAAGAAATTTATTTTATATTGTAATTAGTAGATAGTTTGTCACATAAAAAGATGTAAAGAAATAAACCAGAATTTAAAATTGTGTTTAAAAAATTAAAGATTTTTGACTGTCCTCTCCTACTTTACAAGGTATACCCAAAGTCTTAGTTCAAAGATACTTTGATAAGTGCCTACTGCAGAACATTTCAATAGGAATACTTCTGGTATTTCTTTTTTTTTTGTATGTAAGATTTTTGATCATATGAAAAAATCTCTCTTTTTACATATTGTAAAATATTTTAAACATTTAAACAAGAGTTTTATGTTTTATCAAAGGTTTTTTCTGCATCTAATATTATTGTATATCATTTTTCTCATCAGTTGGATTTATTATATTGCTTTTCCTAATATTAAACCCATCTTTTTCATTCTATTCACAAACCCAATCTAGTCCCAATAGAAATCTTTTTAGATATACCTCTATATTCTATTTGCAAGACTTTTATTGATATTTTTATGTTAGTGTTTACTAATCATATTGATCAATAGGATTTTTTCCTGTTTATTATTATGAACCTGACAAAAATCAACAAACACAAACATTTACCTATAAAAGGAGAGTGTTTTAAAAGACTGCATTTGAAACCATAAATCTCATTACATACAACTTTGGTATTTTGGGTGTAGATTTCAAATTTAACATAGTAGTTTCTTTTACTAGAGGCAGCTTGGTGGCACAGTGAAATAGAGCTCTGGGGCTGGAGTCAAGAAGATCTAAATTCAAATCTAATCTCAGATGCATCCTAACAGTGTGACTTTGGGCCTTATCTTGTTTCCTTAGTTGCCTTAATAATAATAATACAAGTGTAAACAAAGGAAGAAAAAAATAGGCATAGACTTTGTAGTAGATAAATTACTCTATTAAGAATGTATTTAATTTCCAACTTCAAAATAACTTGTTTGGCAAAAATGAAAGCCTTAGCCACAATATTATCAAGTCACAAAGAATGATGGGAGGAAGAATCTCTTAGGACCATGGTGGTAAGCCTGTGGCATGTATGCCAGAGCCCTCTCTGTGGGTCCACACAACATCACCCAGCACAGAGTTCATCAGAGTTCATTACTAACTAGAAAGCCAGAAAGCTGAAGGACCAGGCTGCTTCCCTCCCCCTCCCCTGAGGACATTTCTCACATCACCCGCCCCTCTAAAAGGTTTGCCATCACTTTATTAGGGTATAAGCATAGCAAAGTTATTTTGCTTCATGAGCAAAAGATGCATATTTATTGCATATTTAAATTTATAAAAATAATGAGTTTAAGATATTGAATTTAAAAATATGAGACATTTATAGACTCATATTACTTTTTAATTGTTTTTTTGTTAATTTTATTTCTAGGCTGACATAAGGGAGAAACAGAAGAGGATTGTTGAGCAACTCATATCTTTGTTAAACAGCTCTCCAGGGCCACCTACCCGAAAACTTCTTGCTCAGAACTTAGCTATCCTTTATAGTATTGGAGATACATTCTCCGTTTATCAAACAATTGATAAATGTAATGAACTCATTCGTAGCAAAGATGATTCTCCAAGCTATCTTCCCACAAAACTGTAAGTTGAATATTAAACAACATAAAACAGAAGAATATTATGTGATATTCTTTGTGACATGCTTAAATTGTTTGAAAAATGGATTCAAAACTCAATGCAAATTCAAATTGACATCCTTTTAAAAAATGTCTCTTAAAGATTTTATAGGCTTTATTTGAAGGTTGAGAATATTAGGAAAGTTGAGAAAATAAGCTATTTTCATATATTGTGTTTAATATACTTGAATGGCATGTTGTAAACTCTGGGTTTGGTGAATCTGTATAGCATTTAAAATACATAGGTGATTTCTTAGTGAAGGAGAAGTTTGAATAAATTGCTCACATTTTGGAAGGACAGTAATTTTAGAATAGTAGTTCCCATCTCTTAAGTTATTTTCTTGACTTCAACAAATTACATTGTATTGGAGGAAAAATTGCTACTTTAAAAGTTTCTGAAAATAAACAGTTCACCATTATACTGTTTTTCTCCCCATTAAGAAGATTCAGCGGGGGCAGCTGGGTAGCTAGCTCGGTGGATTGAGAGCTAGCTCTAGAGACAGGAGGTCCTAGGTTCAAATCTGGCCTCAGACATTTCCCAGCTGTGTGACCCTGGGCAAGTCACTTGACCCCCATTGCCTAGCCCTTACCACTCTTCTGCCTTGGAGCCAATACACAGTATTGACTCCAAGAGGGAAGGTAAGGGTTTAAAAAAAAAAGAAGAAGAAGATGATTCAGCAAATTAGGTATAGTAATTTTTAAAAATTGTTTGCTGTTGTAGTTATTAGAGAATGTGGAGCTTATTATAGAATCTTTTCCCAGACAACTCTCAGATTTCACAAATAATTAACATGAGGTTCTCGTCAACTTCCCTCATTTTACATGAAAGCCTAATTTTGATTAATCACCTAAGAAATCAAGTATACTAAAAAATTATTTTGCCAAATTTTATAATTTTTAGAGCTAGAAGATAATATTGAGATAATATATCTCAATCTCCTATTACAGATGAGTAAACTAAGGTCGAGAGAGATTATGACCAGCCCAAGAGAATACAGTTGGGTAATATCAGAGCCAACACTAAAACTGAAGTCTCCTGACTTCTACTCTAGTGCTTTTCCTACTATATAATGATGCTTCAAGAAAAAGATCTTAGAGGGGGCAGCTGTGTGGCCCAGTGGATTGAGGACCAGGCCTATAGATGGGAGGCCCTAGGTTTAAATCTGATCTCAGACACTTCCTAGCTGTGTGACCTGGAGCAAGTCACTTAACCCCCATTGCCTTAAGCTTACTCCTCTTCTGTCTTAGAATCAATACACAGTATTACAGAGTATTGATTCTAACACAGAAAGTAAGGGTTTAAAAAGAAAAGGATATTAGAGATTTTAAATTCATAGAATTGAAATTTGGATTAATTGAAAATTAGTTGGATACTTTTAAAATCACAGGTTTCTTCATTTGTGAAATGAGAAGAATGAATTAAATAATATCTAAGGGTTTGACTGTTCTTAATCCTAATCTTTGAACATGAATTTTGTTTGTACTATTGAAGTATCAGATGCTACAGTTTAACAAGTGATTTTTATAGCAAAATTGAAAAGCATTTTATTTCTACCAAGGATTACAACCTATTTTTTTTCTCTTAGAGATATATCACCTTTTTGTTCTAAGATTTTTCCTTCTATGTTTGTAATCATTTCTCTAATGTAATTTGTATTTTATTTCAGTGCTGCTGTGGTCTGTTTGGGCTCTTTGTACAAGAAATTAGGGAGGCTATTGGGCAACACCTTTATAGATACAGTGGGGAATATACTTAAAGCTATGAAGAGTGCAGAGGTAAGAAGCCATTAGTTTGAATGAAGAATAGCAGAAAAATGTTTTTAAGGCTTTGCAACTATTTAAAGACTATAAAATTTTGTCATAACAAATCTATATAAATCTTGCTAAGTATGTGTTTGAATGTTTTATTTGAATGTGTCATATACATAAATACCAGAGCATGTAATAGGTATACGTATATACATCTTTTTTTTTCACTTTTTTAAAAACCATATATAATTCGCAACTTTTTTTTTTTTAAACCTTACCTTTCATCTTGGAATCAATACTGTGTATTGGTTCCAATGGAGAAGAATGGTAAGGACTAGGCAATGGGAATTAAGTGACTTGTGCAGGGTTACACAGCTAGGAAGTATCTGAGGCCAGATTTTAACCCAGGACATCCCATCTCTGGGTCTGGCTCTCAATTCACTGAGCCGCCACCCAGCTGCCCTCCTCTTTCACAACTTCTTAAAGGTTGTCTAGTTTAGAACTTAAACTCTAGCAATAGCTACCAAGCTGGAAATGTTTTCAAGTTTAAATCTGATGAGAGTCTACTGCTGTTCAAGGTCTAAGTTCAGAATTTTAACATTTTAGTTGATGAATTTTTTAGCTAAAGAAATTCTTAAAGCCCACCAGCTAAATTACAGAGAATTTGTTTTCTACATTGATGGGAAAAAGATAGACCTATACTGATAGCATTATGCATTCTGGAAATAATGAAGTAGATGAGTATATATTAGTAGTATCTAAGGATGTATATATGTATCTGTGTGACTCCTTTTTACCTCTAGGATCTCTTACATTTGAAGGTCTTCACCGACTAGCTCCAACCAACCTTTTTAGGCTTGCTCTATATTACACAACTTCATACTCCCTTTCATTCCTGACAAATGGGGCTTGCTCTTCAAACAGCATTACTTCTCATTTCTCTGGTGGGCCTTTGCTCTGCTTTCCATGCTTGGAGTATATTCTCTTTCTTTCCCTTTTTCCCTCTCCTTTCCTCCCTCTTTCCTTCTCTTCTTTTATCTCTCCCTCAAATCACAACTCAGGTAACAAACATAGACTCTCACCTCTCAAAAAATTACCTTTCCTCTGATAAAATGTTTAACTACCCAAGGGCAAGGACTGTTAGATCTTTGTCTTTGTAGTCTGAATGCCAGCACTTTTCTTTTTGGTTTACTGGTTAATTTTATTGATGTTCCATACATATATATGCACCCTTAGGTATGCCTAACCTATCACTTATCCCACAAGCTCTGCCTGTGCTGTTCAAGAAAATGAGTGCTGGGGACAGCTTGGTGGCACAGTAGATAGAGTACCAGGTATAGAATTAGGAGGACCTGGGTTCAAATTTCACTTGATACTTTCTAGCTGTATGACCCTGGGCAAGTTACTGGTCCTTGCTATTCCTCTGTCTTATAATTGATACTACTACAGAAAGTAAGGGTTGTTTTGTTTCTTTGTTTGTTTAAGAAAAGGAGTGTTTGGGGTAGAGAGGCCAGGAACCGACTTGATCTGAATCTTAATTTATGACACATGACCAAATCCTATGTCTTAATGATTATGAGCTAAACAGCTGAGATTCCACTGTATTTCTAGAATGTGATAGAGTTCTATGAGAGACAATCTGTTCCTGTTTTTTTACCTTAATGGTTTATGATAATCACCCAAAGAGTTTTTTCATAGATCCAATATATGAAGATAGGGATGGAAGAGAAATTAGAGAAATTTTCCTTTATTTTAGCATTTTCATTATCCAATGTCCTTTAGGACAATGGTAGAACGCTTATTTTTTGACTTTTTATAATATAAAGGTAATTAGAGTATTTAGTGTAGTATTTAATATAGTTTCAACACAAGAGAATGGCTTTTCATCTTTTTTGTTACTAATTTTTTATCAATTCAGTGGTTTTCTTATTTCAATTTTATTAATTTCTCCTTTGAGTTTTAGAATTTCCAATTTGGTCTTAAATTGGGGATTTGTAACTTGTTCCTTTTCTAGTTTTTTTAGTTGCATGCCCAATGTATTGATCTGCAGTTTCTCTATTTTATTTATGTAAGCATTTAGAAATATAAATTTTCCTCTATGTATTGCTTTAGCTATATTCCATAAATTTTGATTTGTTGTCTCCTCATTGTTATTCTCTTTAATGAAATTATTGTTTTTATAATTTGTTCTTATTTTAAGAATTAGATTATTTCGTTTCCAATTAATTTTTAATTTGTCTTTCTATGGGCCCTTATTTATTACAATTTTATGGCATTATAATCTGAAAAGGATAAATTTATTCTTTATGCTTTTCTGCATTTGGTTGTGAAGCTTTTATGCCCTAGTACATGGTTAATTTTTGTGTAGATGCCATGTACTGCTGAGAAGGTATATTCCTTTCTATTGCTATTCAGTTCTCTCCAGAGATCTATTATATTTAACTTTTCTAAGATTCCATTTACCTTCTTAACTTTTTTCTTGTTTGTTTTTTAGTTAGATTTGTCTCGTTCTAAGAGGGGAAAAGTGAGGTCCCCCATTGCTGTCTTTTTCTTTCTATAGTTTATTTAATTTCTCCTTTAAAAATATGGAGGCTATGTAATTTGGTGCATATATGGTTAGTATTTTTATTACTTCATTGCTTATGGTACCTTTTATCAAGATATAATTTCCTTCCGTGTCTCTTTTAATTAGACCTATTTTTATATTAGCTATGTCTGAGATCATGATTGCTGCTTTTACTTTTTTTTTACTTTAGCCAAAGTGTAATAAATTCTGTTCCAGCCCCTTACTTTACTCTTTGTGGGTCTCTGTGCCTCAGATGTGTTTCTTGTAAACAATGTATCGTAGGGTTTGTTTGTTTTTTTTTAATCTGCTATCCTCTGTTTGATGGGTGAGTTTATCCCATTCATATTCACAGTTAGGATTACTAACTCTGTGTTCTCTTCCATCTTATTTCCCCCTTTTGCTCCTGTTCTTTCTCTCTCCTTCCACTCCATCCCTCCTCACAGATGTTTTGTTTTTAATCCCAGATCCCTCATACTTGTCCCCCTTCTGATATCTTTCTCCCCCATTCACCCCCTTGTCTAATTCCTCTCCTTCTCTATGAGATCAGATTCCATATCCAAATGTATGGTTGCCATTTCCTCTCAGAACTAGTTCTGCTGAGAGTAGAGTAAGTTTTGTAAGAGTAAATAAGAAAGTGATGTAATTTCTAAAGGAATTGTTTAGGATTGAAGAGGTACAGGGGATAAGGAAGGTTTTGTAACAGGGAATGGAGGAGTTGAAGGGATAGAGGGAATATGAATGCTGGTGAGGTAAAAGAGAGATACCCCCCTGCTGAGAGGCTGTCTTTGAAAAATGGGGTTTCCAAGAAATGGGCCAACTATGATAGCCCGAGTGGATGTCTTCTTGATTGATGTTGAAGATATCTCAGAGCAGGTAAGCATGGACCCTTCTGAGGGACAAGCCTCAGGACTTTAAAATGACTGTCCTTAGGTTCTGCTCCCTCTATGTCCCCCTGAGATGATAGTCCTCCTCCTCCTATCTGACTGTAGGTTATTTAACTCAAAATGAATTTATTAACAAGTTTGGATTGGGAAGGTATCAGGTTAGAGGGAATAAGGATTGCCCTATACTTTGCCACAGATTGGATTTGAGTCTCTCTCAGCTTTTGAGCTGAGGCCAGGCCTTGCAGGCTTGTGGAGGATTTCTTTTATTCCTGTCTATGCTAATCTATGCTAGCTTTCTTAAGTTCAGAGTCTTTAGCAGTAGACAACAAGAGGAAGAAAAGGTTCTGATCTTCAGAACTGGTTGGGCTTGTCTCTTCAGCATAATCCTCTAAAGACTGGTGCTACAGTTCAACCTGCTGCCTTTAAATCTTTTTGTTCAATGACATGATCATAGGAATCTAGGTAGAGCACACAGTTGGGAAAAAGCCAGGAATAGAGGTACTTCTATCCAGAGATAGGGAGAGAGCACTCCTTCCAGTCCGAGGTCCAGGAAAGAGAGTCTACTTCAGAGCAATTGTCACTCTCCAAGTTGCCCCCCCCCCCAACAACTGTCTTCGCTGTCCATCAATCTTCACTCATTCCAACTGCTGTTTGCTCCACATCAGTGGCAAAAAAATCCAAAGCTTGATCCAGTTTTCCTTCCCACTCCCCTTTTTTTGTTGTGACCTTCCCAAGGTTACTTATATTTATTATACTTACCAAGCTACTAAATCTACTTTCTAACTACTTCCCTCAAAATAATAAACTTCCCTCAATTATTCTATCAAAATAATAAGCTTCCCTCAATTATTCTATCTCTATTCTATTCTAATCTTAATTAATCTAAGGAATTTACTCTTGCTAAATTAAACTAATACAAACATTTTTCCTATTTTATTTAGCTATAATTATTTGCAAACTATTTATATATATATTTCTACTAAATACAATTTCAGCATCAGCTTTACAATAAACAATTACAAGTTTACTATCTGTAAATGCAGCTTAAGTCTATTCCTAAGTATAAGTAACTGTCTATGCTATGCTTAACTTACTCCTAATCTATTCCCTATTTATTACAACTATTCTTTGAATTTCTTATCTATAACCTAATCTTATGTACAATGTATATACATGCTATGTTACATATTTACAGACCCTATCACTATGCTACTAGCCTAATTATATATATATATATATTATTTACAGAGATTATTTACATATAATACAATAATATACATTGTTTTCACATCCTGATGTTAGTCAAATAGAAATATCTATTGATCTTTTATTTGCCTAAGACCTTATGGAACTCACTATGTACATATTTACATTTTGCATAAATGCAATTTCAGACATTCATTTATTTACATGAGGTCTCCTAATACATGTCAGTTTGTAATTTTGTGTTTTGTGTCTAATAATGTTGCGTTCAATGGATACTTATCAAGTTTCTTCAGATTTCCACTTCTCATGTTGACTGATGGCTCTCTTATTTCTTCCAAGCTATGTAGTGTTGCATGCTATTTCCATAATATGTGAAATTAATTTTGTTTTGTGCTTTCACTGCACTCAGTCTTACATATAAGTCCCGTTTTCCATCTGTCCTCTTCTTGTATAAACAAATTTACAAAGTTCAAAGTTTTAGGTGTCTATTTCAGCTTTTTTCTCTGTTTCTTCTTTCTGGCAGCTTTTCTTGATGCTTTTCCTCTGGGATGCTTTAAAATCTTTTCCTCTGGGCTGGAAACTTGTCTTACTGTAGCATGCTTGACTGCTGGGATCTCGTTGTCTCAAACATTATGTGGCACTATTCTTTCTTTGTGGTATACTTTTTGATGTTAATCAGTTTTTGTTTTCATTTCTCATCCCTATCTTTTTTCTAATTATCTTCTTCTATGTCTGTTAGAGTGATGTTGGATTTTTCTGATTTTATGTGGGAACAGTGAAACCATGAGTCTTTCCCTGCAATTTTTATAACTGTCGGGGTAGTAAGCAATACTTTATGTGGTTCAGTCCATTTTATGTCTGTAGCCAATTTTCTATTGAAAATTTTTATGTATATTTTGTCTCTTGACTTGATGTTGTGCAAATTGTAATCCAGGGGTACTGTTTGTTCTATCAAACCCATTTCGTGCAACTCTGCTGTTCTTGTTTATAAAGTTTGTATATATTTTGTTAATTGACAATATCCTCCGATCATTACAATGTAAGCTGGATTACAAGTCCTTACTTGCCAAATTGTGTGTTCATATAGCATCTCAAATGCAGAGATGTTCAGATCTCCACTGGGTCATTTTAGGTATGTTTCTGCACAAAATCTACCTATTAATGTTTTGATGTCTTTGTTTAATCTCTCCACTTGCTCTCAACTTTGGGAATGATACAGTGTGTGGTATGCTGCTTTTATTCCTAGATTTTTATAAATTTCATTTAATATTGATTGAATAAAGTGACTTCCCTGGTCTGAGTCCAATTTTGTGGGAATCCCAAATCTAGGTATGATTTCTTTTAATAGGATTTTTACCACAAACACTGCTAAACTAATGCAAACTGCCTTGTTCTTTTTGGCAGGAAAAACTTCTGGCCATCTAGTCAGTCTGTCTATGATCAGAAGGCAATACTTAAACCCTGTATCTTTCGGCATGTTGATAAAATCTATTTGTATGCATTCAAACCGGGTATATGCTAAGTGATAACCTCCTTTGGTCTTATAAACTCTCTGATTGAACTGCATACAAATTTTACATTTTTTACAGACCCTTATGGCTTAAGAGGATATTCCAGGTGCAGTCCAAAATCATCTCACTGAATTGATCATGGCTTGGGTACAGCATGTATTGCATTGCACATGTGACAGAATAATGTTCTAGGCAGGATGGACTTGCCTAGTTGTGAAAACCATATGCCTCTTATTTATTTTGCTCCCAAGTTCTTTATCTGTGATTGAATTTCCCATTCTTTGTAGGCGTTAGATTGTCCTGTTCAACTAGTGAGAAATTCAATACATGAAAAGGTCCTTCTCTAGCTCCAAATTTTGCTGTAATGTCGGCTCTATGGTTTCCTAAAGACACATGATCTTTAGCCCCCTGTGTGATCTGCAGTGGATTATTGCCACTTCCTTTTGTTAGTTGTACAGTCTCAAGAAGTTGCATGATGACTTTGGCATATGTGATTTCTGCCTGCACTTGTCAAAAATCCTCTGTTTCCAAATTTCTGCTGTGGCATGAATTACTGAGAATGCATACCAGGAATTGGTGTAAATATTGACTAGTTTATCTTTCCCAACTTGACAAGCTTTTAATAAAGCAATGAGCTCTGCCCCTTGAGCACTCACATGCTTTGGTAAGGATGCATACCATAATGTATTACTACTGCCTCTCCTATGTACCTTTCCCAGTTAACTATCATGCTTGAACCATCTGTATACATTTTGATGTTGGGCTCTTCCAGTGGAAAGTCTTTTAAATCATTTCTTAGTTTCTCTACTAATGATATTGTTTCCTGGCAGTTATGTATGAGTTCCCCTTCAAATGGCAGATCTGAAATCAAGGTTACCGGATTCAATGGTTGGCAACATTTTAAAGTGATGTTTTCATTGCTTAGTAACACAATTTCATATTGAGAAAGTCTTTGCTATGTGCAAGCTTGTAAATTACATTTCTTTAATATGTACTGCAGTTGGTGTGAAGAACAGACATTAAGTTTTGATCCTGATACCTAATCAGATCACTTTTGAATCATGGTTGCTGTGGCTGTGATTGCTCTGAAGCAGGGAATCATTCCTTTCTTGATTATATCCAGCTGTGTACTGTAATATGCCATTGGCCTAAAATTGGGTCCTAAAGTTTGGACTAACACTCCAGAAGCTATACCTCTTGAAGTCATGTACAAAGAGATGGAATTCTTTGTTGTAGTCTGGAATACCTAAGATGGGAGCTGTTATTATTGCTTCTTTGAGCTGTGCCAAGGCTTGGAGGTGTTCTTTTGTTAGTTTCAATGGTTCTGTGACTATGTTTTTGGTTAAGTCCATCAGGCATTTTGTTATTTGGCTATAGCCTGGGATCCATTGTTTGCAGGAACCTGTTACTCCTAAAAAAGGCTCTCATTTGTTTCTTAGTCTTTGGCACACTGAGCTTTTGTATGCCCTCTACTCTTTTCTTGAAAATCTTTCTCACCCCTTTTCCAAGATAAATTCTAGGTATTCAACTTTAGGCATGACCCATTGTAATTTTGATTTGGAAACTTTGTGGCCTTTCTTATATAGCTCTAGGAGGAGTTTTTTACTGTCCTGGTAACAAACTTTAGCAGATGGGGATGCAAGAAGAATGTCATCCACATAGTGCACAATTTTGCTTTCTTTGAATTGGGTATTCTTTAAATGTTGTTGCAAGATTTGGCAAAATTCTGTTGGGCTATTGCAGAAACCCATTGATAATCTTCCCCATGTTAGCTGAGTCCCATTCCAAGTGAAAGCAAAGATGTTTTTGACTTTCCTTTGCAATTGGAATGCTAAAATAAGCACTACACAGATCAGTGACAATATAATGTCTAGATTTACTTGGAATAGATGGCTGGGAATGACTTCATGGGGCTTTTTTACAGAGTTATATACTGCTCTTAAATCTTGGACCAGTCTCCAATCAACTTTTCCTTCACAGTCATGTTTTGCTTTCTTTATGGGTATGATTGGTATGTTGTACTCTGAAATTGTTGGGATTAAAATTTTCTGCTCTAACAAGCCTTGGATTATGGGGTTGATTCCATCTATGGCTTCTTTACTTTGTTTATATTATGGTATCTTTGGTGATGTCCCTTCTTTAACTTCTACTTTTACTGGTGTTGCTGACTTTATAATCCCTATATCTATAGAATGTGTATCCCGAAGTCCGGTGCATCACGTGGTATTTCAAATATTGTACCTTCTTTCTGATCTTGTACATCATCTACTTGTCCCATGAACAGCAATGGATGATGTTTTAAAGACTTGGGTAGATGTAGAAAGATTTTTCCCAATTTATCACACTGAATGGTTGCTCCTATTTTACACAAAAAATCTCTCCCAAGAAGGTTGATTGGGCATTGTGGGATTAACACGAATGTGTGTTCTGATGTTAGGGGTCCTAGAGTTACCATCTTTGACTTTAATTTTGGTACTCTGTTTTTTCTCTGTAACCCTAATTATTTGTACATAACTTGTAATTTGGCCGTCTTCAGGAGATGTTTTTAAAACAGATTTAGTTGTCCCTGTACTGATAAGGACTGAGTAGATTTCATTACCACTTTTTGTGTTCTCATTTTGTTGGCATACTTGGATCATAGGTGTTTGTATTTCTGTTTTGCTCATATTCCCATTTTGTTCTTCAGCTACAGACTTCTCTTGTTGCTTTGAACATTCATTTTGCAATCCATCATCAGTTTGCACTGGAAGTGTATTAGCATGGAGACTTAAGGATGGTGTAATAATGTCTGTGTTTTCTTTTTCTGGTGCATTTCCTATTGGTTGGAATTCTTTGAAATTTGGATTTAAGGTTGACTTTTCTATTATGTCACCTGGGACGCAGGAAAAGGGAATTTTGGGAAATTCTTAGGGACTTCTGGGGGATGAAGTCCAAAGGCTCAAAATCTCCATTTATACACTAATTTGAATGATCTGTTACTGCATTTTCCTCCCCCTTGGACCATTCTGTTGTTTGTTTATGTGCTTCAATTAATTAAATTTCATTTTGTTTAGAATCTCTAGAACCCTCTAATATTTGTCTATATGGTTTTGCTCTTGGTTTTGCTATTTGTTCTGTACTTTCTGTTCCTGAAGTATACTCTTTCCTTTCTGCTAAGTTACTTTTGTCTTGTGCTGAGAAATGTTGCAATTAACTATTGCTTGGATCTAATCTTTTGTGTTCTTTGCTTTTTAAGGTATAGTTTCCTAATATGTTTAAGGTTTATGTGTTATACACTGTTGCCAGATCTGTTCCTTCCCCTTTCTTTGTATCTTGTTCCACTGTTCCAAAAAATTTCTCTGTAATGTCTGTTACATCATTATCTATTTGGATTTCTTTCTCCATCTGTTCTTTTGTTTTGTTTTGTGCTTTTGGAGCCCCAGATTCTATTTGCATGCAGTCTTTTTCCCTTTCATTTTCTTCATTTCTCTTTTTCTTTTTCCCATTTGATGTTACCCCATGCACCTCTGGCTTCATAATTGGCATTGTTTGGCAGCAGCTGAGACTACTTGAGAATAACGTGCTTTCACCCCTTGTTGGATGAATTTCTCCATGGTTTCTAAATTTGGTGCTTGCAATGAATTCTTGCAATTGCAATTGCAACATTTTGCATTTGTCTGTGTATTGTTGCTGCTATACTTTGTTTTGCTTTTCCAGGAACTCTTTTTGTTGTTAGCTTGGACTAACTGTGCCTTTAAATAGCAGTCACAAACTATGTGTCCCAGTTTTCTGCATAGGAAACATTTGGGTACATTTCTCCTTTGATGGTTTTGTGTGTAATTTCTTGTGGGTTTGTATGACTTCAGAGTGGCTAGATTTTTTATTTCCTCGATTTCTTTTTGTTTAACTGTGCGATTTGCCTTCTTGAGCTTGGTTTTAAGTTCTTTTATTATTTAATCCTTTTCATTTAGGATTTTTTAATGACCTGTGAATATGTAAGTTGATCTAATAGGTGTGTTACTGATTTTCACAAATTGTCTCCTTATGTATTGGATATTTTGTTCATTTAAATTCCATTGATACTTACTTAGACTGTCATTCAGATATTTTCAGGTCAGTTGTTTTTCCAATGAAATATTTAATATTTTTGTCTTTTTTAATTCTTTTGATACTGTTTTATTGTTTCTTAATGTCTCATGAAGTCATTAGCCTCTACTTGTCCAGTTCTGACTTATAAGGAATTATTTTCCTCCATGAAGGTCTTTTTGATCTACTTTTCCATTTTGCTAATTCTACTTTTTAAGTAATTCTCTTCTTCATGAGATTTTTTGTACCTTTTTTTCTCTTGGCGAGTTCTACTTTTAAGTGTTATTTTCTTGTGTCATTTTCATTTCTCTTCCCCCCTTTCCCTCTCCCTCTCTTATTTGATTTTTAAAAATCCTTTTTGATTCAGAACTTTAGACCAATATTTTTCATATTTTTCTTTAAAGTTTTGCATGTAGGTGCTTTGATTGCACTACTTCTTCTAAGTTTGTGCCTTACTCTTCTTTGTTTCCATGATAATTTTCTCTGTGGTTAGGGTTTTTTTAAAGTGTTTGCTCATTTTTCCAGCCTTTTTAAAACTTTTACTTTTATCTTAAAGGTGGGCTCTGTTCTCAGGATAGAAGGGATACTCTCTTATGCTTCAGTTTTCCCTTGCTGCTCCCCTCAGCTCTAGTTTTAGGCTTCTACCAATTTCAGTACTTCCATGGTAGTATGATATTCTGTGGACCAAGAGCTCTAAAAGCCACTTCCCGCTACTAATTCAGTCTCCTCCAGGGCCTGTGGATGGCTTGTAGGGTTCAAAGCACCTTGTGCTGGGGTTCACTGATTCACTTTGGGTGTGGGCTAATGCTCAGAACTTACAGTGGTCAGATGCATTTTGAACTGCCTTGTGCTGGGGCTTGGGAACCTCACTACAGGCTTGGACAGGAGCTTTGGGCTTTCCCTTAGGCTTACATTGGCCAAGCTTATTGTAGACTGCCTTTTACTTGGGCTAAGGCCCTTACTATAAGCTTGTACTAGGGGTTAGAACTTCAAAATATGGGTTTGAGTGCTCTGCTATTGGCTTAGGTAGGATCTTGGGGTCTCAAAGTTGGTTTGGGCCCCGGTTCAGAACCTGGAGCAGTAAGGGTGGGGTGGAGACTTGCTATTGGTTTGCACAGAGACTCCTTAATGCAGACTACACAGCTTAGCTACGAGCTACATGGCTTAGCTGTGGGCTGTGCTTCTCTCTCACCCCAGTGAAACAGACCCTTTCTACCTACCTTCCAAGTTGTTTTCTGTAAGAAAGTTGCTTAATTCCATCCCCTTGTTTATTGTCATTCCAGTATTCATTTTGAAGTGTTACTTTAAGATTGGCCAGAAAAGATTCTCAAAGAGATTCAAGCTTTCTATATCTCTATTCTGCCATCTTGGCTCTGCTACTCTAGTTACTTATTTTTTTTCAAATTCTCTGTTAAAACTATCTTTTAGTTCTTATTTTTGTTATTAAGTCAATTTTAGGCATGTGTGATTCTTCATGATCTCAATTGAGGTTTTCTTGGCAGAGATACTAGAATGATTTTCCATTTCTTCCTTCAGTTAATTTTACAGATGAGAAAACAGAGGCAAACAGAGTTTAGTGATTTGCCCAGGGTCCCACAGCTAGTAGATATCTGAGACCAGATTTAAACTGTATTCACATTGCCACTTAGTTGTTCTTTCTTAACAAATGACAAAATGTTATTATTTATACAAAATCTATATACTTATAAAGAAGTCTTACATATAACTAATATACCCTTTTTCCTATTTGTCATTGAAAAATTGTTCATTTCTCACCCTTTTTGATAGTCTCAAGGTCGCTATGAGATTATGCTGAGTTTGCAAAATATCTTGAATGGACTTGGAGCTGCTGCTGCCCCTTGTCACAGAGACATTTATAAAGCGGCACGATCATGCTTAACAGACAGGTCCATGGCAGTTCGGTGTGCTGCTGCAAAGGTAAATAATCTGAAAACCAAATTTTATAAAAATTGATATAATTGCAAAATAATGTACCTTCCCTCTATCCCATCTTTTTAGCTACTTGAACATATTATTCAGTGATATTAACATTAAATGAGGATTATTTTAAAACTGTGTTTTCCTAGCTATATATATAAATATATATAAATTTAGGAAGTAAAATAGATCTGTTACTTACAATTATTCATTACCAACAAGACTGATTCCTAATAGGGATTTTTTGACAATTTGCTAAGTCATGAATAGATTTTTTAAGTCTAATATGTTGCTTTTACAATCACTATTCATATGCTTTTGTTAGAAAATGTTTTTCTTAGACCCTAAGAATCTTTTTTATTATTTATTTCACAAATACTTTTATGTTGCTTATTCAGTTGTTTGATTTTTTTCCCCTTCCTGGATAGTGTCTACTTGAACTTCAGAAGGAGGCTACCTTTATGTGGAGTACAGACATGGACAGTGTTGCAACTTTGTGTTTTAAGTCATTTGAAGGTTCCAATTATGATGTGCGAATAGCAGTATCAAAGCTCTTGGGTACAGTATTGGCTAGAGCTGTGATATCCAAACAAGGAACAGGTAAAATTTGTGAAATCCTTTTGAAAATGCCCTTTAAATTTTTGTCGTTTTTGCTTTTGATCCTGAGACAATTGCTCAATTGATTTGAAAACTCTTAGGTTAAAAGTTTTCCAAATTGTTCCATGCTCACCAGATATGTAATTTTGTTTAAACTTTTTGTAGTGCCATTTAAAAATATTAAATTGTCATAGTATATGTATTGCTCAGCTATCTGTACAAATGGAAGTGAGCAGTGATAGTTAACTCCAAATGGCAAATAACTTCAAAAATAATTTTATTTGCTTTTAAATTCTTTGTTATTGTTATATAACACAGTTTCCTTCATAATAATAATAATAATAATAAGCAGTTTTGCTTAGTGTACCACTTTGTACATAGTAGGAAGGAAATTTGCCATAGGATCATGTATGGGTGCAAATGGAATTAACTTGTGATTAGAAAAAGATGGTAAATAATTCACTATATAGTTCGCACATAAATTATCAGTTACTATATAGCAGTGTCTTCTGATGTAAAAATTGCATTGAATTTATTTTTTATTAAATCATTTATGTAAAACTTTTTATTGACTGTCAATTCAACTATTTAACTTGAACTAGTTAAGCTGTTTTTACTTAGAACCTAAATTTAATTCAAAAAATTAAAAGATAGCAACTTCACATAATCTTGCTAATTTCCCTTTGGCATTCTTTGTATTAATTCTTGTTAATTTTTCTTCTCATATGGGCATAATTATTGTGTACTCTATTCTTATAGTTCTGCATTTTTACATTTTGGACTTTTTTCCACATTCTTCAGACTTTTTAGTATTAATGGTATCATACTATTCTATTACCTTGATTTACTACAATTTATTTAGCCATTGCTTCAATTATTAGACATATAGATTGTGTCCAACTTTTGTAAGTATGCATCATTTATACATGTTCTTAATCCTTGTTTCTGAAGAGAAAACGTTTTTTGTTTGTTTTTGATAACACTTTAAGGATATAGTCACAAGAATGAAATTAATGAGTCAAAGGATATTATTACTTTTGTAACTTTTCCTTTATATCACAAAACTGCTCTCCAACAAAATTTTACAGCCCTAAAAATAATGAATGAATATATGTTTTCTTTGCAATGTGACTAACAATAACCTTTATTATTTTTTTTCCAATTTGGTGTGAAATGGTACCTTTAAGTTTTGTTTTCAATGTGCATATATTTTCATTAGTAGTAGTAAGATTGAGAATTTTTTTCAAGTAATTATTTTTAAATTTTGAAAATTTATCTATTCATATGTTGATCATTTAGCCATTGTGGTAATTACCTTTGTGAATTTTTATAGCTTCCTATATATTTAAGATGTCTAGTCTTCATCAGACCAATAGAATTAACACTCAGATATAAAATATAAAGGAACAGTTCATTGTCTGTCAAAAATGTAGAAATAGAGGATTAATAGGAGGAAATTTTAAAAGAAATGTTGCATTTAAGCAATTTTTTTTTTGCTCAGACTTGAAGGATATATATTTCTCAGCTTTGCTAAGTGGTTAAAATTACTTGTAGATTGAGCTTACACATGATTTTTGTAAATTAGGATTACATAATAACTATAGGCAATAGGACATGAAATCTTATGTCTTTAAAAATTATAGAAGTGGGGCAGCTAGGTGACTCAGTGGATTGAGAGCCAGGTTTAGAAACAGGAGGTCCTGAATTCAAAACTGGCTTCCAATACTTCCTAGTTGTGTGGTACTGGGCAAGTCACTTAATTTCTATTGCCTAGCGCTTACTGCTCTTCTACCTTCAACACACTATTGATTCCAAGACAGAAGATAAGGGTTTAAAAAAAAAAATTATAGAAGTGATTTTTGCTTTCTGTGATTTTTGGTAAAAATCAACAAAAAATTTAGGACTACCAAAAAATAACGGATAATAATTTTAAAACAAATAACCTTTGGGTCCTCTCCTATAACTTGATTTTGTTGTCTAATCCCATATATTTCCAATATATTTCAATGACTTTTCCAATCCAGAGGAAACTACCTAAATCTGAGTCATCCAAATGGTGTTCTATGGAACTCTGGTGTTCTGTAAAATGTAAATAAAGTTTCAAAAAGAAAACTTCAATGCTAGAAGTATTTGTCCCTCTATAATACTAAATGTTAAATTATATGTGTGCATTAAAGACTATCAGAAGTTCTGACTATATACAGCATTTTTGGGGGGTATTTTAAATAGGTCTCATTTTATTCATTTTCTTCAAAATTTTCATGATTTCCCCTCCTTCCATTCTTGTTTTCCACTAAGTATTGAATGAGTTCTGTAAATATATTTCAAGAGACTGAATTACTTTGAGAAATGCCAGTCTTCCTAACAAAGCCTTCTTGTCATGTAATTTGGACAATGAAAGCCTTACTAAGGAAAATGATTTTTTTTTATCAAGTAATGAGAAAAGAGGATTTGATTTCTCCTCTTCTGGTAGTCATAAAGTATTGTTTTCATTATTTAAAATGTTTTATGTTTATATACCAATGACATTTTTCTTCATTGCTCCTCACTCTTTGCTTAATTTTTGTCTAGGAACTTCTAAATAAACCACACTTTGTCAATCCCATTTTCATAAATATTCTTTATCTTTTCAACTGAAGAGGACTTCTTTTTTAGTCTTATGCAAATAGTTTGCACATAAATGTCCCCAAAAGAGGATTTTATCATGAAAGTTCAGGGAGGAAAAAATAGTTATTGAGGCAGCCTTCTGCTGGTAAAAGTTTGCTTCCTAATGTATATTTCCTAGTCCTTTGGTCTGGTCTTTACTATTTCAAATAAAGGGCCCAAATCCTCCATAAATAAATAGTAGAATGTGGAAATGAGGCAGTAAATGTTCATACTGGGTAGCTAAAATAAACATTCTAAAAGATTTTTTTTTAACTTTTATATGTGCATTGTTGTATATGAATTGTTATATATGAAATGTATATGAATTGTTATGTACTAGCTGTTATCATGTCTCTTTTTTTGCCAGATTTTACTTTTTTAAAGTTGTTTAATTTTGAGTTATATTAATTTGATGTCATATTCCAGATTTTTTTTAAGCCAGAAGTAGAGGCTACCTTAGATCTTATTTCAGATTTTTTTAAAACCAGAAGTAAAAGCTACCTTATAAATCTTGGTAGCAAATAATAGAATTTGATTTTTCCATTTCAAATCCCTCAATTTTTCCTGCTTTTCAGTATTATGATGGAGGACACAAGTATCATTATTTTTTATCTTTGATTCCAAAGTTTTACTTTTTAAAAATTTGCCTCAAGATTGCTAGAAATTTCACACTTTGTTTTACAGTTAAAATTTTATCTTTGTTTCAAAAAAACTTTTACTTGAACTTAACTTTTTTCTATGAAATGTAAATTATATTTAGAGTGTTTTGACTTTGTTTATTTTATATAGCAGCATCCCGACAAAACATTCGTAGAGTCTCTCTGGAAGAAGCCATGGAGTTACTTGGAACAGGATTTCTGCGTGGGAGTTCAGGATTTCTTCGAGCCAGTGGAGATATGTTGAAAGGAACCAGTTCAGTCAGTAGAGATGTTCGAGTTGGTGTTACTCAGGTTTGGATCACAAATTAAATATCTGACCACAGTTCTCATTGGCTTAAATCAAAAGCCTTTTAAGTATAATCTCAGCCCTCATTTTCTGGCATGTTTGGGATAATGTTGAAATGTAAACTTCTTTAGAGTTAGTATGATGACAGGTGCTCACAAGTATGATGATTTGACATGTATCATTTAAGGCTTTTGAAGACTATAAGCAAGAGAGCCTTATTTTCACTTTGATCTTAAGCAAAGCCAACTAAATCTGAAGAGAATTGATTTTGTTGTTATAGTATAGTTACGTAATTCTTTTGTTTCTGAAGGTTCATTTTCTTATTTCTTATGGTTAAACATTTTTCAGTGTGCTTACAAAATTTTAGTTGTCTTAAGGTGTGATTGTATGGGACTATAATAAAATGTAATATTTTTTAAAATTATTCAAAAATACTATATTTCAGGGACACCTAGGTAGCTCAGTCTACCTAGAGAGCCAGGTCTAGTTTCAGATCTGGCCTCAGACACTTCCTAGCTGTGTGATCCTGGGCAAGTCATTTAATCCTCATTGCCTAGTGCTTACTGCTCTCCTGCCTTGGAACCAATACACGCTATTGATTTTAAGATGGGAAGTAAGGTGTTTTTTTTTTAATATGTTGCCATTTTCTTTTGTTTCATTTTGAAAATAACAGCATATATAAAGTAATGATCAAAAGTAATGATCAAATCTTCAAGAAAAACAATATCCCCAGAGAACTTATTTAAGGAAGAGGTTTCCAAAAATGACTAGTATAAAAAAGAAAAAGCATCTAAAACTTATTTTTTAAAATTTACCTGAATGTTACAGAAAACTCAAGAAGACCCTAGAATAACACTTTTCTTCATTGACTTAATTTCTAGTTTCTCATTTAAAATCTCCTATAGTATATATATGCATTCTGTTAAAATTTTGTTATATCAGACTTACTGAAAATTTTGTTGTTTAGTTTTATTTATGTCCTACTCCTTACCTTGTTTTGGGGTTTTCATGGCAAAGATACTGGAGTGCTTGCTATTTCCTTTTGCAGCTTATTTTACAGATGAGGAGCTCAAAGAGGGTTAAGTGACTTGTCCAGGGTCACAGAGCTAATAAATTTCTCAGGCTAAATTTGAACTCATGAAGATAATCAAATCATTTGTACTGGTAAATGAATGCTGTTGAGCACTTGTGAGAAACAGGGATATGTAGAGGAATGACTGTTTTCTGGTGATTAAATATATCATGGCAATTTATAGAGGTAGCTGTGACTCAGTGGTTAAGAGTACTGGGCCTGAAGTCAGGAATACATGAGTTCAAATCCTGCCTCACATACTTCCTAACTGTGTGACTTTATGCAAGTCACTTAATTTCTGTAAACCTAGGAGGCAGCGAAGTGGATTGAGTCCTAGATTTGGAGTTAGGACGACCTGAGTTCAATTCACGCCTCAGACACTTTCTGGTTGTATGACCCTGGGCATTTCATTTAACCTTTGATTGCCTGACAAAAAGGATCTCACTAGAGAAGGAAATGGCAAACCACTTCTGTATCCTTGCTAAGAAAACCCCATGGATAACTCTGCTCCATGGGGTCATGAAGAGTTGGATATAACTGAAGAACCACAAAATTTATCAAGTAGTTCTGTATATTATCTTTTCTTATAGTTTCCTTGGTCTTTGTATCTGTGATGAAGCCAAAGCATTAAAATTTGTAAAAATAAAGAAAAATCTTGATCATTGTAAGCATTTACTTATTTCTCTCTCAAGAGCTGAAAGCTCTTTAGGTTCTGGATTTGTTACATAATAATTTTTAAGCTGTTTCTTACATTTGATTTCAGATTCCAAGTTAAGAATCTCAAATTGCTGGAACTATTGTTTAGTGAGGCCAGAGACAATGTTTTATGTCTTAGCTTCCTGGGTTGGTTCTCTAACATTTCTCACTCTGAAACAAAATAAAACAGACAGACAGGTTAAATGAAATTAGAGTTTAAATCTCCATACATTATAGCCATGGATTTAAATGGAAAAAGACCTGAGATCTATCATTAATTTAGTGCAATGTAGCTGTCACTGAGAAAATATTGCAGTTTTCAAAAAGAAACATTTCTAGTTTTTTTCTTTATAATAACGAGAATATTATTATGTCATTGAAAATGTTTTAATTTTGATAGTCAAACTCTCATTCTTTTTCAGGCATATGTGGTATTTGTTTCAACACTAGGAGGACATTGGTTGGAAAGGAATTTTGCCACCTTACTGTCTCATGTTCTAAGCCTTGTGTCACAGTCTCACCCTAAAGCAATCCAAACTCAGATGGATGCTGTCTGTTGTCGTCGCTGTGTTTCCTTTA
Source organism: Monodelphis domestica (assembly GCF_027887165.1). Classification (NCBI taxonomy): domain Eukaryota; kingdom Metazoa; phylum Chordata; class Mammalia; order Didelphimorphia; family Didelphidae; genus Monodelphis; species Monodelphis domestica. The sequence continues at coordinate 213,557,501 of NC_077227.1, forward strand.
TCCTTCGAACTACTATAGGAAGCCTTCTTGGAGAAAAAGCTCAAATTGCTGCTGCCAAAGATATTTGTCAGGCCATCTGGAAACTAAAGAAAGTTGCTGGTATGACTCAAATAAAATTACCTTTTTAAAAAACAGTTTAGTACTAAAGTGAATATTGTCTGGCCCAATAACACAGAAAATCTTATGCATGCAAATTCCAATAACATCCAAAACTTTATCATTCCTGCTCAGTTGTTTAAGTAATTACCAATTTTACATATATATATATATATATGTATATATATACATATACACAAGTGTTTGTATACATATGCATATACAAACATATTTAATGCAAACCTCAGAAATAGTTGTCCAATTAAAGAAGATAATATGCTTTTGAGCTCAATTCACAGTATCTCATAATAGTAAGGAACCTCAAAGACCGACTAGTTTAACCTATACCTGACTTAAGAATCTCTTTTAGGATATTGTTTTTGTCTTAGCAGTATTAGCTTCTAAGTTAGTAAAAAAATATATTCACACATACAGATACATATAGCACATACACATGATATTTATGCATTGTGGATGGTGAGATGTTTAAACAGATTAATTATATGTATTGCAACCATTTAGATAAAAGGAAGCTTTTCCTTTAAGCATTCCAGAGTTTCATCCAAGAAGTCAAACTGTCCATGTTCCTTACCCTGTGTTGTAGAATAGCTGTATTTATATAATTAATGCTTGCACTTTTATCAGATGCTGTAATGAGTGAAGGTAATTTGGAAACTCGACCTGGCCCTGCAGATGTTGCTGCCAGCCAGCATGTGCTAGTATGTGCTTTACAAGAACTTGGGAATCTTATATATGGCCTTGGCACAACAGCTGCTCCTTTATTACAGGATTCAAGTGCAGGTAATAAATTTGTTCTATATATCTGAGACTTTTATCTTTTTTCTTTTTCCCCCCCTTTCTTTAATTTTAATTTATTATTTTTTAACCAATTACCTATAATAACGAATTTCCACATAAGTTTTCTGAATTTATATAATCCAAATTGTTTCCCTTTCTCCCTTCCCGCCCCTCATCCTTGGAGCTGGCAAGCAATTCGATTTGGGTCATACGTATGTTATAATGCAAAACATTTCCATATTGCTCATTTTTGTAAGTGAGTAATCATAAAATCAAAACCTAAATAAACAAGTGAAAAATTGTATGGTTTGATCTGCATTCTGACTCCAATAGTTCTTTCTCTGGAGATTGATAGCTTTCTTTGTTATAAGTCCCTCAGAATTGTCCTGGGTCATTGTATTATTGAGAATACCTAAGTGATCAATCCACATTATTGCTGTTACTATATACAATGTTTTCCTGCTTCTGCTTATTTCATTCTGCACCTGTTCATATAGTTCTTTGTAGTTCTTTCTGAAATCATCTTGTTTATCATTTCTTACAGCACAATAGTATTTCATCACCATCATATACCACAATTTGTTCAACCATACCCTAGTTGATGGACATCCCCTCACTTTCAAATTCTTTACTACCACCAAAAGTGCAGCTATAAATATTTTTTTAAAAGTAGGTCCTTTCCCCTTTTTCTGATGAGACCCTTACCTTCTAAAATTTTTATTTCTTATGGACATTAATTAAATGCCTTAAGGACTTCATTTATCTGGTTAAGAATCTTCTGATTTTGAAGATATTGTACTGTTGTTTTAATTATGTATGTATAGCCAATGGATATTTTTATTATTTATTTATTTGTTTTGTTTGTGTATTAAAAACCCTCACCTTCCATCTTATAATCAGTACTATGTATTGGTTCTAAGGCAGAAGAGTGGTAAGGACTAGGCAATAGGGGTTAAGTAACTTGTCCAGGGTCACATAGCTAGGAAGTGTCCGAGGCCAGATTTGAACCTGGAACCTTCCATCTCTAGGCTTGGCTCCCAATCCACTGAGCCACCCATCTGCCCCCCCCCCCCGGATATTTTTTTAAGAGAAACACAATTTAAATTTTATGTTTTAATGTATAGATGTCAGAATTTTTTTCATTTTTTTTAAATTTAAGGGCTTTTAGCTAACTCCTTTTTCTCACAATTTATCTAGGCTCTATTGCCTAATGGATAGTAAACTGTCCTTAGATTAAAAAAGACTTTCTTTAATCTAAGCTCAAGTTCAACCACTGACACCTGCTAATTCTGTAACCCTGAGCAAATCACTTTAACCTCTCAATGCCCCAACAATCATATTAGAGTATAACTTGCAGACTAGTTGTCTATCTGTTAGTAGATAGTTTTCTCATCAGGAATTTTCTAACCCTGTGAAATAATAGGACTAGAATGAAGTTTATATAAATGTATTCCTACAATTAATTCTCTATAATTTCAAACATAATTAGATATAATGTTTCATAAGTCACAAATAATTTAGATATTTAAAAATGTTTTATTTCAACTCTTTTAGTTGCTACTTTTTAATGTTTGACTAAGTTCTTAATGTCATACAGCACTTGCTTCAGCTGCCTTTATGACATTTAGAACAAATTGTCCTCATCCACTTATTCTGTTTGAAAGAAGTCTTCATGTGCTTGGGGTAGCTACTCCCCTAACTCACTGATGGGTTTGTGACCTATTGGTTACCCTTCACCTGGTTTTAGCCATTTACATGGTTTACTGAGGTGTGGCTGCTGCACCTGCTATATAGCTTCTTAGAGCCACTAGTGAGAGTTGGGTGACAGGCAGGCACCAAAGGCAAATGAAAAGCCCTGAAAAGAACTCAGTAAACCCTCACACCAGAGGTACTAGTCCTCCTTGAACATCCATATAACCCTATGAAGGCAGCTGGCACAGCGGTCAGAACAGAAACCCTGACATCATCTACTTCATCCTGGACCATCCCCAGTTATCCGGAATTTTGACTTGCTACTGGACTTGGATGTTTCTGGAAGAGAGAGTGAGACTCACAACTCTGTGCAACTCTGCTGCACTTAAATCCAGTTCACACATAAGTCAAGACATTACCTTGTGATGTCATTTTGCCCTCTTTGAAAATGAAGGATGAACAACTACAACAACTTTTCAATAACTTAATGCTGCCTCCAACCCTAGGACCTTTCCTTATAAAATATAAGTGAAGGTTGTTGGCAAGCACTTATTAAAGACTTTATATGGACAGGACACATTTCCAAGTGCCAGAGATACAGAACCTAGCAAAAAGACAGATTTCCAACCCTCAAGGAGCTTATATTTTAATGGGAGAAAACAACCTATAAAAGAGAGCAAAATTAATCCACCTTTGGCCATACATGAAAATGTATCCCTTAGTCTAGTGAGATGATACAATGGATAGAACACTAGGGCCTAGAGTCAAAGAGACTCGAGTTCAGAACCAACCTCAGATACTCCCTACCTGTGTGACTCTGGCAGATCACTTAACCTCTGTTTGCTTCAGTTTCCTCAGTTGTAAAATGGGGATAATAATAGCACCTACCTCTCAGGATTGTGATATCAAATAAGAATATGTGCAGAGTGCTTAGCACAGTGCCTTTCACCTGGTGGACTCTATATAAATGCTTATTCTCTTTCTTTTCTCCCTTCCCATTCCTTATCCATATTCTACTACATATCTACAAAGATCCTCTGAAATCATGATTTGCTAAATTCAATAGAATTCTGAATTCCTTCATTATTAAATCTTCCTATATATTCTTGTAGTCATTAGGTAAATTTATTTTCTAGTTCTGTTTACTTTACTTGAGCTCATTCAAATTTTACCAAGTTTATCTATATTTTTCATATTCACAATTTCTTGAACACAATAATGTAGTTGAGTTTTCGAGGAATTTCCAAACTATCTTGGTTGCTTGCCTCATTAGAAAAATATTTATTACTTGGCATCTTTTTTTTTTAAACATTATTTTATTTGGTCATTTGGCATCTTCTTGCTGTTACCTGTTGGTGTCTTTTGGGCTATAGGCAGCTCTCTGAGAAGACTTACTTTATAATTGTGTGTGAAATGATTTATTTTAAGTCTTTTATCTCAGTGTCAAACATATATTATTCATGGGGCTAGTAAAAGTATGATTGATACAACAATCATCTAAAAATTAATACAGATATTTTACTTTATAAATAGTAGTCATAGAAATAATAGAGTGAATCCCACTGAGAAATGTTTAACTTCTATTTCTTTTTAATATTATTCAAATAAAAACAACCTGATGAAATAGAGCTGTATTAAATGGTCAGTAAAATGATATGCTAAAGTAAAGGGAAACATTAGGATAGGAAAGGCTTAGAATGCCTTTTTCTGAATATTTATTAAACAATTTTAGTTCCTAGTACCAAAGAGAATAAAAAAAATCTTGTAACACAGTTTAAAGAATGTAACTTTTTTTGTGAGCTGACCTAGTTCAGACCTATCTATAGAATTGTCTTATAAAAAGAAACAGGGTTTAGAATCATATCTCTTGGCTTGACCTTTAGATAACTTAACAACTGCTAAATGAGTTAGAAGAATATAATCTTTATCTATCTGACTAAACATATCCCCTTTTTTTCTTGCTCTAGCTACCTTTCAGACATCTTGAATTAGATGTCCAGAAGATATCTTAAACTCAATATGGACACATTGTCTTTCTCCCTAAAGATTCCCCCACCTTCCCTGTTACTGTTAGAGGGCAATGTCATTCTTCTAGTTCCTCAGGCTCACAACCTAGAAGTCATCCTGTACTCCTCACTATTTCTAACCCTACCATCCAAACTATTGCCAAGGTCTATTGATTTTACCTATTCCCCCCTTCTCTCTTCTGATACTGACACCACCCCGGTGCACCCCTGATCAGCTCATTCCTAGATTACTACAAGCCTGTTAGTGGGGTCTGCCTGCCTCAAGTCTCTCCTTGCTCCAATCCATCCTCTATTCAGCCACCAAAATGATTTTCTTAATGTATAGGCTTGATCACATCACTTGGTAAACTACAGTGGCTTCCTATTAACCTCCAAGATCATACTTCCTAACCAATTTCCTCCTACCTTTCCAGTCTGTTTAAACCTTATTCTCTGGCATAGTTATATAATGACACTGACCTTCTGGCTGTTCCACATACAAGGCACTCCATCTCTTGGCTCTGGACATTTTCTTCAGCTGTTTGTCCCTGTAATGCTTTCCCTCCTCTGCTCCAACTGCTGACCTCCTTGGCTTCCTTTAAGGCCCAAATAAAATCCCACCTTCTACAGCAAGCCATCCTCATCCTCTTTTAATTCCAGTGCCTTTTATCTATTAATTATTTCCTATTTGTTAGTCTAACTTGTTTTGTATATATTTGCATATCATCTTCTCCATTCAGTTTTAAGTTCCTTGAACATAGGGAACTATCTTTTATCTTTTTTTTTTATCTGTAGTGCTTAGCACAGTGTCTGGTACATAGTAGCTGCTTAAATGTTTATTGATTAATTATTAAATCAGCCTTCTCTCTATAAAAATTAATTATTTGTTTATTTTTATTCCAGGGATTCTTGACAATGTCATTTCAATTATTATTCATCCTAGCATTTCAGTTCGATTAGCAGCAGGCTGGTGTTTACACTGCATTGCTGTAGCATTGCCTTCCTACCTGACCCCACTTTTGGACCGTTGCCTTGAACGACTAACTATGCTCAAATCCTCATCTGAAGCTGTGACTGGCTTTAGTTTTGCTGTAGCAGCTCTGCTAGGAGCCGTAAAGCATTGTCCTCTAGGAATTCCACATGGAAAAGGAAAGGTAATTATTGTATTAATGTGCAACTTTCCACATGCAGTGGTGCAGTTTTAAGTTCTTACTAATCATCTGTAAAATAAGAAGGTTGGACCAGATGACCTACCTCTAAATCTGATTCTATGATCCATGTTTTGTTGGAAGCTTAAGCTACCAATGTTACACTGAAGATTATTCTGAGAAAGATTTTAAAAATTCTTAAAGCTAAATATTACTTTTATAATTATAAATATGATTATTTTCAAATAAATACTTTTTTGTATGATTCGTTACAAATTTAAGGAGTATCATCTTCCTAGATTTTTGAGCAATACTATCTATATCCCACAGTAGAGTTGTTCTTTGAATACTTCATTTTGTTAGGTAATATCTAAGTATCAAGAAGCTTTGCTTAAAGTTGCATTTGACCTAAAAGTGGTTCCCAGGAAATGATGTTCTTGTAATTTATTCAAACAGATAAATGCCATTGTTAATAGAACACCTATTCAATATATTGATGTTTTAATAAGAGGCATTTAAAAATATTGCAAAATTTCATCTTTAAGAGCTGAAGAAAAGGAAGGAAGTAGGGTTGATAAACATCAAAGAATTTTTAGAGAAACTTTGAACTGGCTAATTACAGCAGGAAGAAACCACTGTTTAGAGATGAAAACCCTTAAAATTTAGACTACTCCCCTTCCTTTCCCATCAAGCACTATTGTAGTATTATTGAGCATGAATGGGGAATAACTTTATCATTTTATTCTTAGTAAAGTAAACTTTGCCAAGGGTTTGAATTTTCCTTTTTCAACATCTGGTTAGGATTACTTCTACAAAACTCATAAACCCAGTCAACATTTTTGCCCCTACAATATTATTTTTTATATTGGTTTCCTGGAAGAATAATCAATATGACCTGGTATAGATAGGCTAAAATGAATTAATTCTAGCTCTTGCCAGTTTTTAGAAATGTAAGGCAAAATTGACGTAATTTCCCATTGTTAAACCTGCCACCTGGGATTCATTTAACAGACCTAAAGTACTTCTTTTTTTTTTCCTTAGACAAAAGCGTCATGAATTTGCAGTTCTAATTTAGCTTTAAGTGACTTTTAAAAATAAATAATCTGAGGCTGATTTTTATCTATTACTTGTATCCTTTCTCCTCTCCAAAAAATGCAGTATCACAACTGAAGAAATCTACTAATCTGAATATAAAATTCTTCCTTTCAATTCCTGCTTTTTAGATATGATCAGGGATAGAATGTTATATATGAATTATGACTCTGAAATTATAAGACTTGTCAGCTGGTCTCATTATTTTAGTTGCACCTCAGTAAGTAGCCCCTTAGTCTTTTCATTGATACTTCTCTGATTCACCAAAGAAAACAATACGGAAGTATGTTTACTTTACATGGAGGTTTATTAGACATCCTTGTACCTTTAGTGTTAACTAAGCTCAGTGTGTGATTTTTGGCTTCATTACAGCAATAACACTCAAAGTCTAAAATAAAATTAAATACTTCTAATTTTCTAGAAAATATTTGCTTTTCTGTTTTTGTTGTTTTGATTTCTTATAAAACTTTAAACTCATTTGTATCTAACATCTTTTTTACACTGATTAAATCATAGATCCAGACCCTCCCCCCAAAAGCAAATCTTGGTGGAATATTCTGTTTACATGAAGATAAAACACTCTGTACCACCTAAATCTATCATAGCTCTTGTCTAGGGGTGCTTAATTATTGGAAATAGCAAAGGATCTCATTCTAGTAGCCTTAACTAAAAAAAATTATTCAGAAAGGTTTCCAAGTTTCTAGTATATTACACACATTACATTAATTTTGTAGAAGTACAGTATTTTGTTAGGCATGTGGAACAAAGTAATGGTTTGAGAGTTAGTATATTTGATTTTCAGTTAAATGCCTGCTTTCATGTGATTTTTAAATGTAAAAATTTTGCTAGAAAAATTTGGCTTGCTTAATTTAATCAGGAGGATGTTCAGGGAGTTCAGAACATCACTAATGAAATTGAACATAAGGAGATTAGATTTAGGAGAGAAGCCATTTTAAAGTTGGTGTAGCATCATCCATCTTACAACAGTTTTCAATCAGGTTCCCCTCACTGTATTGCCATAACTGAGTTACAAAATAGCTCACAGCTTTGTTATACTATGCCTAGCATTTCAGTAATTAAATTCATAACCTACTAATGTAGTTATGATTATGTTGATATATATGGTCTTACAACATAGAACACAAGGATAGCTCCCTAGCAACATTCCTATATATTATATAAATTAAATAATATTTTGAAATTTTGTTTAAAAAGTAATGTTTATTGTTCAACTTATGTACTTTTGGGGGGTCTTTTTCCTTCTAATTATAGATAATTGTGATGTTAGCAGAGGACTTGTTATGTTCTGCTGCTCAGAATAGTCGCCTTTCACTTCAGCGAACACAAGCTGGATGGTTGTTGATGGCTGCCTTAATGACATTAGGTAATTGGCTTTTGGAAATTTTATACATTTCTGAGTGTATCATGTTTTCTGAGTCAAAAGGATTTTATAGATTGTATAATAATGTGACAGACTAATTTTATTTATGAATTTATAACAAAAACAATATAAACATGTCTTCAGAAGTATTTATTACAAAATATAATTTAACAAAATAATGATCTATCTCTTGGAAGCTAGGTGGCACAGTAGATAGAGTGCAGGACCTGGAATCAGGAAGATTCCTCTTTCTAAGTTCAAATCAGACACTTAGTAGCTTTGGGACACTAGTTAAGTCACTTAACTCTGCTTCAGTTTCCTCATCTATAAAATGAGCTAGCAATGGAAATAGCAAACCACTGCAATATCTGCCAGGAAAGCCCCAAATGGGGTCATGAAGAGTTGGACAGAGCTGAAAACGACCAAACAATAAATACTCTCTCTTCCTTTCCTTTGGATTTTTATCAATTCAGATCTTTGTTCTTTTATGCTTTTCATCTAAAATCATATGCATATAAATTATAGCAAATGCATTTAGTTCAGATTCTGCTATAATTTTTATGTTTTAACATGGAATTGAACCTGTATTTTCAAAGAATATGCCCCATGAAAATTCTAATGTTAGTATGTACTACCTAGCAAGAAAGACTTCTAATAATACCAGCAATGAACTGGTTTAACTATGAATTTTATTTAAGAACAAGAGAAAGGGTCATCTCTAGAAGGCTAGCCTCTGGGTGATGAATTTTTTTGGCCACTACCACTATAGAAGACTGTCAGCCAAGGTATGGGGAGGGAATTGCATAAGTAGAGGGATCATTCATGCCACTGAAATCACAGATCCTTGAAAAGTTAAAATAACGATACTATAGTATTTTTATTATTGTGGTTGATATTTTCATTGATAAACCACTTTGGAAATTACTTTTTAAAACAAATACCAAAACCCAAGTGGCAAATGAAAGTTATTCTTCTGAATTTTTCACTTAGGAGGCTGCTTTTATTCCAGAGATGATGACTAGGCAAGAAACATTTTTGGAACTCAGCTAAAATGTCTTCAGAGTCAGATTATGGGTCATAAAAAAATAATCACATTATTTTTTGGTTTGGGATCTTTTTTTTTTTGCCAAAAATTGTTTCATTCTTTTTACCCATGTTGATCATCATACTTTTTCAATAGATTTCACTTTAAATACTTTAGCTATTTTTTAGCTAAAAAAAATTAAATTTACTATTAAAATAATTAAGATTTTCTACAGTATGAAATATTTGAAAGAATTTCAAATAGACTAGAAATGTTCCAGAGGAAGAGATCTAAGAATATTTCAAGCTATGGCATGAAAATATTATTTACTTTACCTTATTAAGCTGTGGGTGTTGCTTTGCCAATATCTTCAACATTTTATTGTGTTGCTTTTTTATAGTTTTATTTTACTGTTAAATTTCTACCTCCAAGTAAAGAAAACTTGTTTCCATGTAATAAAGTAGATTTGTAAAATGTTGACTTTGCTATCTATGATATAGTTTAATTTTAAAAGAAGCTTAAGGGGGCAGCTACGAAGCTCAGTGGATTGAGAGCCAGGCCTAGAGAAGGGAGGACCTAGGTTAAAATCTGACCTCAAGCACTTCCTAGCTGTATGAACCTAGGCAAGTCTCTTGACCCCCATTGCCTACCCCTTACCATTTTTCTGACTTGGAACCAATACAGAGTATTGATTCCAAGATGGAAGGGAAGGGTTTTTTTTTTTAATTAATTTAAAAAAATAAAAATTAAAAAAAAGCTTAAGACTAAAAGTAAGTAATTAGTTGATTAATGACAATATAATACTTAATGTTCTTCAGAAATGAAAAATAGACTGTTTTATAAAAGCTTATTAAAATACTTTAATTGCTGGTTACATAGAAAGTGAACCTAGTGAAAGTAAATTTTTAAAAAATGTATCAACCCAGGCTACAAAATACCACACTATCCTGACTTTAAGACTCTTCTCTCTCCATTACTCCACCAGGCAAAAAAAAAATAATAATTACACAAAAAGTCTTACATTGTAAATACATTCTTATTTATAACAATATTATTGAAAATCAAAAACTGGTTATTTTTCCTGAAATGAATCTCTTTTCTTTTATGCTTTATTATTATCATTAATTTTTACCTTTTGTACCTTAGTCTTAATTCCTATAACTAAAATTCTGTTTATTATATTCAATTTCTTCCTTTCTTTTATTGTCCTCAGATACTTCTTTGAATATAGGCAGATTCTTTTAGATATAACCTTAGAGTTTGAAACAACATTTCTCAAGCCCTTTTCCGTTTTAAACTTCAAAATTTTTCTGACCCTCTCTCCCTTCACTAATATACTACTTATTGGTGGTATTGAAGGGATCCTGGATTATTGAAGCCTGCCTATTAGCAGCTTCTTCCTGACTGGAAAGGCATTGAATGTTGCCCTGGAAGATCAACCTCTCTGTGTCCAAAGAGATATCACCAGAAGGTTGGTTATCAGGTCATAATATTTTTTAACCATAGTAACTCAGGAAACTACCTACTAAGAAGTGCAGGGATTGTGATCTTCATTGCTGGAGAAAATCCCACACTAATGAAATCATGGATGTTTTAAAGTATTAAAACAAGTTATAAAAGGATTTTGCCTTAATCGAATGATATTTGGTCTCATTTTTTCCTTTTAGGTCATCAACCACTGCAAGTGTCATTCAGTGTGTTTTTACCTTTGTATTCCAATGGGGCTAGTAGTACTGCAGGACCTTGCATACAATAAATGTTGAATTGAATTGAATAGTTGAAAAATGGGGAAAAGTTTTATTTTTTTTTCACTGACTTTTGGAGGAAGTCTTAAAGCCCTTCATTTACTATGACCCACCACTAGATGGTATTCATGGACCTATGAAGCAAAAGCCTCAATGAATTCTCAAAGATTCTCATAATTGACAGGTGCCTTACATTTATTCTAACCTGTGACTGACTGAACAGCCTTCTGCATCATTCCAAATAATTGTTAACCCAGCCTTTGCTTGAAAGCCTTTGGTATAAAATATTTTACAAACTTTACAGGGCTGTGTAAATGTCTGTTGTTATTACCGCTCCTATCTTCTCCCAAACCCATTCCATTATTGAATTGTTTCAATAATAATTTTTCTTTCTTGTTATTATTCTTTCAGTCACATATGACTTTTAATGATCACATCATGACTTTTAAAAGTCACATATGTGACTTTAATATGTGACTTTTAAAGTCATATAGCATACCCTATTCATTTCACCTTTTGCCTTCAGTCTTTCTCAACATCAGTCTTTTCCATTGTGTCCTATCTTCTTGTTATGTAGCTAACATATTTAAGCTTTAGCTTTAGTACTTGACTTTATTAGTGTTGACTGATTTGATCTCTTTGCTCTCTAAGGGACTCTTAAAAGTCTTCAGCACCATAATTTTAAAATGTTGATTCTGTAGTTTATTTAATTATAGTCCAACTTTCACAGCAATACATTGCTACTGCAAAAACCGTACCTTTGAATAATATAGACCTTTGCTGACAAGGTGATATCTCTACTTTTTAATATACTATCTAAATTTTCCATAACTTTCCTTCCAAGAAGCAAGAATTTTTTTTAATTTCAGAAAGGCTGCAGTCACTGAAGTGATCTTTGTGCCTCAGGATATAAACTTTGACATTGCTTCCATGTATTTTCCCTCTGTTTGCCAGGAATTAATGGCACTAGTTAAATCAGCTTTTACACTCTTCTCTTCTACCCTTATCAAGAGGCTTCTTAAATCTTCACTTTCTGATATCTGAGTGGTATTGTCTGCATATCTGATATTGATGATATTTCCCCAAACAACCTCAATTCCAACTTTTGATTCATCCAGCCTCACATTTCACATGATGTAATCAGCTTGTAAATTAAAAGAGTTGACAATATACATCATTGTCATACTCTTTTCCCAACTTTAAACCAATCAATTGTTCCACGTTAAGTTCTAACTGTTGCTTCTTGACCCATGTAGAGGTTCATCAGAAGATAAGTAAGATGATCTAATACTCCCATGTCTTTGAGGACTTGCCCATTTTGTTGTGATCCACAAAGTTAAAGGCTTTAGTGTTAGTGAAGCAGAAGTAAATGTATATTCTAGAACTTTCTCTACTTTCTCCATAATCCAGCATATGCTGGCAATTTGGTCTCTAATTCTTCTTTTCTACAAAATTAAATATCCTCAATTCAGTACTCTGACCTTCATATGTAATGGTGTTAAAGCTCTTTGCTATCATGGTTTCCCTGTTCTATATTGTCTCTAGGATATTTGTCAATATTCTTTCTAAACTGTGGCACCAAAAATTGAATACAGTACTACAAATGTGTCTTACCTATTGCAAGGTATAGCAAAACCATCATATCTCTAGGCTTAGACTGCTCTTCACTTATATACCCTGAGATTATATTACTTTTTTTTTATTAATTTCATGTTACACTCTACTATATCAGAATATTAAGAAACAGGCAAGTCATTATTTCCAGGATGCTTAACATAGGAGAAGAGAAGATATAGGAAAGATATGATGAAGAAGAAGAGACTTCCTTTATTATAATTTAAGTCAATTCTTGATTTAAATAAAAAATGCTTAGAATAACTCATCTTCCTTTTAGATATCTACTATATTGTCCCTAATTGCTTGGTAAAACATAGCATCTAGTTTTGTTTATGATTTTTTAAAAGTTTTACTCTCATTTACTGCTTATTGCTTTAAGAATATATAAATAATATTTCATATTCACAGATTTTGCATTGTTCAAGACTTTTTCACTAAAATTATGTCCATTGGATTTACTTTATGCCAAGGGTTAGCATAGAAAATTTTGTTAATATAGCTATATTACTATCCTCAGAAAACAGACCCAATGTTAACTGTTAAAATACAATCATTCAAGTATTTTAATAAGAAATCTAATGCTTTTTAAGAAGTAAAAAATTGTTCATATTATTTGAGAACTGCATGGGAAAAGTGATATTTAATAATAATAACAATATTAATAGCTAGTATTTATTTCACATCTTAGAGTTTGCAAAGTGCCTTACAGATATTATTTTATCCTCAACAGAATCCTGAAAAGTAGGTGCTACATATCCCCATTTTACAGATAAGGAAATGGAGGCAGACAAAAGTTAACTGACTTGTCCTTGGTCACATAGCTAGCAAGTGCCTGGAGCTGGATTTGAACTCGTGTTTTTTGACTCTTAAAACTAGATTTCTGTCTACTCTATCACCTTATTGCCTTTCTATTTTTAAATAAATTAATTTTAACATTGATGTGCCTGTTTAAAAAATGACTTAAGAATATAGCCATTTTGTGTTTTCCTCATTGCAAGTGACAATCCTAAAATGTTACAGGCTCTTCATTTATCAGTCACCATCTTTCCCGGGTGCTAAGGTTATGGAAGTGTGTTTTTCCAATATCTTCTAAGGATCTAGAAACAGAAAGAAGTCGAGGAGACTCATTTACATGGCAGGTGACCTTGGAAGGTCGTGCAGGTGCTCTTTGCGGTAGGTTGAGTTAAGCATTCTTCTTCCTTCTCTGCTTGAGGGAACACGGTTATCACTTAGTGTTTCTCCTACTGTATAAAATCAATTTGGTCATCTAAATCAGAATTTCTTAACCTGGGATCCACAGAGATACTTAGGGATCTGTGAATTGGCATAGAATATTTAAAACCTTTCTTTTAATTTAATTGCATTTCTTTAGAATAAATGCAGTTTATTTTATGCATTTAAAAGCCTTATTTTGAAAAGGATGTTCATAGGCTTCCCTATACTGCCAAAATGGGTCCATGACATAAATAAGCTAAGAATATCTTGTTCTAGAAGTTAAATTGAAGTATATTATATTAAACCAATTACATGGTTTTATACCTCAGGGTCATATGTAACTTATTAGATATAATCAGGTTATCAGAAAGTAGGATTTGTTTTACTTGGATTCAAAACTAAAAATGCTTGCAGTAAGTAGTGGTGATGATTTCATTTCTTTTTCTTAAAAAGGATGATATTTTAGGAGAAGTCAAGACTATTCATGAATACTAAAAAGTATGACTATTAGTTTTAATTTAGAGCCTAGTACTATGATTAGGGTAAAAAAAAATAGAAAAGATATAGCCCATGATCATACAGATCTTTCTATTAGGCTAGATAAGAAAATTATTTCTTCCTATAGTAAGTACTTCACATCTGAAAATGTGTTCCTAATGGTAAATGAAAATACCCTAAAAAGACACATCTGCATTGGATTATTTTTTTCCTCTAAAATTTTTGCTTAGTTTTTTTTTTTAAGTTTTACTTTTGAAAAAAAAAACTTTCCCATAATTATAGAAAATGTATGATCTATGAGTTTTTCAAAGAGATTAATTCTGGTTCTTCCTCTATTAAAACATGCTGAAAGATTTGTGGCAGTGATCTTTTAAATAACCTTTTTTCCCCCATTTTTTTTTAAACCCTTACCTTCTGTCTTGGAGCCAATACTGTGTATTGGCTCCAAGGGAGAAGAGTGGTAAGAGCTAGGCAATGGGGGTCAAGTGACTCGCCCAGGGTCACATAGCTGGGAAGTGTCTGAGGCCAGATTTGAACCTAGGATTTTCCCCATTTTTTAATTTCATGCAAAACACAATTCCTTACTGATCACTGTTGTAAGAACAAACTCATACATAATCAAAACCCCAAAATAAAACTATAAATACACTGATGTGAAAGATGACTCCAACAGTTCTTTCTCAGGACATGGATAGCATTCCCCATCCTAAGTCTTTCAGGATTATCCCAGATCAGTGCATTGCTGAGAGTAGCCAAGTTTTCACAGATAATCATTGTCCAATATTGCTGTTGTAAGGACCAGATTGTAAGGGGTAAAAATAAAGTAGTTGGACTAAATTTATAAGAGTGTAGTCACCAGGAATTACTACTCAATTCCAAATGATTTTTTTTGTGGTAAGTTTATTTACAAAAGGAGAAAGAGTGAAAGTTAAGAAAATCAGAGAAAGTAGATACAAATAAGGCAGGGCTTCAGAGGTCCCAGCAAAGGGGGCCTAGAAGTAAATTAAACAAGGGTTTTAGCCACAAGGCCTCCTCCAAGATAAGGCTCCTCTTCAGAGTACCTCCTGAACAAGACAGGAAAATGAGTCAGTCTTTTTCACTCACCCACGTGGTAGTCCTAAGGGAAAATAGAAAGCAGTACAAAGTCCTTTGCCAGTGTTCCTCCAGGGTCAAGTTCAAGGCGAAAGACCTCCTCCCAGAAAGTTCTTTCCACTTTTAAAGACAATTCCTTTCTCCACTTCCTGTGCCTTCCTTCCAGTTTTATGTGGACCTATACTATACTATACCCAAAACTATAGCTATAGTTTTGCTTAGGACTGCCCTGATTCTGATTCGTCACACACATTGGTCACAGACCTCCCCCACTTAAGGATAAGTGGGGTGTATATGCTTCTCGTGATTAAATCTAAAAATGGGCAGGGGGGAGTTAATTCCATCTTCACATGTTAGTGTGTAGAGGTTCTCCCAGATCTGCTTTACTCTGTATCAGTTCCCACAGATCTTTCCAGCTTTTTCTGAAATCATCTTGCTTATCATTTCTTATAGCACAATAGTATTCCATCACCAACATATACCACAGTTTGTTCAGCCATTCCCCAATTGATAGACATCCCCTCAATTTCCAATTCTTTGCTACCACAAAAAGAGCAGCTATAAATATTTTTGTACAAGTAGGTCCTTTCTCCTTTTTTATTATCTTTTTGATATATAGTCCCAGTAGTGGTATTACCAGATCAAAGAGTATGCATAGTTTTATAGCTTTTTTGGATATAGTTCTAAATTGCCCTCCATAATGGTTGGATCAGTTCACAACTCCATCAACAATGCATTAGTGTCCTAATTTTGCCTCATCCCTTCCAACATTTATCACTTTCCTTTACTTCCATATGGGCCAATCTTATAGGTATGAGGTGGTACCTCAGAGTTGTTTTAATTGGCATTTTTCTAATAAAAAATGTTTTAGAACATTAAATAACCTTAATGAAAGATTGTTTATAGAGTGAAGGAAGAAGAAAAATCATTTTTTTAATTAGGTGCAAATATCAGCAACATTAGTTCTATTTTATTTTGTCTCAGCTTTGGTTGAAATGCAAATGTACCACAAATGAATATAATTTTTTACAGTTAATTGAATTGTACTAACTTATTATTTCTTCTCTAGCTATCAAGAGCTTTGTTACCCACTGTGATGATCTTCTTACTGATGAAGTCATTCAGCGACTTCTTCCTCCCCTTCCATGTGCTATTGATTTACTAACTCAGTAAGTACCAAATATGATATACAATTTTCCAATAAGATCCAACTTTCTGAGTACATTATAATTTTTGAAACATAATTATGAGCTTTGTTTTCTTTTTTATAAACCAAATATTTGAACCCATTTTGATTTTAATGTAATATCTTGAGTGAAAGATCTTAAATATTAGAGAGAAATGACTTCAAATGAGGAAATAGGTGTAGAATAAACATTAACTTAAATGTACTAAAATTGAATAAAGAAACTAAGCAAAAAGCTGTTGTCATGTCAGGCCTTTATTTAAATCATTAATTATCTTTTTGTCTTTAGCTACTAAAATTTGGGGCTTAGGACTTAGTTATAAAGAACTTAAAATATTAAACAGAGGAAATTATATTCTATTCTAGAAGTAGTAGGGAGCCCCTGAAGCTTTTTGAGTGGGGGGAGGGATCTGGTGAAACCTACCTTTTAGGAAAATCACTTTGACAGCTGTGTCTTAGAGGATAGTTTGGAGTAGTAAGGGACTAGACGTATTGAGACCAAATAGGCTGTTGTAATGGACCTACTGAGTATTAGGTCCTATAAGGACCTAAATAAGGATGTTAGCTATGTTAGTGGAACAGATATGAATGATGCATAAATGTTAAGATGTAGCAACCAATTGGATAGATGTAGTGAGAATAGAGAGTTAAATGACACCAATGTGGGTGACTAGAAGAATAACAGCCCCTTTGACAGCAATAGAGAAATTTGGAAGAGGGTGGGTTTGAGGGGGAAAATAATGAGTTCAATCATAAATATGTTGAATTTATATTGAATAAGGGATGTCTGATTTTTTTTTCACTTTAAACATTATTTTATTTGGTCATTTCCAAACATTATTCATTGGAAACAAAGATCATTTTCTTTTCCTACCCCCACCCCCTTTCTACCACCTCTCCCATAGCCGACGCACGATTCCACTGGGTATCACATGTGTTCTTGGTTCGAACCCATTTCCATGTTGTTGGTATTTGCATTAGAGTGTTCATTTAGAGTCTCTCCTCAGTCATATCCCCTTCCCCCCTGTAGTCAAGAAGTTGCTTTTCTTCAGTGTTTTTACTCCCACAGTTTATCTTCTGCTTGTGGATAGTGTTTTTTAGATCCCTGCAGATTGTTCAGGGACATTGCATTGCCACTAATGGAGAAGTCCATCACCTTCGATTGTACCACAGTGTAACAGTCTCTGTGTATAATGATTTCCTGGTTCTGCTCCTTTCGCTCTGCATAACTTCTTGGAGGTCGTTCCAGTCTCCATGGAATTCCTCTACTTTATTATTCCTTTTAGCACAATAGTATTCCATCACCAACATATACCACAATTTGTTCAGCCATTCCCCAATTGAAGGGCATCCCCTCATTTTCCAATTTTTGGCCACCACAAAGAGCGCAGCTATGAATATTCTTGAACAAATCTTTTTATTTATTGTCTCTTTGGGGTACAAACCCAGCAGTGCTATAGCTGGATCAAAGGGCAGACAGTCTTTTAGCACCCTTTGGGCATAGTTCCAAATTGCCCTCCAGAATGGCTGGATCAATTCACAACTCCACCAGCAATGAATTAGTGTCCCTACTTTGCCGCATCCCTTCCAGCATTCATTACTTTCCTTTGCTGTCATGTTAGCCAATATGCTAGGTGTGAGGTGATACCTCAGAGTTGTTTTGATTTGCATCTCTATGATTATAAGAGATGTAGAACCCTGAAAGGGATTTCTGATTTAAAATATCCAATAAGCAATTAATAATAGAGAATTGGCACGCTGAGGAGAGACTAGGGGTGTTTAAATGATCCTATAGCTCCTCCCAAAACCTCCATTTAAGGAAAATGTCAAGAGTAACCATGACTCATTCCTCTCTAGGCTGAACTCTGGACTTTCTCTGCCATGCTCATGTAGTAGGTATCTTTGTCTCTTTTTAACCCACACTTTCTACTTGCATTTATACATTTTTCCCCATTTGATTGTTAAACTCCTTGAGGTTAGGGATTGGCTTTCTTTCTACTTGTATTTGTATTTTCGCCGCTTAATCCAGTACCTGATACTGGTAGTGTCAGTTAAATGATATGTAAATTTGGAAATTATCTGTATAGATATTGGATATAATTAGATAAATATACTACCACTAGCTAGATAAAATATTCAGCCATATGGTATAAGATTAGATAGAAGAAATAATTAAATCCATAGGACCTGACAAGACCACCAAGTGTGAGGGCTGGAAAAAAAAGAATAGATAGTATATAGCCTGGGAGAATACTTACAGTTAATGGACATAAAATCACTGGACACTGAGAAGTTGTGATCACACAAGTATAAAGTAGAACCAGGAGAGAGCAAGTGTCAGGAAAGCCCTCAGAGGAGAAAAGTTGGAAAAGAATGAGGACTGAGCAAAAGTTATCAGCTTTGGCATATCAGATCAATGATAACTCTAGAGAGAACATTTTAAACTAAGTATAAAGTAGGAAGCCAGATTGTAAATGGTTTAGTAGAGAGTAAAATGAAAGAAGTATAGCTTTTCCAAGACATTTAGCTGAGATGAGAAAAGAACAGGATGATACCTAGTAGGGATGATAGGATCAAGAGAGTTTTAAGTATAGGGACAACTTGGGCATGTTTTTCAGTATCTGAATTAGGTAATAAATTTAGATAATTTGAACCTCAGAGGAGGAGAATCTGGAAATGACATTAGAGATGGAGGAGTATTCCAAACCACCTCCACAACTGGTAAATCAGAAGCTATGAAAGAAAGTACAGTCAGTACTAATGTAAAAGATGCTCTGTTGTCAGAAGGAATATAGGTCTCATTTAGTGTCAGAAGATAAAAGGAGAAAGAGAAGAATAAGATTTAGGATGAGGGAAGTTTGCTATTAATGGATCAGACTCTCTCTGATCCACAGATTCAAGGACAATTGACAGACACTTAATAAATGCTAAAATTGTGGGCCAGGCACTGTACAGGGTATGGGAGATACAAGTATAGTAATAAAACAACCCCTATTTACAAAGAGATTACATTCTAGAGGGGAAGACAGAGAGGACATACTAATGGGTACTGATAAAATCACCAAAGGACTGGGTTTGAGAGAAGTATATAAGATGCTTAGGACAGGAACCTGGAGAACTCTTACCTTGAGAGAACTTGATCTAAATGAAGAATCAACAAAAGAAACTGAAGATCAGTAGAGGAAGAACTGGGAGAAAAGTTATGAAAGCTCAGAGTAGTAGAAAGAAGATGGAGAGAATAGTCAAAAATATCAAAAACAGCAGAAGAGTTAAGAAGGGTGAGAACTAAAAAAAACAAACAAACATCAAATTTGTACATTAAAAGAGAATTAAGGGGCAGCCAGGTGCCTCCAAATGGAAGGAGAATCAAGCTGAGAGATAATTCCTGGGTTCAAATTTGACCTCAGACACTTCATAGCTATGTAACCCTGGGCCAGTCATGTAACCCCAAATACCTAGTCCCTATAACTCTTCCACCTTGGAACCAATATTTAGTATTGATTGTAAGGTATTATTTTCTTCAGTATTTTTTGTGTTTCCTTTAACAAGCTGTTGATTCTTTTTTTGTGATTTTCCTATATCACTCATTTCTTTTCCCAATTTTTCTTCTACTTCTCTGAATTGATTTTTAAAATCCTTTTTGAGCTCCCCCATTCATTATTTATGGGCTTGAAACCAACAATATTTTTCTTGAAGGCTTTAGGTACAATAGTATTAGCATTGTTGCCTTCTTCTGAGTCTGTATTTTGGACCAACCTGTCACCAAAATAATTTTCTGTGCTGAGTTTCCTTATTTGTTGCTTTCTCGTTTTCTAGCCTTTTACTTTTTTCTTTTTAAATTTTGTTTTGGTTTGTCCTTTTAAAATTTTTTTTCATTTATTTATTTAGAATATTTTTCCATGGTTACATGATATTATTCTTCTCCTCCCCTCTTCCCTCCCCGCTCCCTGAGCCAGTGAGCAATTCCACTGGGTTTTACATGTACCATTGATCAAGACCTATTTCCATATTATTAATATTTTCAGTAGAGTGATCATTTAGAATCTACATCCCCAATCATATCCCTGTTGAGCCATGGGATCAAGGAAATGTTTTCTTCTGTGTTTCTACTCCCACAGTTCTTTCTCTGAATGTGAATAGCGTTCTTTCTCATAAGTCCCTCATAATTGTCCAGGATCATTGCATTGCTAGGAGAGAAGTGTATTACATTCAATTGTGCCACAGTGTATCAGGTTCTGAGTACAATGTTCTCCTGGTTGTTCCTTTTGCTCTGCATCAATTCCTGGAATTCATTCCAGTCCACATGGAATTCCTCTAGTTCATTATTCCTTTCAGCACAATAGTATTCCATCACCAACAGATACCACAATTTGTTCAGCCATTCCCTAATCGAAGGACACCCCCTCATTTTCCAATTTTTTTGCCACCACAAAGAGCACATATTTTTGTACATGAATTTTTCCTTATTATCTTTTTTGGATACAAATCCAGTAGTAATATGGCTGTATTAAAGGGCATAGTCTTTTCCTTTTAATTATAAAAAGCTCTTGCAGGGTGGAACCATAGAAAGCATAGAAAGTTATTTTGATGATAGGGAAGACCAAAACACAAATTCAGAAGAAGACAAGGTTAATACTGCTATATTCAAAGCCTCCAAGAAAAATGTGAATTGCTCTCAAGTCCCCCAAAAGTGAATGAAGAAGCTCAAAAAAGGATTTTAAAAATAAAATAAGAGAGGTAGAAGAAAAATTGGGAGAAGAAATGAGAATGATACAGGCAAAACATGAAAAAAGAGTCAACAGCTTATTAAAGAAGGCACAAAAAAATACTGAAAAAATTCATACTTTAAAAAACAGAATAGACCAATTTGTAAAAGAGGCACAAAAATCCAATGAAGAGAAGAACTTCTTAAAAAACAGAATTGACCAAATGAAAAAAATTTTTTTTTTTAATGCACTAAAGAGAAGAACTTCTTAAAAGGCAGAATTGGCCATGTGGAAAAAGAGGTACAGAAATTCACTGAGGAAAATAATTCTTTACAAAATAGTATTGGCCCAATGGAAAAGGACGTACAAAAGCTCACTCAAGAAAATTATCCCTTTAAAATTAGAATTGGTCAAGTGGAAGCTAATGACTCATTAGACATCAAGAAACAAAGTCAAAAGAATGGAAGAATAGAAGACAAACAATTGACCCGGAAAAGAAATCCAGGAAAGATCATCTAAACATTACTAGACTATCTGAAAGCTGTGATTAAAACAAGTTTAGACATCATCTTTCAATTAAAATCAAGGAAAACTGCTCTGATATTCTAGAACTAAAAGGCAAAATAGAAATTGAAAGAATTCACTGCTTACTTCCTAAAAGAGATTCCAAAAAGATAAATCCCAGAAATATTATAACCAAATCCAGAACTCTCAGAGAGAAATATTGCAAGAAAACAAAAAGAAACAATTCAAATATCCCGAAGCCACAGTCAGAATAACACCAGATTTAGTAGCTTCTACATTAAAGGATTATAAGGCCTGGATTATGATATTCCATAGGGCAGAAGAGCTTGTAGTGCAACCAAGAATCGCTTACCCCCAGACAAAACTGAACACAATCCTTCAGGGGGGAAAATGGGTATTCAATGAAATAGAGGACTTTCAAACATTTTTTTTAACCCTTACCTTCCATCTTGGAATCAATACCGTGTATTGGTTTCAAGGCAGAAGTGTGGTAAGGGCTAGGCAATGGGGATTAAGTGATTTGCCCAGGGTCACACAGCTGGTAAGTGTCTGAGGCCAGATTTAAACCCAGGACATCCCATCTGTGGACCTAGCTGTCAATCCACTGAGCCACCCATCTGCCCCCAACTTTCAAACATTCTTGAGGGAAAGACAAGAGGTGAATGGAAAATTTGACTCTCAGATACAAGACTCAAGAGAATCATTAAGAGGTTAACAGGAAAGAGAAATTTCAAGACATTCAAGAAGGTTATACTGTGTGTATACATACATGAGGAGATGCTTCTTATAATGCCAAAGAACTTTTTTCATTATTAGGGCAGTTAAAAGGAATATGCATAGGGAGCAGCTAGGTGGCTCAGTGCATTGAGGGCCAGGCCTAGAGACAGGCAATCCTAGGTTAAAATCTGGCCTCAGACATTTCCCAGCTGTGTGATCCTGGGCAAGTCACTTGACCCCCATTGCCTAGCATTTATTGCTCTTCTGCTTTAGAGTCTATAATACATAGTATTGATTCTAAGATGAAAGGTAAGGGTTTTACAAAGAAGGAAGGAAGAATACATAGAGGACAGGGGTGTGAATTGAATATGATGGGATGATATAAAAAATAAAATTAAGGCATGAAATGCATTGGGAGGAGGGGGAAGGAGAAAATAGAGGTAAATTATCTCATTTAAGAGGCATGAAAGAGCTTTTCCAGTGAAGGGGAACCTTAATGTCATCAGAATTGGCTTAATGAGGGAAGAACACACACAATCAGGTAGAGAAATCTATCTTACCCTACAGAATAGTAGGATGGATATGGCGTTAAGAGAATAGAGGGTAGGGTTGATTAAAAACAAGAGGGCAAATTGGGGGAAGTGGTTGTCAGAAACTAAACAAGGGGAAATAGGATAGAGAATAATGCACAGTAATCTTAATGGTGAAAAGAAATTTTTACAAATCTCTAATAAAGGCCTCTTTTCTCAAATACATAGGGAAATGAGTTGAATATATAAAAATACAGGTCTTTCCACAATTGATAAATTGTCAAAGGATTTGAACAGGCAGTTCAAACAATTAAAGCACTCTATAGTTATACAAAAAAAGGCTCTAAATCACTATCAGCAAGAGAAATGCAAATTAAAATAACTTTGAGATACCACCTTATACTTGTGTCAGATTGGCTATTATGATAGAAAAAGGAAAATGACAAAACTTTAAGGGAGTGTGGGAAATTTAAGACATTAATGCGATGTTGGGAGAGTTATGAAAAGATTCAGTCATTCTGGAGAGTAATTTGGATTTATGTCCAAAGGGCTATAAAACAGCATATACCCTTTGACCCAACAATACTATTAATAGATTTGTATCTCAAATAGATAAAAACAAAAAGAACCTTTATGTACAAAAATATTTAAAGCCGTTCTTTATAGGGGGCAACAAATTGGAAAGTGAAGTGGGGTTGCCCCTCAATTGGGGAATGGCTAAGTAATAGTATATGATTATAATGGAATACTATTGTACAATAAGAAGTCACTAGCAGGAAGATCTCAGAAAAACTTTGAAAGACTTACAGGAACTGAAGTAGTTAAATAAGCAGAACCAGGAGAATATTGTATCAGTGAAAGGAATACTATACAATGAAAAGCTGTTAATAACTCAACTATTCTCAGCAAAACAGTGATACAGAAGTATCCCAAAGGACTCATGATAAAAAATGCCATCCACTTCCAGAGAAAAAGAACTGATTAAGAGCCTGAATCCAGACCAAAGAAAACTTTTTTCACTTTTGTTTTTAATTTTTTTATTTGACTTTCCTTCCACAAAAGATTAATATGGAAAAATGTTTTATGTTATTGCACATATAAAATCCATATGCAGTTGCTTACCATCTCATGGGTGTGGGTTGGGTGGAGGGAAAGGAGGGAGAGAATATTTTTTTTTAAATGTTGGAAATTGTTTTTACTTGTAATTGGGGAAGAAAATTAAATTAAAAAAAAAGAAAAGACGATGTACAAGTGTGCACTCTGTTTCTGTGGTGAAGGGAGCACTGTTCCAGGCTTCAGGTTCTTTGTGCAACTTCCTTGAGAGCTAACTGTGGGGATCTATAAGTTTTCAGTTCTTCCAATGTGGTATGATCTAAAGAAAGGTGTGTTTAGTACTCTCCTAGCCTATATCATGATCTGTGAACAACCATAAGCATTCTTTTCTTCTTTGGAACTGTGACCAATGCCCCCTTCTCCCCTGGCCATAAGCACTGGTAGTACTCTTTCACCCTGAGACCCTAACCCCGGACTGTGACCTGGATCTGTGTATAGACAGTGTGATAAGAATCTTGCACCCAGAGCCAGCAAAGGGACCTCTGTAATCTTCCGAACATTTGTCTGACCCAACACCATTTGTGACTGAGAGCTCCTGAAGTCTTTGCTGATGCATCACCCATTGTTGTATAAGGGGAATTTTTAGGGTTATGACTTAATCTAATTTTTATTGGTTGCCAGAGAATATCCCAAATAAAAATACCCAAGTCAGTTTGGAAATTTTATGGTGGTTTAATTAATATAGAGGGAAGGAATTAAGGAGAAGAGAGAGGGAAGGGGTATAGGATTTCTCCCGCCTGGCCTATGCCAGGGGGAGTTCAAAGACCTCTGCCATGAGGTCTTTTCAGAAGATTAGAGGCTTTCCTAAGAGAGTAGTGTTTTGGAAGGTAAAGGAGAAAAGAATCAGCCTAAACTCTGAGAGAGCTCAGAGAAGACGCCTCACCTGAACTAGGTTACTAAGCTTCCCCCAGTAGTGTATCAAGGACTCTCACTGCCAAACCTGGATAATACCTGCCGCCACACCAAGATGCCAAGACTCTCAGCATGCTGCAACCAGAGCCACCTCTCCACTAAAAGAGACCGAGAGAGGAAGTGACGTGAAATATATAGACCGTTTTTACAATCACTTTCCTGCATCTCACATGTACCAATGGTAGCTTAAGCTTGACTTATGATAGCCTGGGGTCTGTCAATTGTTTCTGGTTTGTCATTTGCTAGCACATGTCTGTCATAGGCCAACCTTCTCAATACTTAATCCTTAAGTAGAGCTATAGACATTCCTGTTTTGTTAAACTAAGCAGGGTGAAGTAAATCTAAAGTTCACAGTTGCCACAGCATGACCTGCCATGGCATTCTCCTTTGTGTTTCTCTTCCACCCTGGTGCAATAGATCTTTTGTGATGGCTTTCTAAGTTGTTTTGAGCCGAAAAATTATTTCACTCCTCTCTATAGGTTATGCTGCTCTAGAATTCGTTTTGAAGCATCATATCAGTTTTTGGAGAGTAATTTAGTAGTGATCAGGTGTGTGTATGTGTGTGCATGCATGCATGTGCACGCTTGTGTATCTTCTCTACCATCTTGGTTCCACCCTCACTTTATATGGGTTCTAAGACAGAAGGTAAGCGTTTTTTAAGAGAAAAAATTAGTTACTTTGGAGAGAGCAGTAACATTTGAATGACAGGATCTTATGATCATATTGCAGTGGGGTGATTGAGTGAGTAAGGAGAGAAAATATGGACAGCAAGCTTAAAACAAATTTTTCTAGGAATTTGGGAAAGGAAAGAGAATTTAGGAGTTAGAAGGGATGATAAGTCTAGTGGAGCATTTTTTTTAGGATGATTCTTGGGCATCTCTCAAGTGACCTTGTACTAGACATTATGGTGGGGTCCTGTGAAGCACTTGGGCATCTCACTTTATGGCAGGCACAAACAGGAGGGAGTGTTCTGGGGAATCTGGAGGCAGGAAGAAGTTTATCTCCTGGGTTAGAGTTGGTGATATTGTGGTGAGGTTCATCAAAAGCTTGATCAAGAGGTAGAGGTCTCGTATGAGAGAAAACCTGTTATAATTAATAGAGGTAACCTCTGACTTAGAAACTATTGGGTTCAAGTTGTGCCTCTGATACATACTAGTTGCATGGCATTGGGTACGTCATTTGTCTTTCAGGACTCCAGGCAATTCAGAGATTATAAGATGCAGAACAATTTTCCCCAGCTGCATTGGTAGGGGAAATTTACTCACTGGCAATTAACTACACAAATGAAGTCATAGCCTTCATTACCCTTCCCTTCACCAAATGTCTAAGGAACTGTGCCAAGTACTGGAGATACAAAAAATAAAAACAACATGGTCCCTGGACTGTCGAGGCACTTATGTCTAGACAGATATGCAAAAGCTGATACATGATATATAGGGTATAGAGTATGATGTGGATAAAGAAAAAAATCGACACTCAGTGCTCCAAGGAATTTTAAAGCAAGAAAGAGGTCACTTTCTGGTGGAGGTACGATGGCTTCATAGAGTGAAGAGGGTCTATCCTAGGGTATACTGGTGGGAATCAAGATTTGAGTGAAAAGATTTTAGAGATATTCAGCAGAATTTAGTGATTGAATTAAGATGAGAAATGAGAGAGAAGTTGAAAGCCAAAATAGTAACATAATTTAGAACTCTTAAGAGTTATAAATAGTGAAGAAAGAAAAGGCAGATATTTAGGGAATGATAACCTTAGTTTACAGTTTTTTAAGTGCTGTAATATCTAGGGAGATATTTCCTTTAAGAAGTTGGAGGGAACTAGGTGGCTCAGTGTATAGAGTGCCAGGCCTGGAGATAGAGGGTCCTGGGTTCAAATTTGGCCTTGGACATTTCCTAGCTGTGTGACTCTGGACAAGCCACTTAACCCTAAATTCCTAGCCCTTACCTCTCTTCTATCCAACCATTCTGGAAGGCAAGAACTATGCCCAAAGGGCTTTAAATGACTGTTTACCCTTTGACCCAGCCATAGCACTGCTGGGTCTGTACCCCAAAGAGATAATAAGGAAAAATACTTGAACAAAAATATTTATAGGTGGGCTCTTTGTGGTGGCAAAAAAAAAAATGGAAAATGAGGGGAAGCCCTGCAATTGAGGAATGTCTGAACAAATTGTGGTATCTGTTGGTAATGGAATACTATTGTACTCAAAGGAATCATGAACTGGAGGAATTCTATGTGAACTGGAACAACCTCCAGGAATTGATGCAGAGTGAAAGGAGAAGAACCAGGAGAACATTGTACACAGAGACTGATACACTGTGGTACAATTGAATGTAATGGACTTCTCTACTAGCAGCAATGCAATGATCCAGGACAATTCTTAGAGACTTATGAGAAAAAACACTATACACACTCAGAGAAAGAACTGTGGGAATAGAAACACAAAAGAAAAAACATTTCCTTGATCACATGGGTCAATTGGGATATGATTGGGGATGTAGACTCTAAATGATCACTCTACTGAAAATATTAATAATATGGAAATAGGTTTTGATCAATAACACATGTAAAACCCAGTAGAATTGCTCATCGGCTCTGGGAGGGAGGAAGAAAAAGGGGAGGGAAAGAATATGAATCATGTAACCATGGAAAAATATTCTAAATTAATTCGATTTTTTTAAAAAGTGGAATTGAGGACTGCGATTTGTGATATAGATTTAACAATGAGATTAGAAGTAATAATAAGTTGTAGAAGTAAATCAGATTGTGAAAGTAAAGTGTTATAAAGCAAAAGGAAGAGAGCCAAAGACAAATGTTTGAAAGACAAACTAAAGGAAAAAGAAGACCAGATTTCTAAAGCTAAAGAAGAGAATATCTAGTAGTAAATTGTGGTCAATAATGTCAAATATTACAAAGATAAAGTAAGTTATTGATTGAAACAGAACCATTGGATTTGGTGATTGAGATAACTGACAACCTTTAAGAAGGTGATAGAGCTTTGGAGATAGAAGCAAGAATATAAGGAATTAAAAGAAAATTGAAAGATGAGAAAACAGAAGCATTAGGTAAACTTCTTTTTCAAGTAATTTGCTCATAAAGAAGTGCAATTGTAACTAGTATGGTAGATGGGAGTATTTTTGTAGAATTTTTTAAAACCTGAGCATATTGATAAGCAGGTGGCAAGTTGCCAGTGGAATAGAAGAGAATGAGGGAAAAACGAGTGCTGGTTCAGGGTTCTAGAGTAGGCAAGGTTGTTTAGGACACCAGGAGTCATCCATGAATCATCCATGCTCTTCGCCTGAAACATAAAAGTCAAGGAAGGAAAAAGTATCCAAGAGGAGGAGGAGGAGGAGATGGTTAGCATTGTGAAAAGTTGCAAAGGGATCAACAGAGATGAGATTGAGATTGCCATTAGATATAGACATTAAGACAATTTTAGTTAAACTTGAAGAAAGAAGTTTCAGTGGACTGGTGGCATTGGAAGTCAGACTGCAAAGGGTTGAGAAGTAAGAGGAAGGAGGAATTGAAGTCAAGGATTGTAACTGGATTATAAAAGAAATTTGGCTGAATTTGAAGTTGAGTAACATAACAAAGTCAGTTGAAGACTTTAAGGTTGAGGAAGCTATGAGCAGATTTATAGATGGCAAGGAAGGAGGTAATAAATAGTTAAGGAGAAATTAAAATTTAGGGTTGGGGTCAGGTGAAAAGCTGAGCATCTAGAAAAGATCAGAAGGAATGTAATTAAAAACACAAATGAAGAAGTTGGCCTTGATCAGAAAGGGTAACCTTATTGTCAGAAACAACAGCCAAAAAAAAAAATAGAGTACTGACATGAAAAGAAAAAAGGAGAAACTCCCCACAAGTAACCACAGATTTTTTTCAGTAAGGTAGAAGATCCTCTTCTAATAGGGGCCAGTATAGGAGAATCGAGGAGAGGTTTGCAACAGCCACTTCAGAAAATATAGTAGTCATTCAGAGAAGAATTTAAGGATTGAGTGCAGCACTGAGATCTCAGTTAAGATTAAATAGTGTAACTATTTTTTATCCTGAGGTTAAAATTGCCTAAACCTAGTCAGTACATTTAGTGATTTCCTCCAGCAGAGTTCAGCAACCCAAGAAAAGGAGCAGAGAAAGCATATGTGAGAATAACCAGCGTTGTTTGGCTTGAAGAGCATTAGAACTACAGAACAAGAGAAGAATTCATGGAGAGGATGACCTCTTGAGCTGGTCTTTGAAGTATTTCAGCACACATTCAGAAAATGTGCAGAGTGTTTATTCTAGGCATAATGGATAGTTTGCTTCATGAGATTATTTGAATCAATTATCTATAGCCTAAGGAGTTATAAGTAGGAAACACTTAATAAATACACCAAGCTAATTCACATTTTCAGATCAACTTTGTTACTGAAAGTAGGGATTCTTTTATTCCTTGTACTTGTATCTGCACTGTACCTGGTACAGTACCTGGCATATATAGCAGAAGTTTTTTTTATTAATTATCCATTCAGTGTTACATAATTTATACACTTAAAAATCTGCTTTTTTTAGACTTTCTTCAATACAGAAAACATATGGAAGTCCTCTGAAAACCCCATCAATGATTTACAGACAAAGACTTTATGAACTATTGGCATTATTACCTCCTGAGATCTATGCGGGTATGTGCTTTGGGTAGAAATAGATGCTACTGTTTCATGACTTTATCATGCATTAGGGATATGGTTCCTTACTTCCAAGGATTTTTTATTTAGTAGTGATATTTAGTAGTAAATCTCATTTTCCATAGTATAATATTTCTTTAATATAAATAGAGTACATTAAAAAAGCAAAACTACTACCAACTCTGGTCTTCTAGGCCACATTTCATTTTAGGGGGGGAAAATCTATGCATTTAAAGAATAAATTAAAATAATAATAAATAAAATTCACATTTATAACTAATAGTGCTTTTCTCACAAGCACTCTAATAACTAATTGTAGTAGTAGTAGTTTACAATTGAAGTGTGGGATTGTAGGAAAAATTAGTCATAAGGTCTGGATTTACCTCCCTAGGTTTGAATCACTACCTCTACATGGTCACCTATGTGACCTTGGACAAGTTCTATAAGGGAGGGGGATTGTTTGTAGATGATCTCTAAGGCTCTTTCTAGCTCTTGATTTTGTGAAACTTATAGAGGTTAATGGATCCCCATTGCACCCCATGTCTTCCTGCTTTCATACTAATGATGCTCTCATCCCTCTACTAGGCTTAGTCAAGTTGAGATTCTTGCACATGTAGGATTTTGACAGTAGAAAATTTATCACTAAAACATCAACAGGGAACAAGTAGATTGAGAGCCAGGCTTAGAGATGACAGATTCTGGGTTTCAATCTGGCCTCAGACACTTCCTGTCTGTGTGATCCTAGAAAGTCACTTAACTAACCCCCATTGCTAGAGAGTACCCAGCAGAGGTCAGCCAAGATAGTAAGGGGCCTCAAATTCATGACATAGAAGATCAGGTGAATTGGGAATATTTAGCCTGGAAAAGAAAGGAAATTGGAAGGTCTCACACATATCTTCAAATGTTTCAAAGACTGTGACTAAGAAGAGGGCCTAACCTAGTTCTATTTGCCCTAGAGAGCATGATTAAAGTGAAAGTTAAAGAGGAAAATTTAAGAATGAAAGAGAAACCTTACTAATCTTGGGAGCTATCTTGGGTGGGATGAGAAGCAGTTGATCCTTCCTGTGGGAAGCCTTCAGGAAAAGTTATCATTTGTTGAGCTTATGGTAGAAACAGTTATTTTTTATTTGTGTGATGGACAGGGAGACTTGGGAGTCCTGTCCCACTCTCCATATCTAAATTTCTAGTAGTATTGAGTGTCAAAATATTGCAGGGGCTATTTAAAAATTATCTTTAAATATCTATTTTAAGAACTTTCCAGTATATTTTAATTTATTATTTTAATACATATTTTAATAGAATCTGTTATTCTTAAAAAGTACTTAGCTTGTTTTAAAATCGACACATTTAATTTAGATGCAAGCTTTGATTGATATAAGAATGACTTTAGCCATCATGTTAGCCAGGTGTTGCTGTCTGAGATAGTTTACCCTAACACCAGAATATTCCCCAGGGGAAAAAAAAGAATTTGGTGACAGGTCTAAGGATTGGAACAGAGGGAAGGGGAACTTATTGTCATGTTTTCTTCATTTGAAATTTGTCAAATTTGAAGTTATTTTTAATGTACAGTAATTTGAAGTTATTTTTAATGTACAGTATTTTATTTCCTAAAATCATTGCTTCAAATTACCTACAAGGACTGTTCAGATAAGAAGAAAAACTGTAACCCTGATAAGGATCTCTTAGCAGAACAGATTTGTGTTGCCAGAATTCTTTTGTTTTTTGAACCCTGCTTACATTTCTGTTTTTTTTTAAACCCTTACCTTCCATCTTGGAATCAATACTGTGTATTGGTTCCAAGGCAGAAGAATGGTAAGGGCTAGGCAATGGGGGTCAAGTGACTTGCCCAGGGTCACACAGCTAGGAAGTGTCTGAGGCCAGATTTGAACCTAGTACCTCCCATCTCTAGGCCTGGCTCTCAATCCACTGAGATACCCAGCTGCCCCCTATTTCTGTTTATCTGTTTCAGTATATACTTGCATATAATTAGATGTAAAGGTAGTATTAAAGTAAAAAAGTTGCCCTTTTTAAGAAGATCAGTTTTGCAAACAGCCATATTAATCAAAAAGTCAAATCGAGTGATTTTCCACAGTACTTTAGAATACTCTGCTTAATAAAAAGGGTCATTAAAGCATTGTTTCTCTTGTATACTTATAGTACATTAGCTACTTGACAATTGTTTGGAGTGGGCCTAGCATCAAAGATAATTTTAGCAGTATATGAGTTAAACTTTTAAGATTAAAAATATATTCCCCAAAAATTATAGTCAGATTATACACTACTGCATATAATAAAGCTTTCAATGTGAGGAGTTTTATTACAATTTAATATTAATCAAATGAAAATAACCACTTGATATTTTACTGTAAACTGGTAGAAAATTAGCTGATTCATAAGGATACTTTATGCACACCTTTTTCAGGAATATATATTTCAAATAAGTACAGCTAGAACATTTAGTCTTTGCTATTCTTCATGTACTTCAATCATAGCATTGAAAGAAGATTATGTTCTTTAAATTGTTTTGTAATAGTCCTGATGGATTTCTGCTGATCAGTCCACATCTCTCCCTTGGTATCCCATATAACCAGTAGCACATTTGAAACATATTTTTAAGATACTTTTTTTAGGTTTGTAGGAAAAGCGTTTTGCCCATGGAATACAACAAATCTAACTTGACCTGAAAAAAGGTAATACACAGCTTTTTGTCAGGAAGATCAGGGTTCACATGCTACCGCCAATACATCCTAGTTTCATAGCTGTAGATAAGTCATTTAATCTTTTTGGACCCTAGGGGGCTCTGATTGAATTACAGATGTCATGCTAATCTACCTTATTAGGAAAGATTTCTAAGTTGTAAGTTCCTCACACTGATGAAACCATAGGTCTGGACAAGAAAAGAAACTTGACCCTTACAAAGATAAAATTCATTGTCTATGTTTAACTACCTGAGCTAATTTTTGATAATTGATTAAATATCCATTTCTTTTCCCTTTTATTTTGGCTCATCAGGAAGCCTCTGTGTTATTCTCAAAGAACTGGCTACAGATCTGACTGCTTCTGATATCCAGATGGCAGCATCCACATTCTTACTTCCACCCCTCTGTCATCAGGATGATCTTTTATTACTAAGTCCTTTACTACAAGAAACTGACCACAGATTTATTGAAGAACAGGTAAAGTTCATTCTCAAATAGTTCTTGGCTAAGTTCTGGATAATGTCAATTTGGATACCACAGCTAACAAGCTTTATTTATCTTTTTTTTTTTAGCTCCTCCTTGGAAATGGCATTGCTTGTGGAAGCCTGGAGTATGACCCATTTTCAATTTATGAGCATGGTATAGAAGGGAATTCAGTACCTAAGCCCCTACCACCAATGTTTTCACTTATCAGTTCTGCAACCAGACTTTTTGGAATTGTGTGTGCCCATGTAGGAGAAACTCAGAGGTAAACATTTTGAATCTCTTGAATAAACACATGGCTTCAACTTCAACATGAAAATATGCTATGCAACTGTTGAATATTTGATAGAAAAATGAATAGGAAGATCACACTTTTTGTCAATATGTACATATCTTGGGTTTAAAGAAGTTGATAGATCTATGTGATAGAAAAGTATTGTGTTATTTATGAGATATTTGTTGAGCATGTCCTATGTACATATAACTGTGCTAAGCATCATTAGGAATGCAAAGTATAACATGTTATAGAACTTACAGTCTAGTTGGGGAGAAGGGGCATACCTACATACATGAAAAGATAAATAACATTACAAACCTATGATCTGAATTCCACAGCAGAGACAGTTAACTTAAAGAGATCACTTTGGACTGAAATGGTCATTGAAGGCTTTAGAAAACAGACTAACTATCCTAGAAATTTATTATATTTTAAGACATAATTTAGGACAAAAATTTTAGGACAATAATTAACATTGGTCAAAGGATCAACGTTGTATCCCAATAATTGAAGGATTTAGATGTGTAGCCCTAGAAAGAGAATACCACTATGTTTTTGATAGGCAAAGAGAAAGATTTGCTAAGAAATGAATTCCAGGAAGTATTGTTATCATTTTAAATTTGTTTTTGTTTTTTTAAACCCATACCTTCCACCTTAGAATCAATACTGTGTATTGGTTCTATACCAGAAGAGTTCTAAGGTAAGAGCTTGGCAATGGGGGCTAAGTGACTTGCCCAGTTTCATATAAGTAGGAATGTCTGAGACCAAATTTGAACCCAGGACCTATCATCTCTGCATCTGGCTCTCAATCCACTGAGCTACCTAGCCACCCCCTTTAGTTTGGTTTTGAACCTTTAACCTAGATAATTTGATATCCTCATCTTGGTAACTACTGAGAAGTTTCTATTCATAGCTATAATCCAGCTATAGCTTACAAATAGGACGATTTTTTTCATGGCTGTCCCTTTTATAGTAGTACTGTTTATAATTTTACTAGGGGTGGAGCCAAGGTGGTAACTTGGTAGCAGTATAAGCTGAAACTGCTCTGAGAAGCCTCATAAACCAATATTTAAAACCACCTCAAGACAACAAGAGTCAAAAACCAAGAACAAGACAGAGAGAGGGGGTTCTCCTGTGGAAAACAACATGAAAGATAGGCAGAGAGAATTGATTTTCACACAATAACTGGAAGTAAAATTGCACACAGAGAAGTGCTAGCCAACCACCCCTCACTATAACTGCACCAAGTTCTGAGCCTAGGCAGAGGCCTGTAAAATTTAAATTAATATCAATAACTCCAGGTTCTTATTTTTCCATAGAGTTTTATTAATAATCACTTGAAGTAGAAAAAATAAAAAGGATAGATGTATAAAGCCTAATTTTTTAACTTAACCTACCACATGTGTGGATTCTCTCACATGGCTCTCAGCCAGCCTCCTCAGCTGCGTTCCAGGAAAAAAGAGAGAATCCACATATGTGGTCAGTTAGGTTAGAAAATTTGATTTTACACTGCTATCCTTTTTATTTTTTCTAATTCAAGTGATTATTAATAAAACTCTATGGAAAAATAAGAACCTGGAGTTATTCATTTTAATTTAAATTTTATAGGCCAACTTTGGGATCCTGGGACCCTGCCTATACAAACAACAAAACAACCCACTTCCCACCCCCAACCCCTGGAGTCCCAGGCCCTGGCACAATTCTGCCATGAGGCCTAGAAGTTCATACCACTTGGCCCTTTCAAGCCTGTGCTATTGGTGAAGCCTTAGTCCCAGAGCAAAATAGCTCAGAGTGCTGAATCCTACAAGCCATCAGCAGAAGAGACAGAAGTAGCAGCTTTCAGAACTTTCAGTCCACAGGCAAAAAACAAACAAAAAGCAAAAAAAAATGCCTAACCATATAAAATTTCTATGTAGACATACAAAGCAGAGTCAGTAGAAGACTCTTAGATCCAAGCAACCACATGCAAAACTTCAAAGAAAACTGGGAATTGATTTCAGGCACTAGAAGAACTCAAAAAGGAATTCAAAAATCAAATAAGACAAGTGGAAGAAAAATGTTGAAAAAATGAAAATAATGCAATAAGAAAAAACAGCTTAAAAATAAAAATGGGTTAACTGGAAAAAGAGGCACAAAAATCCAGTGAAGAAGTGTTTCTTAAAAAACAGAATTGACCAACTGGAAAAAGAGGCAAAAAAAAAATCCAATAAAGAGAAGCATTCCATGAAAAGTAGAATGGACCAAATGAAAAATGAGGATCAAAAGGTCAGGGAAGAAATTCAGTCTTTAAAAATTAGAACTGGGTAAATAGAAGCTAATGACTACAAGACATCAAGAAACAATAAAACAGAATCAAAAGAATGAAAAAAATAGAAGAAAATATGAAATATCTTACAGAAAAAAAAAACAACTGATCTAGAAAATAGATCCAGGAATGACAGTTTAAGAATTATTGGACTACCTGAAAGTTATGATTTAAAAAAACTTAGACATCATAGTATAAGAAATTATGAAAGAAAACTACCCTGATAGTCTTGAATGAGAGTAAAATAGAAATTGAAAGAATCCTCAGATTATATTCTTTCAGGGGAAAGTATGATCTTTTACTAAAATAGAAGATTTCCAAGCATTCCTGAAGAAAAGACCAGACATAAACAGAAATTTTGATACTCAAATGCAAAATTCAAGAGAAACATAAAAAGATAAATAAGAAAGAAAAAAATTTAAGGGTTTCAATAAGGTCAAATTGTTTATATTCTATATGGAAAGATGACATTTGTAACTTAAAAATTTTTATCATTATCAAGATAGTTAGAAGTATACATAGACAGAGGGTGTGGTATTAAGCAGTTTAGAATGATATGCAAAAAGAAATTCAAGGGATGAAAAAGAAGATTGCATTAAGAAAAATGAGAAGAGTGAAGTAAAATGGGGTAAATTATATCACATAAAGAGGCACAGTGGGGCAATTATGATAGTGGATGGGAGAATGAAGGTGGTGACAGCTAAATACTTAAACCTTACTCTCCTTGGAATTGACTCAGAAAGGGAAGAACAGCTAGATTCATTGGAATGTAGAATCCTATCTTACCTTCTAGATAAGTGGAAGGGCAATAAGAAGGTTGGTGCTGGGAAGGGGAGTAATATAAAGGGTGGGAGGCATGATTAAAAGCAAAATACCAGTATGGGGGGAAAGAGTGAAAGGAGAAAGAACATGATTAAAATATATGTGTACTATCATATTAAACTATATTATGCTTTTCTAATGGTGAGAATGATGCACATATTAAATTCTAAAGCATTTTGCAGTGGGTATAAATAATTTTTTAAAAGTTAGGGAGCAATTAAAAAGGAAACCTGCTACCTTAGATAGACATTCATTAGATATAAATGTTTAGTAGTTTGGGAAATATTAATAAACTAGGTCATAAGAAATTATTTGCAGTTTCCATTGAATTTCATTAGAGGACTAGGAAGAACAAACTGCATGAAGGCAACAGATGGGAAAGCTATCCCACTGTGCTTTGAATTTTAAAAGTTATAATATTTATGGTTGGGTTCTATATGTAAATTTCCTCATTTTCTCACAGTTAAGATGTAACTTATTAAAGATTACTTGCTGTTATTCACCCTTAGAACCACGCCTTTTTAGGTTTTTTTGAGATAAAAACATAATTAAAAGTTAGGTCTTAAATTTAAAAAGGTTAATTGGAGAGCAGATAGGCATTAAAAGCTTGGGGTTTTTGTTCGATGTGCCATACTTTCATTTTTTTCTGGCATTTTTGTTGCTTGCATACATTTGGTTCCCTTTTTTTGCATAGATACCTTTTCCTTTTGGTTGCATTTTTTGGGCACATGACACCCAGACTTGAAGAAATCCTAGTTAAAAATTAAATTAAGGATAGAAAGTTGTTTTTCTCTGTTCCAATCCCACTACACTTGCAATAAGAAAAATTTTTATTTTGAGAGCATCTTAAATCCCAAAATGTAGGAATATTTTATGTATATAATTTTATAGTCATCATAAATAATATTGGCAAGATATTGTGCTAAGACTCATATTATAGAATATCATTTAGTTAATCATTAAATGGTTTTTAAATGCCTGTTCTATAACTGGCACTTTATTAAACATTGGGGATTTGAAAAGAGGCAAAAGTCCTCCACCTTGAGGAGCTCACAATCTAGGGAAGGAGCAACTTATAAACATAAATATAAATATAAACAAAACAAGCTGTATACAGATTAAAGTGGAAATAAAGGGATTGGGAAAGGCTTTCTTAAATAGACAAGATTTTGTTGGTATTTAACAGAAGCCAGCAGAGCCAATAGAATTTAGAAGGAACATTCCACGCATGGGGGGGGGGGGGGGGGAGAAGGACAGCCAGAGAGAATGTCTACAGTTAAGAAAGGATGTGTCTTGTTCATTGTCTCTGGCTTGAAGAGTACAGGGAAGATAATAAATTGTAAGAAGACTGGAAAGATACAAGTTTATATAGGACTTTGAATACTGAATAGCAGATTTTGTATTTGATCCTGGAAGTGATAGGCAACCATTAGAGTTTATTAAATAAAGGGGGTGACATGAAAACCACTTTGGTACTTGAATTGAAGACAGATTGGAATGAGAAGAAACTCAAAGCAGCCAGACCTATCAACAAGCTATTGCAGCAGTAAAAGATGATAAGAGCCTGCTCCAGAGTGGCAGCAGTGTAATAGGAAAGAAGTATTCAAGAGATGTTACATAGGCGAAATCAGTGGGTGCTGACAACAAATTGAATTTGAGAGGGATGAGAGTTAGTGAGGAGTCATGGATCACCTCTAGATTATGAGCTTGAAGAACTAGGAGGGTATTGCCCTTTTCAATCTGTTTTGGATATGATAAGTTTAATATGCTTACTTGACATCCAGTTCAAAATGTCTGAAAAGCAGCTGGAGATGAAAGATTAGAGTTCAACAGAGAGGTGAGAACAGAAGAAGTAAATATGAGAATTGTCAGCACAGAGATGGTAATTAATTCCATGGGAGATGGATCAAATGAAATAGTATAAAGGGAAAAGAGAACAGGACCCAAGAAAGAACTCTGAGAGACACCTATGGTTATAGGGCATGTTCCAGATGAAGATCCAGCAAAGGGGCCTGAAGAGTGGTCAGATAGGTTGAAGAAAAGGCAGAAGAAATTGGTGTCCTAGATCAACAGAATCAGAAACTGCAGAGATGTTAAGGAGAACAGGGATTTAGAGAAGGCCTTTGAATTTGGCAACTAAGAGATCATTAATAACTTTGGAGAAAGAAATTTTAGGGTAATGATGAGGTTGAAAGCAAAAGAAGTTAAGGAAAGAGTGGGAAGAGAGGTAGTGAAGGCATCTACTGTGTATAGCCTCAAGGAGTTCAGCAAAAAAGGGCAGAAGAGAATGATAGCAGGGATAGGAGAAAATAAGAGTTTTTGTTTTGTTTTGTTTTTTTCCCAGAGGAGATATAGGTATGGTTTGTAGACAGCAGGAAAGGAGCCAGTAGAGATTGAAAATAAGTGAAAGAATAGGGATGACAGAGGATGGCAATCTGTTGCAAGATTCAGGAGGAAATAAGATCACTTGAACAAATGAGGGGTTAACCGTCATAAAGAGTAAGGCCACTTTGTTATGTTAGATGGGTGAAAGAAGAGATAGTAGCAGAAGGCATCTAGTGTTAGGTGAGGAAAAGGGGAGAAGATGAAGTTCATGGTAAATAGCCTTAGTTTTTTTTCTGTAAAATATATGGCAAAGTTCTCAGCTGGGAGAGAAGGAGAGGAGAGGAACCATGGAAGGTTTGGAGAATGATGAAAAGGTTTGAAAAGGCTCCTGTGGAGAGTGAGATAGGGATTTGATGAGACAAATATAGAAGGAGTTTGGTAGTAGCAAGGGCACAATTGAAGTTGTAGAACATAAATTTGTGGTGGATCCAGCCAAAGTGTTTACATGATTTTCTCCACCTTTGTACAGCAGCATGTGTGTAGGAGTGAAGCAGTAAAGGGTGCAAGTTATCTAAAGCTGAAGTTTGAAAGGGTGTAAAAGGCAAAATAAGTGTTTTAGGTTTTCAAGAGAGGAAGATAATATAGTTGAATTGGCTCACCAATAAGGTCAAGATGGGGAAAAGAGAAGACTCTGGCTAGAGATAGCTAAATTAATTGGGAAAAATATCCCCTTAGATAATTTTTTGAGAAATAATGTATTTTTGACAAATAACATGGGCAGTAGAAAGAGGAAGTTGTCTCTCCATATTTCAAAGTAAACTTATTAGGGGAAGAGACAATTGGTTTCTTCTACCTAATATACTGCTTGGTTAGATAGCTTGGCACTTAATGACTTTTCATTCATTCATTACCTAGTTAATTTTTTTCCCCAAGAGTTTACTTAGAGCATATCTTAGAGTATATTTTACAGGGAGTATAAGTAGAGGAAATTGGCAATTTTTAGAGTTTGGTTTTTTTTTTCCTGTGTAAATGACTGGTCTCTTCTCACTAGTTCCTTATTATATTTTCATTCAGACCAAAAGAAATTCATTTTATGGGGATAGGTAGGTGGCTCACTTAATTAAGATCCAGGCCCAGATGTGAGAGGTCTTGGGTTCAAATGTAGCCTCAGATACTTCCTAGCTGTGTGACCCTGGGCAAGTCACTTAACCCCCATTGTCTAGCTCTTAGCACTCTTCTGCCTTAGAACAAATAAACAGTATTGATCCTAAGACAGAAGGTAAGTGTTTAAAAAAAATCATTTTAGGTTATTATTTTTCCTCTCAAGCAGTTCTATTTGTGGTAATTGACAAAATGACAAAATTTTACAATTTCTATCTGGGGCCTGATTGGTTCCTAAGAATCTGTTATTTTCCTTTTTTTCTCAGAGCCCAAATTATTTTTCAGGTCTCTACTGCCATCAGCATGCCCATTATCTGAATTAACTGGGGAAAAAGTTGCTATGGGCTGTGATAAAGATGAACAGAAATTAGTCCATGAGACTATACTATGACAGAAAATATAAAATAAATTAAGGTATTTTATCCTATGATTAAAAAGATAACTTTTCCATCCTTTTGAGAGGGACCATTTAAAATCTGTCTATATATCAAACAACTTTTTAAAATGATCAGAGTAGATTGAGATTAGTTGCTCAAAGTAGCAACATTTATGAAGATAGATGCCTCTTAAATAATGTATCTTCTCATCTTATATGAAGTTGATGCTACTGACCCACTGTCAAAGTATCATATTTATTGTTATCTCATCTCTTTGAGAAGAGATGTGTTTGTGTTGATCTTTTGACACTCTTGCCCAATCACAAAGATGCATAGCTCATGCTCAGTACCTCTGGAAATAGTGATGTCTTTGATGACTGTTACAATAGGTAAAGCTAGCTGATTTTGGTCTCATTTGCACCATAATTTTATTAACTCAACCAGCTCCTAAAAGATGACATTTTTAGTAGATAAGTCAAGATTGTGATTCAAGGTTAAGAATACTTGTAAACTTTTCAGATGTGCTTACTTTGTAGTTGGTAGTAAGGATAAAAAAAATAGCATACTCCCTCTTCTCTAGTTTAATAGGAAGGATAAAACTTGTAAGTAAATTAATAAGCATGATTATAACATAGAATATAATAAAGGGAAAAGAAGAAGTCTAGACAAAGTAAAATAATATGAAACAGACCACTTTCACATAGGATTAATCAAATTCACTTTATAGACGAAGAAGCAATTGATGGGGACATTAAAAAGAGAGAAGGGCGTTACAAGAGGCAGAGATGTCGGGAGGAGGGGTTATTCCATGGGTGCAAGAATATGAGAATGCAGAAAAGATTCTAGAAGGCAAGACAAGAAATGCCAAATGGTACAATTTAACTGGCACATATATGTAGTTTAATGATGAGGATAATATTGAAATGAAGTTTGTATGAAATAGCTGTTAAAAAATAAGATGAAAATATTAAGAAATTTACCTTGAAAGGAAGTTATAAGCAGGTTTAAATGACAGGCTAAGGAGTTTGTGTTTTATTCTATGGGCAATAAAGTTTTTTGAGCAAGGAACTGACAACTTGTTCATTGGGATTTTTTAGTAGCTCTATTGTTTA
This sequence comes from Monodelphis domestica, assembly GCF_027887165.1. NCBI lineage: Eukaryota > Metazoa > Chordata > Mammalia > Didelphimorphia > Didelphidae > Monodelphis > Monodelphis domestica. The sequence continues at coordinate 213,598,810 of NC_077227.1, forward strand.
TGGGTTTAAGAGGGGAGAGAATGCAGGAAGACCAGTTAGAAACCTATTATAGTAGTCCAGGAAACACTACAATTATTAACTGCCTTTGGAGTGAAGAGGAGGGCATGCATAAGTGAGCTGTTGTAGAAGTAGAGTTGACAGGACTTACCAACTAATTTGATATAGATAAGGGAATTGGAGAGAAAAGTCAAAGATTATATTGAAGCTTTTAGCCTGAATGACTGGGAACATAGTGATACTGTGAACAAAAACCTGGGAGAAAAGCATGTTTTGAGGAAAAGATCAGTTTTGAATATGTTGATATTGAAGCTCTGACCTGATGTTCAAATAAATTTGTCATCAAGCAGTTAGAAATGAGGTCAAGCAGGATGAGGTCTGGGAAAAGTCAAATGGATTTGACAATTAGGAAGTGAGCTGTATATATAGAGTGGTGGGGACAGAAGCCAAAAACCAGGAGGTTTGTTGTGAATGAGTGGTAAAGAGGTTGATTGGGTGATTCTATAACACATTTCTAAAACACTAGTAAGGATGGAGAGAACACATATTTAATAATATCTTGAAGAGACAGTAACAGAGACAGGGGAAGATTATTTTTACTTTGCAAATAAATGTTCATAGATAGCAGGAAAGAATCCAATAGAGAGGGAGAACTTGAAGATAAAGGAGTGGGAGAAAGGTCCCACTTTGAGGATGTTCCTGTAGGAGGCAAAAGGAAATGAGATGAAGGACATAAGAGTGAATTTAACAAGGAGGAGGACCGTTTCATCTCTCAAACTGGAAGAAGGGAAGAGAGTATGGTTCAAATTTTCTGTTATAGAAAAAGAACAATCAAGAAATAAAAAAGATATGGTTGTAGTGTTATATACAGTTAATCCTTACCTTTCACAAGGGTAACATACCTAGAAAATGGTGCAAAAGTAAAAAATGTAAATGTTGATACATTGAACCTATGGGAAATGTGAGATTAGATTCCTGCTACCACCAAAAACTGTTATCTTTTGCTTGAGATTGTGAAAATGCACTTTTCTGTATATAATTTTTTGTAACAAAACAATAATTTTTATAATATTCACTTTTCCTAACAAAGTAACTATGAAAAATCCATTAAATTCAGTATACAAAATAAAATTGGAAGCATGCAAAACACTTTTTCTTACTAGTAATTCCCTAGAATTTTGTGACTTTTTTTGTGCTAACATCTCGATAAATAAAAAAATTCATTGCAGACACTATTCATTTTTCATAACACATGAAAACTACAATGCCATAAATACTATACAGCAAGTAAAATTCTTAAAACAAAAACATTTTAAAATATGAATCTTACCTTCTACTATGTCATATGGCAGTTTTACTGTATACTGTACTGCTATAGTTCCCTCTACCTTGGCCACCCTCAGAAAACCAAGAGAGAAAGAAGTTGTTGATTTTCCTGTGGCTGCTATCCAAAGACACTCATGCTAGTGAGATCTCAACATCACCGTAGAACCTAAAGGACTTGCACTATGCTTTGAAGGCATAATTGTATCCACAAAACTTGAGTTTTAAAGGGAAACAATGAAAATATGCTATGAATGTGCACAGGGACCTCTTTACAGTGATAGAGTGTATAAGATCAGTGAAGAACCTAGTAAGATACCAACCACTCCACTCTCATTTTTTTTCAACTGTTTATAATAGCAAATGTACATGGTTGGCAATGCAGAAGTGATAATGAGGTTACTAAAAAAATCATGGGAATCATAAAAGGCAAACATGGAAGTATTGAGGATTGACTACTAAAAGAAAAAATAATGGAAGCTGAATTGAGAACTTGAGAAAGTTTGGAACAACTTCTGTAAGAAGAAAGAAATTCATTAGAAATCAGTAAATTGATTGTCATGCTATAGTCAATGTCCAATTGAAACTTAGCTAGCATGAACTTGTAGTGGATCCCAGTCAGGATTGTATCATGACTTCCTCTAGCAAGTTCTTGGATGCTTAGCATGCATGGCTCAGAATTAAGAATTAACAAGGCACAAATAGTAAAAGTGCTAAAAGAGTATAGGAATTAGAAGGTTATAGAATTCATTATTATTGAAAATTGCTAATAATAAAATCAATTCTGAAAGAAGAAAAGTAGAACCAGCAAAGAGATTCTGTATAAATACGGAAGCTTCAAAGGACCAGAAGTCATGATAAGTATGGAGAGCAGATTTAGGAGAATGGGATGCAGTAGGAAAGGTATGTGAATAGAAATAGGGAAAGAAAATTTCAGGGTTTAGCATTTTAGAGATAAAATAACTTAAGATACTCTAAGTACAGGTACAAATTTGGGTAACTGAGGAGATGGAGTTCCTAAGAGTTGATGGTGATAAATTGAGAAGTTTCTATTAGAAGAATCACCAGTATAAATGTTGACATCATTGAAAGTGATTGCAAGAGATTGGGATGAAATAAGAATGTAACCAGGTGCAAAAGTCATATAAGAAAAGGGAGAATTTCCTAGAAAGCATTATTTAAGAGTGAGCATAATCTTGAAAGATGATGTAATTGAATGAAATGAACATCTAAGGAGGTATAGTTGTCAAATGATGCTTATAAATGAATGGTCTGGATGTACCATAGGGATTTCCATATTTTTATTAGTGTTGGAACTTTTAAGAAAAAAATCATCCATATGGCATAATCTTTTGGGTAGATAAGAAAAAATGCATCACCCCTACTTATTAAATATTCCCATTATCTCCCATATATTAAAGAGAAAGTATGGCAAAGTACTGGACCTGGAGTTTGGAAAACCTGAGTTCAGTTTTGTCTCTGATACTAGGTCTATGACTGAGCAAATTACATAATCTCTGTCTATTTTGGGCTATTCTCAAAGTCTATGTTACTGTTACAGACATTGTTGTTCATCTGTTTTGGTCATGTTTGACTCTGTGACCCCATTTGAGGTTTTCTTGGCAAAGATAATTAGATTGGTTTGCCGTTTCCTTCTACAGATGAGAAAACCAAAACAAACAGTTAAGTGACTTGCCCAGAATCACACAGCTAATGTATCTGAAAGCCAGATTTGGGCACAGGAAGATGAGTCTTCCAAACTCCAGAATGTGCATTCTATCAACTGTATCACCTAGTTGTCCTGTTGTTACAGATGAGTTGCAATCTATTCGCATTGGTAGATGGAATTCCCAAAAAAGCAATCTCATGTCTTTGATGTTATTTAGTCTAATTGGGTTCCTTTTCTATGCAATTTTAAGGTGTTTTTTTCTCATCAATTGCATAAATTTTAGTACTGCTCATGAAATAATTAAGTATCAAATTACTATAGAAACATCCAAGGAAGTCTTTTTGACTTACTTTTTAAATGAATATTTCATTTTACCTATATCTATTTTTTAATATTTTTGCTTTTGATTTTTAAGGCTTTCAGTATTGGAACTACTTTTGGACAGTATAAAGCACTCAAAAGCATCTCGTCAACAAGTAGTACAATTACATGTTTTGTCAGCATTTTCTAGTTTTTTGAAGGTAAGCCTTATATTTTTGTAAATAAATATTTCCTTGTGTATTCTTTTAATGACACCCCTCCCCCCCAAAAATGCCTTAAAAAAGCAGCAGCCTATCCATCTTCATCTCCTGAGGAAATTGCTTCAAGAATTGAACTTTTTTCCTTTCTTATAATTTTATATAATCTCATTTTTTAAATTCATTTTTCATGTCAATCTAATAGTTACTCAGAATCTACACAATCTGAGTAGCCCTGACATTTTTGTGTGTTGCATATTTTGTATAGACAATTAGCTGCTCTTTCAGGGTAAGGAAAGCATTAAATGTATAGCATAGGAGTCTTAAAATGTTCAGTATGTGTTTCTGTCTTTATAGTATCAGCAAATTGTTATTGAGTAACTACTAGGCATAGGAAACCATACAAGTAATGTATTTTAAATGCCCTTGAAATTGTATTATGCATAAAATTTTGACAGCTTTATGAACATGAAATATTTCCTAAAACTGCTCTATAGCTTAGAGCCTAGGTTGCTTGTAAACTCACCAAATCTCATGGTCTAAAGATCTGCTTCTTTGTGGGTTTGACATTAAAATATTACTTTAAATTCTTGCATGAAGCTAAATGAGTTTCACATTTTGTCAAGTTGTTATTCTATATGGATCATTATTTATGATGACTCTTATAGTTATGTTTCTATTTAATATGTTTGTTTTGTTTAGTTTACATTTGGTGCTATAACTAGGAAGTCCACTCTTGGCTAGAGAAGTGTCAGTCGTAATAGTAATTTGTCCTACTAACATATATATGCACATATTAATATTTTTATATATTTATAGCAAAATATACTGTTTAAAATGAAACTTAAAGCAATCTAGGTTGCTTACAAACTCACCAAATCTCATGGTCTTAAAGATCTGCTTCTTTGTGGGTTTGGCATTAAAATATTACTGTAAATTCTTGCATGAAGCTAAATTACTTTCACATTTTGTCAAGTTGTTATTCTATATGGAACATACTGGAACAATCAAACATGCATGCATGTAAGGTTTTTTCATGCAGTATGTAAGATTGAAATTTTCATTGTGCATGGAAGATATGAGTTCTTCATCAGTGCTTGTCAGTATTCATTAGGTATTCTTCATGTGTGGAAGTAAGCTTTTACATATGATCATTTTCATGAGTGGGTGTATGCATAATGTATAAGTTCTTAGATTTTGTTAGGAATATGAATTTGAAGTTTTCTTATCTTTTGTTTTAATTTCCACAAGGGGATTTATTGTTTGCTGTCTTTTAGATATGTCTTAGAGATAGTAGTTGGATATAATATATTTCATTTAGTCATGGAGTTATGTTTTCATGTTAAATAACTTTATTTTCTTTGCTGTTACTACTCTTGGCAAAGACTTTGTATAAATTATGTAGATACTTTTCTTTGGAGCTAATTTTTTAAAATGCATGTTTTTCTTTCTATCTGTTTTACTGACTATATTCCTTTCCAGAGCTGTTATATTTGCTTTAGCAGAGCTTTTCTGTTGACTTTTACTCTCATGTGTTTTCCTTTCATAGCTTTCCATTCATAAACTTTCATTCATAAGGACTGTTATTAATTATTGATTATTTCTAGGGCTAGTCAACGTTATGGATATGATGCAATTTTACATGGAACCATGGATCTTTTTGATCAACCTTTATAGATGTTGGGGTTGTCATTACGACTGTTGTTGGATCGATCCATCTTGGTTCTGTAGGAGATTCTCTATTAAAGTTCTTGACATATACCTTGTCTCCCAGTTTTATCTTATGCAACGAAAAATCTAATGGTATTCTTTGTCCAAGTAAGCCCAGTTTTCTTAGTTCATCTAATCTACATTGTGTCTGTTTTAAATATTCATTAAGTACACATTCCCCTTTTAACATGGACAAGTATGGTGGCTTTACTGTCCTACCCTGCCAAAGTGGCTGACCATGTAGCATTTCAAATGGTGATATATGCAAGTCAGTCCTAGGTCTAGTTCTTATGTTGAACAAAGCAAGAGGCATAACATCTGTCCATTTTAAGTGTGTTTCTGAACAGAGTTTACCTATTTGTGTCTTCAATTCTTTGTTCATATGCTCGACCTGACCGGAACTTTGGGGCCAATAATCTAAATGATAATTGCATTTAATCTCCAAGTTCTTGTAGATTTCTTGCAGAACTTGGGAAGTGAAATGAGACCCCCTGTTCGAGTCTATGGTATTGGGAATGCCATGATTAGGTATTATCTCTTTTAATAAAAATCTCACTATTGTTGCTGTGTCATTTTTCTTGGATGAACATGCTTCAACCCATCTTGTCAGTCTATCCACAATAACCAATGCATATTTATATCCCTTGTCTTTAGGCATGTTGATATAATCAATTTGAATACATTGGAAAGGCATATAGCTGAGTGGTCTACCTCCCAATGCTATGTTCTTAAAATGTCCTTGATTATACCTTCTGCATGTTTCACATGCCTGACAAGTTCTAATGGCATTTGTTGTTATTCCTGGTGCCATCCAAAACCTCTGTATGGTATCCAGAATCCCTTGCATTCCGTAATGTCCTTTTGCATGAATTACAGTGCATAGATGTTGATACAGCTTTTTAGGGAGAATAGGTCTACCCCCTTGAGCAATCCAGATGCCTTTGATTAGTTTAGCACCTAGCTGCTCCTTCCATGACTATTTCTTCTCTGTCGTAGGATTCAGTGAGATTATACGTTTCAATCAGAAAGAAATTCAGCACACGGTGGGGTCTGATCCTTGCAGCATATTTTGATGTTACGTCTGCTCTATCATTCCCTAGGGATATTCTGTCCTTTCCATGAGTATGTGCTTTACAATGAATTATGGCCACGTCTTTTGGAAAGCCTACAGCATTTATAATATAGTCTATTAATTTGCCATATGTAATTGGTTTCCCAGCCGAAGTTTTATACCCTCTTGTTTTTCCATATGTATGAAGACCAATGCACAGTGGAGAAAACATAGTACAAGTACAGAAAAATGTTAGCTCTTTTTCCTTTAGCTAATTCTAAGGCCATGAGCAGAGTCTTGAGCTTGGCTCCTTGGGCACTAACATGACTTGGCAGTGATGTATGCCAAAGTGTTCTGTCATTATCAACTACAGCTGCCCCTGTGAATTTTCTTCCATTGTGAATATAGGAGGACCTATCTGTGTATATCTCTATTTCTGGATTGATAAGAGGTGTGTCTTTAAGGTGTTCATTTGGTTTGTGCATCATTTCTACTACTTGACCACAATCATGTAATTCTTCTTCACCCATTGGCAAATCAGGAATCAGAGTCACTGGGTTCAATGGTGCACATCTATGAATTGTGATGTTATCATTGCCTAACAGAATGACTTCATACTGGGATATTCTTACATCGGTGAATGGATGCATATTCTGCAACGATAGTAGTTTTTCTATTTGATGTGCAGAATACACATACAATTTACATCCCAATACTATATCATATGATTTCTTGACCATCAGAGCTGTAGCTACTACGCTCCTGAGGCAATTCACCATTCCTTGTGTGACAGAATCGAGGATAGAACTGTAAAACACAATGACCCTTAGATTCAACCCAAAATACTGTCCTAACATTCCAGAAGTGATGCCTTTAGCTTTGTAAAGATAATTTTAGCATTGTGACTTAAAATCTAAATTTAATTTAGTCACCAGGGAAAATCCCAAATAATAAAATACCCAAGTCAGCTGGTAAGTTTATGGTGATTTAATTGATATAGTGGAGGAGATTAAGAAGAAGGAAGAAGGAAAGGGCTAGTACCGGTGGGAAGATTAGGAGATCTCGAAAGTAAGAGTGTGAAAGTGGAAGGAATTAGCCTGACCTCTAAAAGGGCTCAGCCAAGATTCCTGAACCTGAATCAGCTCAAGGGCAAACTCACCTCCAAACCCAGACAAATAACTGCCACCACTCCAAGATGTCGGAACACCTAGCACACTGCCAGCCAGAGTCATCTCTCCAGGGAAAGACAGTGAAGAGAGCCAGTGACGTGCCTTATATAGACGGTTTTACGTCACTTTCCTGCATCTCATCTGTACTAATTATAGCTTAATTTGACTTAGGACAGCCCAGGGGTCTGTCTGCTTTTTCTGCACATATCTGTTGAAGGCCATTTTCCTCAGATATTTAATCAAGTATCTCTATTGTTATTGATCAGGAAATAGCTAAATCAGATCTTCTAAAGTACTATCTGATTATGGTGGAATAGTTTTAAAATTCACAGCTTCATGGACATACAAGTGGAATTCTTCCTTATAATCTGGTATTCCCAAAGCTGGAGCTGATAGAATAGCTCCTTTCAAATGTGACAAAGCATGATGATGTTCTTTGTTCATTTTCAACAGTTCTTTAATTTCTTTCTTTGTCAAATCAGTTAAACATTTGGAAATGAGAATATCCTACTATTGTCTCAAGAAACCAGCAACCCCTAGAAAAGCTCTAAGTTCTTTCTTAGTTCTAGGGACACCTAGTTTCTGTATGTCTGCTATTCTTTTATTAGAGATTTTCCTGGTGCCCCTCTCCAGGACAAATCCCAAATATTCTGCTGTTGGAAGGTCCCACTGAATTTTCTTTTTTGAAATTTTATATCCTCTCTTATGAAGCTTTATCAATAACTTCTTTGAATCCTCGAAACATGGTTTGGGGTCAGGCAATGCTAGCAGTAAATCATCCACATAGTGTATTAATCTGCTACGTTTGAAAGTTATGGTGGCTAAGTCTCTCTGCAGAAGTTGACAAAATATTGAAGCAGACTCACAACATCCCTGCACTAGTCTGGTGTAACACAACTGAGTTTGTCCCCATTGGAAAGCAAAAATATTTTGAGAATCAGGGTATAACAGTATGGTAAAGTAAGTGTTGCTCAAGTCCAACACTGTGTACCACTTAGCTTTTGAAGGTAAATTTGGGTTATTATATCATTTGGCGAAAGTGTTATTACAGTGTGTCTTTTTCTTATAAAGTTATTTATAGCCCTAAGATCTATGACAAATCTCCAAACTGGAGTGCCATCTTCATTGAGGTTGTTTTTTTTTTTAATAGCTAGAATTGGACTATTGTATTCAGATACAGTAGGTCTTAATATGCCTTGTTCTAACAAACTATTTATGATAGGTGTTATTCCTTCTTTTGCTTCTTTACTTAATTTGTATTGTGGTATTCCTTCCCTGACCTCAGTCCTGACAGGTGTCACCAACTTGATCCTACCCACATCATTTTGGTGTTTTGAAAACACCCCTTGTGGTATATCTTTTGGTATTTCATACATAGATATTAAAAATGGAATTTTCTCAGGTTTTTCTTCTAGTTGTTCTAAGTATAACAGTGGGTAGTGTTTCAGTGAATTCTTGAGTAAATGCAAATACATTTTCCCAGATCTTTCACATTGCAACAAAAAAATCCGTCCTAAAAGGGTATCTGGACATGAAGGAATTAATAAGAAAGTGTGATCTATGGTGAGAGGATCCAATTTGACCATAGTGCTTTTAAGCTCAGGGACCTGTTGTATTTGTCCCGTAGCTCCAGCTACAGAAAACATACCCCCTATGTTGGTATCCCCTGGACATGTCTTTAGGACAGATTTTGAAGCACCAGTATCTAAGAGAGCTTTGTAGTTTTTCTTTCCCACTTTAATCCAATCTGGCTTCTATGTAGCTAAGGTGTTTATTGTTACTGAATCACTCTGCATTTCTTTACTACTTTCAGCCAGCTGTATGGTTGAATCAATTAAATCTTCTTGATTTAAAATCATTTCCTATGATATCTTCATTTGAGGTTGATTGTACTATATCCTCTACTTCATTGGAAAATGAATTCAGATCATATCAATGGTTAATCTCATATAATTTTACTTGGTCAGATCCCCCTCTTCCATTTAGAATGTTGGTTTCAAGTTTGTCATTTGAATCCTTGGTTGTTCTAGTAGTTACTAAGTCTGTCATCTGTTCAATTTTATTGATCTGTTCAATTCATCTGTTCAAATTTAACTGTTATTTCACCTCCATTACTTTGAATATGATTATTATTTTCAAATGTAATGTCAGCTTCATTTTCATTAAATTTTGTATTTTCTAAATCAGTCATTGCAGGATGGGAAGTTTCAGCTTCAGGATTCAAATTGGATGTTTTTTCTAAGGAGATCTGTGCCGTATGTGTTTTGTGGGATTTTAAGCAAATCTATGAATATTTCCAAATCATTTACACCTCCATTAACAATAACCTCATTGGTAACAGTAAACTTGTGCTTTGATTTTCTGTTACAGTCATTTTGCTGTAGGGAATTGAAATTTTGTTTCTCTGTATCTCTCACTAACTCCTGCTTGAGTTTATGTGACTTTTTCTTTTACAAAATTCAATCCCTGTGCCCAATCTGTACTGAAAAAAAGTTTTCCAAGAATGCTTTGACTTTATTTCTACTTTTTTCATGTGTGGTTACAATACAGTTTTTCTCTAAGTCTCCTATCTCTGTTGTTATTTGAGAAATGATGTCTTTAACTTCTTCATCAAGCTGTACTACTTGTCTCTGCCTGTCATGTGGTTTGTTACTTGGTTTGCATTTCTCATCACTCACAGATTTAATTTCTTGCACCACCTTTTCACTGTTTCTGCCTAAGTTTAACAGCAATCTGTCTTTCACTATTTTCTCCATCTCCATGTGCCAAACTACATTATAAATCCTGGCTTCATAATTCTCTTCTAACCATGTCTGCATATTTGGGCTTAGTCCCTCATTTTATAGCATCTTTCATTCCCTGTAAATTTGTTGCATGTTGAGTGGATTTCAACATACAATACTCACAAGTAGGGTTTTGCTTTTTTAATTTTACTTTTGTGTTTTTGTTGTTATTAACTTCATACTTCTTTTTTAGAAAAGTCTTTGATCAGGTGTCCTGTCTGATGACAGAAAAAACATTGCCTAGTCTCTCTCTGCACATTTCTTGGCTTATAAACAGGTTTTGTGTATGTTTTAAAAGTATTCAGATTCTTAATTTCCTCAATTTCCTTGTCTCTTGAATTTTTCTATGATTCTTCCAGTTTTTGCTGTAAATCTGCCACCTGTTTATTTTGTTCTGTGTGACTGTCAAAAAAATATGTCGCAGCATCTTGTAATTCAATTAAACTCACTGTATCATATCTAGGAAAATAATGTTTGAAAAAAAATTTTAAGTGTGGTGTGCATCCCTTCAGAAATTGCCTCCTTACGTGGCTTACAGACTTTTCCATGTCCCTTTCTACACCCATTATAGCTTCAGCTGTCTCAGACAGGCAATCAATAAAGGAAGCTGGATGTTCTCCTTTATTTTGCACCAATTTGTCAAATTTTCCCCAAGCACTTGGTTTTGAGCAACACATTTTTATGGCTTGGAGCAAGTCCTCCCTGCATTTCCTCATGTAGATCATTCTAATGGGATTAGAGAAATCAAAGTCTTCCCTTTGCTCCTCTGTCGGCCAACTACAGGTCAGGGCAGTTCCTGACCTAGTCCTATCAATGAACTGACTGTGCTCATGGGGGTTAAAAAGTTCTGCCAAAAGTAATTCCACATTCTGAAAACTGGGTTCAAAAATTTGGAAAGCACATTTTAGCTCCTTATGAGTTTTTATAGGACTCATCAATAAACTTTGGGAACCTTTTCTTCAGGGAATCTAATTCCTGGGTAGTAAATTACCTATGAACCTTTGAAGGCAAACACCAGGCTGTGTTAGAAATCTTGGAAATGTCTTTGAGTGGAAAACTTTTCTCAGCTTCACTATTTGCCTTAGTGTCCTCATCACTGTCATTTCCTTGTGCATTGGATTTTGCTTTCTTGGCCTTTCTGTCTTTATCCTTAGTTGCATTGTCTGCCTGACCATTTCCTTTATCCTTTATCTGATCTAGCCTTTTTGCCTTCAGAAACTCTTCAAACATGTTCTTAACTAGAATGTCCAAGTTTGTATCCACTACCATGATCTGTGCTGTAATGTTTTAAGGATCACACATCTGTAAATGTTTTCAAGGTAGGTCAGAGTCTGTATTACAGCCATGGAAATGATGTAGATCTATGTCAGAATTTGCCAGAGAATGGTTTCTTTTTGAAATGGCATCTGGAGTATGAACATAGTGGTATTGCTTATTTATTCTACAGAATCTATAATCATATTTGTCATTTTGCTATATAAAATATTATAAATCCAATAGCCTGCAATAGCTGCCAGTACTTCTACCTGAGAGATCACCTGTTAGAACATATTGATTGGTAATTGATAACTAACAGATTGGGTTGTTCCCTACTTTCTTCCTCCCTTCCTCCCCTTTCCTCCCCTCCCCTTCCTCCTCTTCCTCCTCCTCCTCCTTCTAAATCAACTCAGTGGTGAGTTTATGATGCTTCAAATGAAATACTTTTTCTCTTCTCTATCTTAAATAAAGGGTTTATTGGGAATGACAGGGAAGGATAAGGAAATGAAGGAAAGAGGATTTGGGGGTTTTTAGAAGAGTTTAGAGATTTTTAGATGATTTTAGATTGGAGGATGGTGTAATATATATAGTTCAATTGGGAGAAATGGCTGATAGGTCTGGAAGTTCAGTCACTATCACAACAGAGCAAGTCAGAGAGATATCTGGACTTTTGTCCTCCTTTCTTCAGTCTTCAAAATTCAAGATCACTTTCAGACTTTTGTCTTAAAATTCAAGAAAGAAAAACTTCCCTCTATCAAGCCACCAAAGTTCAGCCAACAGTTGGTCTGGCTTCCAACTGCCTTTTCTGGTAACATTCCAAAAAGAACATTCTCATTTGAATGATAGGTCATCAGTCTCATCTGCTCCAAACTCTTGTTGCATGCTTTCCCATTTTCTCTCTCTTCTACACCTTGTGTTTGGCAAAAGCATAGATCCAGGTTTGGGGATAAGAAATCACTATTTGGTAAAAATTGCTGGGACAACTGAACGCTAGTTTGGCAGAAACTATATATAGAATAATATCTTACACCATTCACTAAGAGAAAATCAAAATGAATATATTATCTAAACATAAAAGGAGACAAGTAAATTAGAAGAACAGGGAATGTGTTATCTATGAGATTTATGGAAGGAGAGGAATTTATGAGTCAACAAGAGATGGAGAGCATTGTAAGATATAAGTGGATGATTTTGAGTACATTAAATTGAAAATTTGTACAAATAAAACATGTTGACAAGATTAGAAGGAAAGCAGAAAATTGAGGGGAAATTTTTATAGACAGCCTCTTGGATAGAAGTCTCATCTCTAAATTATTTATAAATATAAATATATTTATATATTATATTTATTTTTATATATTTATAATATATATTATACATATATAAATTATTTGACTTTTGTCAAATTTATGAGAATAAGAACAGACCCACAATTGATAAATGGGCAAAAGATATGGACAGACAATTTTCAGATGAAATCAAAACTATATATATATATATATATATATATACATATATATATGTATATATATAAAGAGATGCTCCAAATCACTACTTATTAGAGAAATACAAACCAAAACAATTCAGAGATATTATCTCATACCTATCAGATTGACTAAAATGACAAAAGGGCAAAATGACAAATGTTGGAGGGAATGAGGAAAATTGGGGACACTATTGCACTATTGGAGGAAATGTGAACTGATTAGCATTTTGGAGAGCAATTTGGAATTACATCCAAAGAGTCATAAAACTGTTTATATATCCTTAGACCTGAAGTACAATTGCTAGCTTTGTTTCCCAAGGGGATCAGGGAAAAGGTAAAAGAACTTATATGGTCCAAAATATTTATAGCAGCTCTCTTTGTGTTAACAAAGAACTGGAAATTGAGGAGATGCCCACCATTTGGGGAATGAACAAATTGTGGTATATTGTTGTGATGGAATACTACTAGGCCATTAGAAACAATGAGCAAGCTAATTTTAAACTTGGAAAGAGCTACTTGGGATAATGAACAGCAAAATGAGTAGAACCAAGAGAACAGTATACTTGGCTACAGATTTAATACTTGAATACTTGTAAATGTCACTTCCAGAGAATGAACTAAAAAATGGAAACATAAATGATACAATCTATGCATATCTGTCTTCCAGATAATGTCTTCTATGATGTGAGAGGGGAGAAAGGGGCTAAGATTCTTTTAAATAAATTCTATTAATTAAAAATAATAATAAAACAAAAATAAAGGGAAAAATAAAATAAAACTAGTTTAATGGTTTCAGTACAATGATAGATGGTTTCCTACCTCTAATCACTAGTTTTTGAACCTTGGGGAATATACATATAATATAAATATTATTAGAAAGGAGTCAAAAAAGTCATCTTAAAGACCATATAATACCCATATTACTTCAGTAGTTCAAGAATCTGTAATTCTTTACTGAGTGCTCCTTTTACTCTTCGGAGTATGTATTTTTTATAATTTAATGAATCATATTAGGGAGTTTCTGTGGCTGGTGATAAGCTTCTCCAAATTTAATAGGCTAGTCATGAGACAGGAGACAAATTAAGATCTATCATTAGGCCTTGTACTTGTACTTAAAGAGTTTACATTTTGGATAGGATCTTCCAGATTAAAGTTTCACAGGTATAGTCTAGGTGATCTTATTATAATGAAGCATTGTAATAATTAGTGAACTTTAGTAATCATATTACCTCTAAAATTAATTCTTTCCTAGGAATAATATTTTAAATATTTTCAGTTTCATTGGTTCTTCATGACCCCATTTGGGGTTTTCTTGGCAAAAGATACTGGAGTGGTTTGTAATTTCCTTCTCCAGCTCATTTTACAAATGGGGAAATTGAGGCAAACAGGTATGAGTGACTTGCCCAGGTTACGCAGTGTAAAAGTTAAAATTAAATCTCAATAATAAAAATATTATATTTTAAGAGATTTGTTAATGATCATTTGAAATAAAGGAATAAAAGGGATACAAAATAAAGACCACGTGCCTGTGGTTGATCAGCCAGTTCAGATGCCCCCCTTACTACCACAAAGCTTGCTGTCATCAAGCCAAAGAGGCTGAGCAGGACCGCCCACTCAATATTTGTCCTCTGTCTACTGGAAGTATGTAATGACAGGAAGTCAGTAGACTCCTGGGAAATGTAGTTCTTTTTTTAGGGTAACAGATTGTCAATTATACATTCCCCCCTGAGATCTGTAGAAAACTAGTCTCTCCAATGGATCTTGTAAACATAATCAACTTTGAAATTACAATAATTTTGAGGATAAGAAGAAATGAGGACAAAACCAATTATTGCTAGGTGCATTGACAAAAAGCCAGTTGGGGGCAGTCCCGGTAGGCATAAGAGTATACATACAAAAACAAATGCATTCAACCCCACCCAGTTCAAATCACCACATCCCAAAGTTCACTCTGGATTTTCTAGTGCAGTGTGTGGTCTGTGGAGGCATCTTCATGGTGCCTTCTCCAAACAGTTCATTTTCTAGATTCAAAGAGGTAGCATATTTCTTATCCTAAAATTATTCTCAAAAAGAATTTAAACTTTGCATTTTCAAATAATTATACAACAGCTAGTAAGTGTCTGAGGCCAGATTTGAACTCAATTTTTTCTCAATCTAGAACTGGTACTTTTTTCACTGTGTGCCACCTAGCTGTCCTATTTTTAATAGTTATGTTGATAATTACAGTAATAATAAATATTTAATAATAATAAATAATAATAATATATAACACTTATATTTCTATTTGACACTTTTAAATTAAAGACATCAAGATATATTACAACTAATAACCTATTTAAAAGCAAACAAATTTATGTGCTTTAGGGCCTAGAAAAAGCATGACAAGGAATCCTGAATAATTTTTATAATGACTGGCATTTATGTAATACATTAAGTTTTGCTAAGTGCTTTATATTTTTCTTATTTGAACCTCAATAAGTTTGTTAGGTTACAGGTTATAGTTAAGAAACTGAACATCAGAGACTAAATGACTTGATCATAGTTAGTAATAGAGGAAAGATTTGAAATTAGGTCTTCCTGATTCCAAGTCTAAAACTATCCACAATAAGGGGCAGCTGGGTGGCTCAGTGGATTGAGAGTCAGGCCTAGAGATGGGAGGTCCTGGATTCAAATCTGGCCTCAGACACTTCCCAGCTGTGTGACCCTGGGCAAGTCACTTGACCCCCATTGCCTAGTCCTTACCACTCTTCTGCCTTGGACCCAATACACAGTATTGACTCCAAGACAGAAGGTAAGGTTTTCAAAACAAAACAAAACAAAACAAAACAAAACAAAAACTATCCACTATACAGAGTGTCCAAGAATGCTCTTAGATAACACAGGGCCTCTGTTATTTCATCTGTAAAATTTTGAAATGAGTTCAAGCATTCTTAACCATTTTTGTGTGTCATAAACCCCTTTGGCAATCAAGTGAATCCTCTGTACTCCTCACAATAATGTTTTTTTTAAAGCTTACAAAGAGAACCAATCATATTGAAATATAATTTTCATATTTTTTAAAGTTTATGAAACTCAGGTTAATAACCCCTGCTCTAGATGATCTCTAGATGCCCTTATATTTCTAATGTTCTGTAATTTTAATGAAGAAATAAAAAATAAAAAAACTGCTTCCATTACCCTCTGCTTCAGAGTCCTTTTTTTTTTAAGAGAGGTCAAACCACTTTCTTCACTGAAGCCTCTTGTTCTTACAAATTTCTAGTACTCTACATCTCAAACAATATACAGTGCTGATCAATTCAACATTCATTAAATGTCTATTATTTGTATATTTGATGTACAGGGAATACAAAGCCAAAAATGGGTTCCCTGACCTAAAAGTGATATCTCCCTGAACTCTCAGAACATTTTGTACCTCTTCTACCTGTATAATTCTCTACCTTATATAATATTTGTAATTCATTTCCACATCTTGAAAATGGAATGGTCTTTTTCTTTGTAATTTCCTCAACACTTTGCATGGTACCTTATATATATGCAATATGCTCAATAATTATTTAGCATAAGTGAATGGACTTGGGCATGAAAGATTATAGGAATAGCCTTCTATATAGTAGGAAAATGGGGTCATCTTGCTCCTGTTAGAATTGACTTGACCATTTTTCTCTGAGTTTATCCCTGTGTAGTTTATAGACAAAGTACGAAAGAAAAAAGAAAATCTCAAAATCATAGTATTTAGTGAATTAATAATTTCTCCTTGAATGCCCAATATATGAGTTTATCAATTTGTCTAAATCCTCCCAAAATGTAGATCATCCTTATTCTGGGCCTACTCATCCCATATAAATTTTATCTATCTCTCTAATCCATAAATACCCCTGAAGGACAAGGACTATCCCTAAATCACAGTCTTATGAGTGAATTATATTCGCACTATATTTTTGAACTATATTCACACTAGATTTTTCCACCATATCATGCCTTTGATTAATATAGCTTGCAGCACATCAAAACCCCAGCAAGTAATTACCTAGTTCATAGGAACTATTCATTGATTTTTCTCTCCATGCTATTACTATATTATTATATATTAGAGTATATTACTATACCATGCTCTCCCCCTATTACCATCCCCTGTTTTTTACCAGTCATGTTTCTTTGACATCTTTTATGCTGTTTTTCTTGCACAATGCCTCATTTATAATATGTTTTAGCCCACTTACTAACACATTTGTATCTCTCCATTAAAATAATGTTTAAAAGTACAGTAAATTAATAAGCACTTTTAAATGATTTTTCATTCTTTCTGACTTAAGCTCTCTTAGTGAACACATATACAGTTATAATACAATTGTTTAAAATTAATCTGGTCATTGAGAATGTGTTTTTGTCATATAGTACTTTGAGAATATAATAAATTATAACTTAATATAGTTCAATAAGTATATTTTAAGTATTAAATATATGTATATATATTTCCTGTATTATTATTGTTTGAAAATGTGAAATCCAAGTGTGGTATATATGGAAATTCCTTAGTAAGAATATCCATTTCTAGCCCTGCCAAGTAATAGTTTGTTGCAGATGTTAATGTAGATACTTGTTTGTATTTCAGTATGTGGCCAGCTCCAGAGGAAATTTAGGCTCAGAAGAAATTAAAAGGCCTGCACTAACATTATTGATGGGAGCCTTGGAAAGTGCCAACCCCTTAATGCGATGTGCTGCTGCAGAGGGTTTGGCTAGATTGGCCCAAGTGATTGGTGATGGCTCCTTCACTGCTGGATTAGCACAAGTTAGCTTTGACAAGTAAGTAAAGTTAACATTTAATAACTTTGTATTTTAATGTTCTCATCAAAAGTTGAATGAAAACATCTATTTTGTTAGTGATATCATAGCCCTACAAGCTAATTTTTAAAAAATTCCTACTTGATGGACCTTTTATAAGGGAAAAGAAAGATAAATACAGAATATTCAAATGCAGGAAAAAACTCATTTTACTGGTTTTAGGAAACAATTATCTGAGGTTTTCATGAGCTTCTTGTATTTTAATGAGAGATGCTGTGCTCAGAGGCATAAAATCTCAGAATGAGATAGGATCTCAAAATTTATCAAATCCAACTCATACCTAGTTCCCGGCAAGTAATTACCTAACCCAGAGATGTCAAATTCAATTAGAAATGGATCCCTGAAGAACTCATATTGACTTAGAAAACCAGAAGTTAACATTATCTGTTTTGTATTTTATTTTTATTTTGTTAGACCTTTCCCAATTACATTTTAATCCAGTAAATAATCCAGGCTCATGTCTAGCCTCTACTTGAAGATGAACTTACTACTTCTCAAGGAAGCCCATTCCAGTTTTTGAATAGTTCTAATTGGAAGTTTTTCCTTGTTAAGACAAAATCTGTATCTCCACTACTTCCACTGATTGTTCCAAGTTATCTCCTCTAGAAGCAAGCCTAATGAGACTCATCTTTTTTTCTCATGATATCCTTTTAAATACCCCAAAATAGCTATCATTCTCCTCCTGCCCTCTAGTTCCTCACCCCTCCACAGCCTGCTAAACATCCATAGTTCCTTATATTTATCTTTCTTTAGGTTAGTTAGGTTAGACCACTACCCTGACCACTTCTGGACATGTTCCAGATTACCTGTGGCATCCAGAACTAATTAGAATACTATACAATACACAGTATCCTTACTTATTGTGAACATTACACTTTTAATGAAGACTATATTCAAACTAGATTTTTCCACCATATCATGCTTTTGATTAATATAGCTTGCAGCACATCAAAACCCCTTTTTTGTTATGTGCCAAATTATTCTAGTCAATCATTATTTTTTTTTTCATTTAATAAGTTAGCTCTCTCCTTACCCAGTTTTATCACCTACAAATTTGATAGGTATAATGTCTGTTTTTATCCACATCATTAATAAAAATGTTGAACAAAAGAAAACCCTATTAAGTGAGAGATATCTTTCTAGGTTGGCATTTATTAATCATCTCTCTTTGGTTTCTTGTTCCCCAAGTTTCAGACACACCTGAAATGTCCTATCATACCCCACAACTCTTCTTATCTTGTTTTCAAGGAAGTGTGAATAATCTTGTCATATATCTTGCTCAAATCCATGTGGAATGTATCTATGACATTCACTTAATGTGCCTGTGAAATAACCTTTCAAAAAAAGTAATTGTTAGTCAGAAATGACCTATATATATTCCCAATGTTTTAATAGATTTTTATTGTATAAAGCTGAAGTAGAAAGGTAGCAGCAATGATATGCTTGCAAAAAAACCCAGCAAGTTTAGAGTGAGGAAAGTGACTTTCTAGTTTCAATTTTACCTCGGCTAGTTCTTTTTTTTGGACTAAGCTAGTCATACCATCTAAACCAAATGTCCTGACAATAATTATAGGCAATAACATTTAGCTTTCCTACCTTTGAATGTTTTTATGAAAACAAAATTTTATCCTTTATCAAAATGGTTTTTAGTGTTTTTTAAAGAGCCAAGAAATAAATAACTGAGGCAGAAAGAGATCCCAGGGATACTGAACTAGTATAGTGTACAGGTCATTTGGCAGCTTTGCCACCCACTAACCAGTCCTAGGTCATAGATCCAGGGTGGAGAGAAGCAGTCACAATGTCAGCCCTGGTTGTTTATGGAACAGTAAACAAGTGCAAGAAGCAAAATGAAGCTGTGTAGCAATGGGACTCTGATCCCACAGCCATGTGAGGACTTGGCTCTAGCCCCTAGCCTGGCATGGAAGCCTAAAGTGGAATAATCAAGGCAATAGTGACAGACCAAAGTGAAGTTTGCAGAGCCTCCCAGTAAGTTTATAGTGTCAGAGACTAGCAGCATTCCCCTGAAACTCCCAACAGATGCCAATTTGAGTTTGGAACTTACAGAGTTCAGACCAGGAAGGCAATGAGCAGACCTCTGTCCACATCACATAAATTTGGGAGCACTGAAAGCTTCAGGTCCCCAATTTGAACTGTGAAAGCAGGAGAAGAATGTAAAAGGACAGAAGTTCAAAACAGACATTCCATTACTGAAGTACCCAGAGCCCATTGCTAACATAAAAGTCAAGCTATAAAGCAAACTGAAGCAAAAGCAAACAAAGAATCTCACCATAAATAGCTATTGTGGCAACAAGGAAGTTCAAAACATAATTCAGAAGAAGACAATGACTCAAAAACATATTGCTTGCAAAGTCTTCAAGGAAATTGCAGCTTAGATAGAAATCCAGCAAGAATTCATAGTAGAGTTAAATAAGCCTTTAAAAAGGAGCTAAAATCCACCTCCAGAGAAAGAACTGTTGGAGTCATCTTTCATATTGGTGTATTTATGGTTTTATTTTGGGGTTCTTGTTATGTATGAATTTGCTCTTATAACAATGACCAATATGGAATTGTGTTTGGCATGATAATAAAAAAATGAAGGAGAAAAAAAAGGAGCTAAAAGTGAATTTTTTAAATTAAAAGGAACAATTAGGTAGCACAGTAGATATAGTACCAAGCCTGGAGTCAGGAAGCCCTGGGTTAAAATATGACACTTTGTGACTCTGGGCATGTCACTTAACTCCATTTGCCTAGCTCTTAACCTTCTGTCTTAGAATTGTCACTAAGACAGAAAATAAGGGGGAGGGGCAGGACTTAATGAAAGTATTAGAGGCAAAAATAAAAAAAAAGAAATGGAAGCAATGGAAGAAAGATATGAAAAGAGGAAAAGGAGGTACTAAACTTTAACAAAGAAAATAACTCATTGAAAATTAGACTTGACCAAATAAAAGTTAAATGACTCAAGGACATCAAGAAAAAGTAAAAGACAAAAGGACTAAAAAAAAGGAATAAAATGTGAAATATCTCATAAGAAAATATTTAACGTCCTTTCTCATAACCTTCTCAGTTCTTCTTGGGGTTCTGCCATTTTTTTTTCACTTTAGTTGCTAACGGTTTTGCCGGTTACCCTTGGGATTGGGGGTAGGAAGTAGGGAGAAGGGCTTCATTTTGTTTGGCTGTTTTATCCCTCTTGTGTTTGGGTGACTCTACTTTCCCCTTCCTTTTTTTAATATTGAGGAAAAATAATTGAAGAATTATCAGACCACTTGAAAACCATGAACATGCACAAAAAGAGCCAGAACATCATATTTCAAGAAATTATAAAAAACAAATGCCTGGATTTCTTAGAATTGAAGAGGAAAGTAGAAATTGAAAGACTCTACCAATCACCTTCCCCAAAATACTTCAATGGATTTAGACTTACAACTAAGAATTACTTAACCAGAAAAACTAATTCCACGAGGGGGGAGAATTGATCTTTAATGAAATAAAGGAATTCCAAACATTCCTCTTGAAAAAACTAGAGCTGAGTAGAAAATATAATTTATAAACATAGGAATCATAAGGAATACTAAGAGGTTTGCATAAGAGCGCAATCATAAAGGACTAAACAAGATTAAACTGTCTGTATTCTTATATGAGGAATGGTACATATTACTCCTCAAATCTCTATCCTCAGGAGTTACAGAAGAAATTTTACTAGACAGGGACAGTGAGTAGGTTCCATTATGTTTTGATGATTCCAAAAGAAGACTGAAAGGGTAAAGAAAATTAAAACCCTGGGAGAGGGAGTAAGGAAGAAGAAGAAAGGGAAAAATTATCCTACATAAATGGAGTGTGAAAGTAAAAGTCAGTACTACCACAAGAGTATAGTGGAGGGTAGCACTATAATCTGAAAAGATAAAAGGAAAGAAGAATACACATACACACAGTTGGTTATAGAAATACATCTTGCCCAATAGGGAAATAACAACAAGATATTAAGAAAAAATGGGGAGAGATTTAAAGAGAGGGTAGCTTCAGGGAAGTATTAGCCAATAGTGAAACAAACTCTTAAAGCATAGGTGAAGGAGGAAAAAAAGTATGAAGGGAAATTCACAATTTTCTGTGATAACTGTGAATGTGAGTGGAATGAATCCACAGAACAGAAGAATATCAATAACAGGGTGGTTTAGAAACTAGAAACCAGAATCCAGCAATCTGTTGACTACAAGATACACACTTAAAACAAAAAGAATTAAAATAAGAGCCTGGGGTGGACTCTATTATGCTTCAATGAAGTTTATTTTTAAAGATTAGACTAGAATTCCTAGAAGAGATGAAGCAAGAAAAAAAATTTTTTTAATATTTTTACAAATGAAATGAAAGCACTTTGGGAAAAAAATAGGAAAGAAATTAAAGTTCTGGAAGAAAGAATTGGAAAAGGAATTAATACCTTGCCACAACAGATGTAAAACCTTGCCAGGCAACAAACTCCCTGAAAATTCATTTTTTTAATGTTGTTTGCTCATTTTCCAGCCTTTTTTAAATTTTAATTAAAAAACAGTTAAAGTTGGGCTCTGTAACTATGGTGAAGGAAGCACTGTTCCAAGCTTCAGGGTTTTTTGTAACTGCCTTTAGAACTAGCTCCAGGGATCTATCTGCTTTCAGTTTTTTCAAAGTGATATGATGTTTAATAGTGTGTTTAATACTCTCCAGGTCTGTACCCTGGCCTATGAGTAACCATAAATATTCTTTGCCATCTTAGAACTGTGATCAGGATCCTCTGGACCCCTGTGGCTGTAAACCCTGGTGTCTGCTAATGTTCCTCCTCACCCTGAGATCATGGGCAACACGACAAGAGTCTTTCACCCAGTGCTAGCAAAGGGATCTCTTTAATCTCCTTCTTAGCAGTTGTCTGATCTCCTTTACCATCTGTGGCTAAAGATCTCAGAAAGCCTTTGCTTCTATTTTAGGTGCACACATTTCCCCCCACCCCACCCCACCCCCTGCCCCATGCTCCCAGCCAAGGCCTGTTTCCATGGTGGGGCCTGCCTTGGCATGCTGCTTTGTGCTATACTTTCACTCTGATACAATAGAATTTTTGTGCCAGCATTTCAAGTTTTGGACTGAAAAATTATTACATCCATGGATTAAATGACTTTCCCAGGATCACACATCTAGTAATTGTCTAAGGCTGAATTTGAATTCAAGTCCTCCTCACTCCAGGGCTAGTGTACCACCTAAATCTTTTTTTTTTTTTTGAAAATTTTATTTAATAAGATGATTTGGAATATTTTCCCATGGTTACAAGACTCATATTCTTTTCCTCTCTTCCCCCTCCCTTCTCTGATGCGTAATTCTACTGGGTTTAACATGTGTCATTGATCAAGACCTATTTCCATATTATTAATATTTGCATTAGGGTGATCACTTAGAGCCTACATCCCCAGTCATATCCCCATTGACCCATGTGATCAAGCAGTTGTTTTTCTTCTATGTTTCTTTTCCCACAGTTCTTCCTCTAGATGTGGATAGTGTTCTTTCTCATATGTCCCTCCAAATAGTTCTGGATCATTGCATTACTACTACTAGAGAAGTCCATGCCATTTGATTATACCACAGTGTATTAGTCTCTGTGTACAATGTTCTCCTGGTTCTGCTCCTCTCACTCTGCATCAATTCCTGGAGGTCATTCCAGTTCACATGGAATTCCTCTACTTTATTATTCCTTTGAGCACAATAGTATTCCATTACCAGCATATACCACAATTTGTTCACCCATTCCCAAATGGAAGGGCATCCCCTCATTTTCCAATTTTTTTTTTTGCCACCACAAGCAGTGAGGCTATGAATATTCGTGTACAAGTCTTTTTCCTTATTATCTCCTTGGGGTACAAACCCAGCAGTGCTATGATTGGATCAAAGGGCAGACAGTCTTTTAGTGCCCTTTGGGCATAGTTCCAAATTGCCCTCCAGAATGGTTGGATCAATTCACAACTCCACCAGCAATGAATTAATGTCCCCACTTTGCCACATCCCCTCCAGCATTCATTACTTTCCTTTGCTGTCATGTTAGCCAATCTGCTAGGTGTGAGGTGATACCTCAGAGTTGTTTTGATTTGCATTTCTCTGATTATAAGAGATTTAAAACACTTTTTCATGTGCTTATTAATAGTTTCGATTTCTTTATCTGAAAATTACCTATTCATGTCTCTTGCCCAGTTGGGGAATAGCTTGATTTTTTGTACAATTGATTTAGCTCCCTATAAATTTTAGTGATTAGATCTTTGTCAGAGGCTTTTGTTATAAAGATTGTTTCCCAATTTCCCTTCCAATTTTTATTGCATTGGTTTTGTTTATACAAAAAAAACCCTTTTTAATTTAATATAATCAAAATTATTTATTTTGCATTTGGTATTTTTTTCTAACTCTTGATGAGTCTTAAAATCTTTCCTTTCCCAAAGATCTGACAAGTATACTGTTCTGTGTTCACCTAATTTATTTATAGTTTTCTTCTTTATGTTCAAGTCATTCACCCATTCTGAGTTTATCTTGGTGTAGGGTGAGATATTGATCTACCACCTAAATCTTCGAAGAAAACTGCCCAAATCTCTTAGAACCACAGAACAAACTGGAAATAGAAATAATTAATCTCTTACCTCTTGGAAGAAACACAAAAATGCAAACTCCCAGGAACATTAATAAAAATCCAGAACTTCCAGGTCAAAGAAAATACTTCAAGTAGTTAAAAAGACAGAATTCAACTACCAAAGAACCACAGAATCTCATATAATTTAGCAGCCACTACTATAAAGGAATGGATAACTTGCTATGTGACATTCTAGAAGGCAAAGGATATCAGCTTACTGCCAAAAATAACTTACCTGGCAAAACTGAATATGATGTTACAGGTAGGTGGAAACAGATCTCTGAGGAAATAGAGAACTTCCAAACATTCCTGATGGACTGACCAGAACCATGGAGAAATGTTGAAATTCAAACATTTGAACATTCACAGGCATGAAGAGAAATATAAAAATAAACAGGGGCAGCTATGTAGTTAAGTGGTTAGAAAGCCAGGCCTAGAAAGCAGAGATTCTGGGTCCAAATCTGACCTCAGACACTTCCTAGACACTTCCTGGCTATGTGACCCTGGTCAAGTCACTTAATCCCCATTGCCTAGCCCTTACCTACTTCCACCTTGGTAACATTACATACTATGATTCTTATACAGAAGGTAAGGACTTAAAAGGAAAAAAAAGATCAACATGAATGAACAATGGTAAAGGACTAAATATGGATAAATTGATTCCATTAAAATATGAGGAGATGAAACATGATCCTAGCAAAATCTGTCATCATTAATGTTCATACAGGGAGTTCACTTAGAACTTGAAATGGTTCTGTTATGTCTTGATCTTAAGCCAAGAATGGGAAGAGAGGAGGAGGAAGA
Organism: Monodelphis domestica; assembly: GCF_027887165.1. NCBI lineage: Eukaryota > Metazoa > Chordata > Mammalia > Didelphimorphia > Didelphidae > Monodelphis > Monodelphis domestica. The sequence goes on from NC_077227.1 coordinate 213,624,047, forward strand.
AAAGGAAAGGTAGGGAAAATTAACTCACATAATCAGGAGAGTTTACATACATAGAGTTGGGTATAGAAATACATTTCACTCTACAGGGAAATAGGGAAAAAGGAGAATTAGAGAGATGGCAAATTCATGGAGGGGTTAGTCCTAAGCAAAGCAAACTTTAAGAATGAATAAAAATATTTATACCTTTTTTTTTTGAGATGACATGGGAATCTGAAGGGATAACTGTCAGCTGGAAAATTAATGAACAAGTTATGGTATATGAATGTGATGGAATACTATTTTTCTTAACGAAACGATGAAGAGCATAGTTTCATAGGAACCTGAGAATACTTGTACCAACTGATACAAAGTGAAGAGAAAAGAACAAGAACAATTTTATACAATGATATCCATAATTCCAAAGGACTAATAATGAAACAAGATACCTATCTCATGAAAGACTCAGAGTGAAAAGCAAGTTATGTGTGCGTGTGTTTAGGAAGTTTTCAGGGAATAATCCAAACTATCAAGATCCATATGAAAAAGCCATCTAATTCATTAATAATAAGAAAAAGGTGGATTAAAACAAATCTTAAGGTTTTACCTTATCCCAACATATTGGCAAAGTTAACAAAAATGAGAAATGACAAATGCTGGAGGGGCTTTGAGAAAAACAATTAATGGAGCTTTGAACTGGTCCAACCATTCCAGAAAAGAGTTTGGAACTATACCCAAAAAACTGTGAAACCTTGCGTACCCTTTAACCCAGTGATACTACTACTAGGTTACTACTACTACTAGGGGGGTGTATGGGGTGCTCAGGGAGGGGTAGTACCTCTGGTATGGAGGGCTTGTCGTGCCCTCCTAGGGCAGCTCTCCAACCTCTGACCCTCACCTGACACCCAGCTCTCACTTGTGGCTCCCAGTAGCTGCTAGCATTCGGCAGCGGCCACACCCCGGGCAACGGCTTTGACAGGCCGGCTAAACCTTGTGAGAGTAGCCATCGGGTCCTCGACCCCTGGTGAACCAGGGCTTTGCTCACCCAGCATGTGAAGACTGTTTCAGCAGAACAGGCGGAAGAAACCAATAAGAAGGTTCAATTGCTGAGATGGCTCAACGGCTGAGATGGCGACGCAGCAAAGCACTGTGGAGTGCTTAGGGCGTGTTGGAGCACAAAGGACAACACGGCCATCCAATGCAGCTGAGGAAGTCTCCGGGTGTAATGACTTTTCGTGCCACTGGACCCAGTCTTCCAACACCGAGAGAGTGGGACTGTCTCTGTGCATCGACTTTTCCACTTAAATCTCCTTCACGCACAAGTGTCTTTGTGCACACTCATCTACATCACAGATGAAAACGCACAAAGACAATCATCATCCTTGGTTACTGAGAGACTACTACTACTAGGTCTATATCCTTAGAAGATCAAAAATAGAAGATAAGGACCTATGTATACAAAAATATTTGTAGCACTTTTTATACTGGCAAAGAACTATAAACTAAGGGAGTATCCATAAACTGTGAAATGGCAGAACACAATACTATTGTGCTATAAGAAATGATGATGGAGATGACTTTAAAAAACTTAGGAAGACTTGTAGGAACTGGTGCAAAGTGAGATGAATGGAACTGGAAGAACAATTTATGTAATAAAAATAATATCAAGAAAACCAATTTGAAAGACAGGAACTCTGAACAACATAATGAGCAGTGACAGTTTCTAAGGGCTTATAAAATGAGATTTATGAAATAACATACTATTTACCTCCAGATATAAAGCTGAAAAACTCAGAGTAAATATTGATTAAAGCATATTTTCTTTTTTTGGTGGACATTACTAATATGGAAATTTGTTTTGCTTAATTATACATATTTGTAGCACTTTTTATTTTTCTTGTTGTCTCCGTGGTTAGTAGAGAGATGGACAAGAGAGAACTCAACTAAAAATAAAATTGAATTTCATAAAATAAAACAATAATATACCTTGTTTAATGAAAGTATTTCAAAATAGAATGCCATTCAGATCATATTTCCTGCATCACTTCTTTCTTCAGTATAACATATGTGTCTGAATTGAGTGAGTAATAAATTTGCTGATGATACAGGCTTTTTTGCTTTTGTATGAAGTACAATTATCTAAGAAATTTATAAAGTGTTCATTGAATGTTATAGCATAATAACTACTATCTTAAAACATAGAAACGTGCCTACAGATGCACTTGAACTAAAGTTTTAGTATACTTTCACCTGAATGACAATAGAGCTATTCATAATGAATCATTAAGTGTAATTCATTTTAAATTATTACTCTTCATATAGTTAAAATTTCTGAATATGTTATTACCCAACTGTAATAATAGTTCTAGTTTCATAACTGATTATAGTTATTCAGGAAATTTAACATGACAATATAATTGTATTCCCTTTTATTAAAAAATTTATTTTTATTTTTCCCATTAAATAGACTGAAATCAGCTAGGGATGTAGTAACCAGAACAGGACATTCTTTGGCTCTGGGATCCCTGCATAGATATTTAGGAGGAGTGGGGTCTTCTCAGCACTTGAATGCTTGCATTGGAATCCTTTACACTTTGTCACAGGACGGGACTTCTCCTGATGTACGGGTAAGGTACTTAATTTGATACCTTCATCAGAAACATGCATTTTATAGGTGTTATAAGAGATTTTTCTTTCTTTAGGAATTAACAATTTATAAAAAATCTTTTTCTGTATTGATTTACAAAGCCATTTCTAGCCTTGATTAGTTCTTTTTTTTTTCAAAATCTCAAATTCATATCAAACTTATTTTCCCCAAAATCTTAGCCTACTTTGTATCTTACCATTTTTTTTAACCCTTACCTGGAATCAATACTGGGTATTGGTTCCAAGCAGAAGAGTATTAAGGGCTAGGCAATGGGGGGGGGGGGGTAGTGACTTGCCCAGGGTCACACAGCTAGGAATTGTCTGAGGTCAGATTTGAACCCAGCACCTCCAATCTCTGGACCTGGTTTTCAATCCACTGAGCCACCCAGCTGCCCCCTTTACCATTTTTTATTCATGATACACTATTGTCTCCATTTCCAAGTTAAAACACTGATAACTTTCTTAACTCTTTTTTTCTTTTCTCTTTTGCTTGTCTTTTCAGCACAGCCATGAAGCCATTAATTATTCCTTCAAAAATATTTCTCAGATTCTTCTCTTACTTTCTAATGTTACCATTATTAAGTCTAAACCCATACTATTTCATCCCTGAATTACTACTATATTGTCATACCTGACTTCTTTCTCAGTTTCTTCCCATTCAAATCCCTCTTGCAAATTAGTCTTTCTAAAAGACTTTTCTAAAACACATAATGTTATCTGCTTAAAAACTTCATAATGAATTCCGATTGCCTTTTGAATCAAATCAAAACTCCCAGTCTGATTTTTAATTTTTATTATCAAATAACCCTACCATAATTATTTACTTTTGTTTCCTATCATGTCAGATTTCAATTCTATCTGATATCCATTGCCTTCCCTGCATAAATGTCATTTTGATTCCTGCCTCTGGTGCTTTCTTTCGCTTTCTTATTATGCTCTTTTCTTTGCTACCAATTCTTATCTGCTCTCAGGTCCTACCTACCATTTCTGAAATTTTCCTTATTCCAGCCTGCCATTCCTGAAAGTATTAAAATATGTATAGTCTATATTAATCCAGCAGTTAATGACATATTACTTTGCATTGTTTCATCTGTTCTTCTAAATTTTAATCTCTTCAAAATCAGAGATTATTTTGAATTCTTTTCTCTCTACTCTCTTACACAGTCAATTTAATAAATGTCTACCAGGCACAGAGTGGACACTTATTTAATAACTTTGGTTGATTAATTTTATAAAAGGATCCAAATTTTTCAGTGTCATAAAGATAGCATTTACCCTTTATACAAATTATTTTTGGAACACTAGTTGATTTTATGGTAATATAAATATTTTATGTCAGACTTTTGTTCTGAAGAATAGTAAACTGCTAGAAGGGAAACAGAACAGAAAAGGGGATAGTTGAAAGCTGGAGCCATGAGCTACTGTTCACTCTAGCCTCCCTTTCAGTGCTTGGGCATAGCATTTATCAAACTAGTGGTGATTGCAGCAAGATTTCAAGGACTCCTGATGTAGGTTGATTTTCTCCCACCTGCACCCTTTTTGCTGCTCCTGTTCTTCAGAGCCCTGTTCATGCTGCTGCCACTGTCCCTAATCCCATCAACAATATGTGTTCGCTACAGAGAAGGCTAAGACAATCCACAAGGCAAACCTGCACAACGGCAATAGCCAAGCAGTGGACCAAGCTCTCTCATGAAGAGTGTAACCTGCTCTCTGTGGCCTGCAAAGATATGTTTAGAGGGCAGGTGTCAGCTTGGAATAATTTTCAGCATTGAACAAAAAGTACCTATAATAAGATACTACTGGTCAAAGGCCATAGGGAGAAAGTTGAGCATAAACTAAGATCCATCTACACCATCCTACAAGTGTTGGATAAGTTTTCAATAGCAGATAATTCATAGAGCAAGATGAAAATAAAGGGAGACTGTTCCCATCACAGGTTCAAGTAACATGTGATAATGATCAAAAGCATATAATAGATAATTCCTAAGGAGTTTTTAAAGAAGCATTTGACATCAGAAAGAAAGATATCACCTGTATACCCAGTTTATCTGGCACTAGCACTTAACTTTTCTGCATTTTACTATGAGATCCTAATAACCCAGAGCTTGCCTGCACATTGACTGAAAGAGCTTTTGGTGATGAGATTGCCTGAGGAAGAAAATAGCCTGGAATTTCATTTTCAAATTTATATATGTTGTTCATGATAGATGTGGGGATAAGGAGCTTTTAGGGAATCTATTTCTTTAAAACAGGTATTTGATCTATTATTTAACATTACTACAATTTCTTAAAAAACATTATGTTCTTTGTTATAACAGTTTTTTTTCTTCTAACTTCTTAGACATGGGCCCTGCATTCTCTATCACTGATAATTGATTCTTCTGGTCCACTATACCATGTACATGTGGAATCTACCCTCTCTCTTATACTAATGTTGTTGTTGACTGTTCCACCTACTCATGCTGAAGTTCACCAAAGTCTTGGAAGATGTTTGAATGCACTTATCACCACATTGGGTCCAGAGTTGCAAGGTTTGAATAGCTACTTTTTAAATGATTAGTTCATAAGAAAGTGATAATTGGAATTTTTTAAAAAATCAATACATTGTATAGTAAAATATTGGATTGCTTGTTTTGCAATGTTCTCTTTTACCTTTTGGAGAATCATGTAAACTATTGCAAATTTTTAACAATAATGTAATGTGAGAAAGCATCCAAATGAGAAATAAATGAATGGGTCCCCCAAAACTAATATATTCATTTCAGTCTGTTTAAAACCAGAGGTATGAAGTTTTAGTAGTAGAAAATACCTTTCAACTAATGTAGTATATTTGCTAACAACTCAGTGCTAAGGTTATCTGCTAATCCATCCCCAACTGTCCAGAAAAAAATTTTGATGTGACCTTCTGGTACTTGACTGTTGATATCTTTTTTTTTTTACTACTTAATGTAACTTTTATTCCATTATGATCTGAAAGTGATGCATTTAACATTTTTTATGTAAGGTTTTTTTTTTTATATTTGGTCATTTCCAAACATTATTCATTGGAAACAAAGATCATTTTCTTTTCTTCCTTCCCCCCACTCCCACCACCTCTCCCATAGCCTACGCGCAATTCCAATGGGTATCACATGTGTTCTTGATTCAAACCCATTTCCATGTTGTTGGTATTTGCATTAGAGTGTTCATTTAGAGTCTCTCCTCAGTCATATCCCCTCCACCTCTGTAGTCAAGCAGTTGCTTTTCATCGGTGTTTTTACTCCCACAGTTTATCTTCTGCTTGTGGATAGTGTTTTTTAGATCCCTGCAGATTGTTCAGGGACATTGCATTGCCACTAATGGAGAAGTCCATTACCTTCAATTGTACCACAGTATATCAGTCTCTGTGTATAATGATTTCCTGGTTCTGCTCCTTTCGCTCTGCATAACTTCTTGGAGGTCGTTCCAGTTCCCATGGAATTCCTCCACTTTATTATTCCTTTGAGCACAATAGTATTCCATCACCAACAGATACCACAATTTGTTCAGCCATTCCCCAGTTGAAGGGCATCCCCTCATTTTCCAATTTTTGGCCACCACAAAGAGCGCAGCTATGAATATTCTTGAACAAATCTTTTTACTTATTGTCTCTTTGGGGTACAAATCCAGCAGTGCTATAGCTGGATCAAAGGGCAGACAGTCTTTTATCACCCTTTGGGCATAGTTCCAAATTGCCCTCCAGAATGGCTGGATCAATTCACAACTCCACCAGCAATGAATTAGTGTCCCTACTTTGCCACATCCCCTCCAGCATTCATTACTTTCCTTTGTTATCATGTTAGCCAATCTGCTAAGTGTGAGGTGATACCTCAGAGTTGTTTTGATTTGTGTCTCTCTAATTATAAGAGATGTTAGAACACTTTTTCATGTGCTTATTAATAGTTTTGATTTCTTTATCTGAGAACTGCCTGTTCATGTCCCTTGCCCATTTATCAACTGGAGAATGGCTTGATTTTTTTTACAATTGATTTAGCTCTTTGTAAATTTGAGTAATTAAACCTTTGTCAGAGGTTTTTTGAAGATTGTTTCCCAATTTGTTGCTACCCTTCTGATTTTAGTTACATTGGTTTTGACTGTTGATATCCTATTGAATCGGCCTCTTATTTCCTGAGTAATTTAGTATTTTTATAAACCAAATAACATCTACAAATTTTATAGAATAAAATTTACTTCAAGAATATTATTCTTTTAAGATAGAAATAAATGAATTTCTCCTTTTTGTGCATCTTAATAATGAAGTGGCATAACTTGAAACATTATGGACCCAATTACTAAGTTTTCTCTTTTCATTTTAGGTAACAGTACTGCAGTTTCTGCCTTACGAACATCCTGTCTCTTGGGATGTGCAGTGATGCAGGATAACCCAGATTGTCTTGTTCAAGCTCAAGCCATCTCTTGTCTTCAGCAGCTTCATATGTTTGCTCCACGTTATGTCAACTTATCTAGTCTTGTCAGCTGCCTGTGTGTAAGTATACAATTTTAAATGTACCATTTGGTTCTTTGAAATTTTATAAAATTTATCCTAAATCATTTTAAGTATTCATATCTATCTTAAATTATATTAGTCCATTTTTTTAAATCATGCTTTCCATCTTGTGCTCAGAAGCTCAGGGCTTAAGAGATCATTAAGCCAAATATTTTAAATATTCATTCACTAACCAGATATGTGTCAAGTGGCTACCAGGTACAGGGCAGTATACTAAGTCTACAAATATGTATGAAGTGTGATACTTGTTCAAAGATCACTTGTCTTAAAGTCAGAAAACATCAGACTATTAGCTAGACTAAGTCACAGCCTGTCTTAGCCTCAGCTTCTTTTTTTTTTTTAATTTGATCATTTCCAAGCATTATTCATTAAAGACATAGATCATTTTCTTTTCCTCCCCCCCACCCCCCATAGCCGACTGGGCATTACATGTTTTCTTGATTTGAACCCATTGCTATGTTGATAATATTTGCATTAGAGTGTTCATTTAGAGTCTCTCCTCTGTCATGTCCCCTCAACCACTGTATTCAGGCAGCTGCTTTTCCTCAGTGTTTCTACTCCCATAGTTTATCCTTTGCTTATGAATAGTGTTTTTTTCTCCTAGATCCCTGCAAATTGTTCAGGGACATTACACCGCCACTAATGGAGAAGTCCATTACGTTTGATTATACCACAGTGTATTAGTCTCTGTGTACAATGTTCTCCTGGTTCTGCTCCTCTCACTCTGCATCACTTCCTGGAGGTTGTTCCAGTCTCCATGGAACTCCTCCACTTTATTATTCCTTTTAGCACAATAGTATTCCATCACCAACATATACCACAATTTTTAGCCTCAGTTTCTTAATCTCTGAATTAGAGATGATAGTATTTACAATACCCACTTCACAAATTTGTTTTAAGTTTTTGTTAATATTAAAGCAATATAAAAATATAAACTCTTATTAAAAATAAGTTATATGTCATTCTCAACAAAAAATAATTTTATTAGGTTTCTGAGTATGCTTTCATAGCATATCTGTTATAACAATACACGGGGAATAATCAGATAGTACTATTCTTTAAAGGAATAAAAAAAGGTGTTGGATATTATTCATATCCTAATTTGCTTTGAATTTTGGTTTCATGTTAAAAAAATTTATTACATGAAAACTTGTCAATTAATCAGACTTAATTTGGTTTAACCTCAGAATAAGAAATATGTTTAGTTTTATATTCTTTAACAAATCTGTGAATTTGAAGTTAAAAGTAAAACATAGAATTTTAGAGTTGTCAGGACCCTTAGAATACATCTCTCTAGTTCAGGACTTTAATTTTACAGATAAAGTAACAGAGGAAGTAAAAGTAACTAACATTCCACAACTATTTCTGGTTGGAACTGGAACCTTTTTCCCTGACTTCAGGTTTTGATATTGAGTTTAATTTGGACATATGTCCCTCTTCCTACAAACCAAATTACTTCTTTGAATTGTGCTAATTGTTCCCATTGATTATAATATTTCAGTTTCATTCATTTCTTCTTACACCAGTTTTTATAGCAGTGCTTATATTTCAGCAACCAGACTGACATGGGCATCTCCTCTACCAAGAGATCACAGTTCCTTTCTGCCTTAGTTGTTACCTTCTTGTAAGCTGCAATGACCAAAGCAAATCATTACCTTATGCTGATAAATCTGTCTAGACTTAGATAAGTTGGTCCTACTGACTTAGAATCAGTAATTAAACCCATATTTAAAATATTTTCCACTTATATAAAACATAGCTTGTGTTTTACTGATATAGGGATTAACTAGACATTATGATAAAACATTCAGGTAGAACTCTGGTTTAAGTTTGGGAGCAAACCGTATTAAAAAAGTCAGACTCTTTATTGCTTCAGCCAAACAACTCAGAAAAACTAATCATATGCAAATAGGACTTTATTTTACTTGAAGAGTCACCATAGACATAAAACTGTCCTATCTTTTCACATTTGAAAAACCATTTACAAACTCCATTCTTAGAATAGTATTGATCAATAGTCATCGTCTGCTTATTTTGATTTTATTTTATTTGGGCATTGATTAGGAATAGTGCCATCCTTTTACTTGAAAAGCATGAGAGAACCTTCTTTTTTTTTCCAAACTCCAACTCTAAATTACCCTCTGATTTGCTTTTTTTTTTTTTTAATCCTACTTTTAAGCTGCTAAAATCTATTACAAGGGGCAGATAGGTAGTTTAGTGGATTGAGATCCAGGCCTAGAGACAGCAGGTCCTAAGTTCAAATCTTGCCTCAGCCATTTCCCAGCTGTGTGACCCAGGGCAAGTCACTTGACCCCCATTGCCTAGCCCTTACTACTCTTCTGCCTTGGAACCAATACCCAAGATGGAAGATAAGGGTTTAAAAAATAAAATAAAATAAAATAAAATAAAATAAAATAAAATAATAAATTCCATTAGACGAAATTATGCTGCCTAGATGCACTAAAATTTTACATCATCTATTATCAATTAGGCCTTAAATGTTGCAGGACAGGCCTTTTATTGTTCCCTGATTGACTCTTTATTATACTCTTCATAGTGGATATTTCAAACCTTCTTTGTTACCTCAAACTTAATATATCTCCCTTTCAGCAGTGTTCTTTGCCTCCTACTTTACTAAGAAAATAGAGTTCATCACTTCATCAATTGCTGGCAACTTTATCTCCCATTTTATAGTTCAAAACCCTTCTTTATCATCTATTCCTTTCTCTTTTGAGCCAGTCTCTAGTGATGAACTAGTTCTATTCTTTGTCTTGGCCAACCCTATTCTTTCTCATCTTCTCCAGGAACTTACCAGTCACCCCCTTTCTCTCATCTTTGTTCTTATTTTTTAACTTCTTCCCTGCAGCTCACAAACACACTCTTATCTCACCTATCCTTAAATAAACAAACAAAAAACCTTTCTTTTCACCCTGCCACCATATCAAGATATTCCACTCTTTTATATCCAAACACAATGAAATCAGGTTATCTATTCCCATTGGATCCTCATCCTGACCAACCACTCACTTCTCCATTTCTACTTTTGATCACTGTTCTTCTGTGACTGCTCTCCCCAAGGTTTTTAAAAAAATCTCTTAATTGCTTAATATCATGACTTTTTTTAGTCCATATTCTTCTTGATCATTTTGCAATTTTTGACACTATTGTCTAGTCTCCTACTTTATGTAATCTCTCCTCCATATATTGTCATGATACTCTTCCCACTTGGATATACTTGTAGTTCAGGCTTATCTCTTTTTTCCTATACTACTACAAGAAATTCCCAGTTTGACACTCTGCTTCTAGTCTTTACCTTCTCCAGCTTTTCCTTCCAATAGTGACCAAAATAGTCTTATGAAAGCACAGGTGTCACTCTTCAACTCAAGAACAAATAGCAATTCCTTGTAACCTCTAGTATATTATATAAAATATAAAGCCTAATATTTAATGCATTTATGATATAGTTCTACCCTGCCTTTCTCTGAAAATTTATATTACACCTTTACATATATTTTTCTGCCCCCGTTAAAATAACTTATTTGCCAACCTTAACATTCTGTGTTTCACCTCCATTTCTTTTCACTGGATTACTGGAATGGACTCTCTTTTTTAGGAGAACTTTCCCCTCATTGTTAGTTCTCTCTTCCTCTCCACACTATCTTATATTTGAATGTTGAATCACAGCAGAGAATTTACACTAACTCTTTGGGCTTTTTAGATATTGTCTTTCAGAATTTTGTTTTTGTCTACTAACAGCCTATCACAGTATCTTACATATAGTAGGTGCTTAATAAAAAATCTTTAATTGAAATGGGTTGAGTTTATGAACTATTATAATATCCTTTTAAATTTGCCACTTGAATTCCTTAACATAGTGGAGGCAATTCAGAAATGCATAGTTAGACCAAGTATTTTGGTAAACAAGGACCAATCAAACCCAGTTATTTTCAATTTAGTTTATATAGCTATATGCAAAAGTGTCATATAAAATAGACAAATAAACCACAATCTTTGTCATTAGTGAGTTTACACTCTAATTCTTCTTTGACGTTTTCCAGATAGAGAAAAAATATACTAAGAAAAAATAAAGAGACTACTGACATGGCCAAATTTTTACCATAAGTTGAAAGTTTAAATGCTCAATTACAATTCTTCTCTTTTTTTAACTTCAGAATTTTTCTTACATTTTCAGAAATTGTGTCCAAATATTTTACTACAACATTAATTTTTAATCATTATGTATTCTTAAAGATTATTCTTTAGTTTGTTATTGTGGTTTTCAATTGAGTTATGATTGATAGTAGAATTTCTAATTTTCAAGTTATGTTTGTGATATAACAAAATTATTAGTGATATCAGCTGGAATTAATTATTTTCTTGTTGATAGGCGTTAGTTTCAGGTTTTATTTTTGTCATGTGAAAGAGAGATTATACTTGTCCCACTTGTCTCCTAACAGGCAGAACTAGAAGCAATGAGTGGAAATTACAGAGGTGAAAATTTAGATTTGATGTCAGAAAAAACTTCCAGCAGTTAGAGATGTCCAAAAACTAAAATGTGCTGCCTTGGGAGATAGTGAGTTTTCTTTCTTCCTTATAAGTCTTCATGAAATGGCTCACTTACTATGTCAAAGTGGTAGTCCTCTTGGGAATACAGGAGGGACTAGGCAGCCATTGAAGTCCCTTCTAACTTTGAAAGTCTGTGATTCTGTGAAGATTTTTATGTTTTATATTTGTTTTGGGTCTAACTATGTATACAGAATACATTCCATTCACTATGAGAGAAAATATCCTTCTAAGTGGATAATATTTAACCTCCGTCGTGAATTTTACCTAGCTCTACTAGATAGTCAACATTTAATTTTAAAATTCTGCTTTTAATTTTAATAAATCTATAATTAACTCTTGATTACACAAACCATAATATATCTCACTTGCTAGAGGGGGTGGCTGAGTGGCTTAGTGGATTGAGAGCCAGAACTAGAGACAGGAGGTCCTGGGTTCAAATTTGGCCTCAGACACTTCCTACCTATGTGATCCTGGGCAAGTCACTTAACCCCCATTGCCTAGCCCTTACTACTCTTACAACTTACTTACAACCATTGTTGGTTCTAAGGCAGAAGGTAAGGGCTGAGATTTATGAAATGATATTTATATATCATTTGCTAGATATTCTGGCACATTTGTACAAAATTCGCACAAAAGAAATTTTTTTTCGTCTGTTTTAGATAATGAGGCTTCACCCAGAAATTAAAACTTTGTAAATACATAGTTCTTCTATATTTTTCTATTAATTTGGTAAATTTATTTTGCATTATTCAAGTTTCTACTTAGTTGAGCATTTTCAAGATCTTTTACCTTTTAATATGGTGAAATCTGAATAAATAATTTGTGGGATATTTTTGAAATGTGGCTAAGTAAATCTGAATGATATTCAACAATATTTGTTCTCAATATTGTCAACATCATCCTGGTGTTTATCTTTTGGTTTTGTCATGACCAGTTTGTCATTTGTTTTTGTGCAGGAGATCTTGTTGGATAATTCTGTGTTGGTAGGTCCCTGACCCTTGACTCTTGGTTTTTGGAGAGTGTGAAGTGCTGTCTGTGTTGGGTTTTTGTTGTAATTGTTCTTGTTTTTATTGGCATCTTTGTTCAACTAATCGTTAATGCAAAATGCAATATATGTGTAGCATGCTCTATGATATTTGTTTCATGGCACCCTAAAGAAACCTTTCCAACTTTGTCTAGCTGGTACATTTGTTCTTTTTATCTATTTAATTTTGCATCAGTTTGACTTTATGTATTCATTGCAAAAAGGAAATGCAGTTGTAGTTTAATTTATGTATTTTGCTTGCTTTGTTTGCCTTAGCCCCTTTTCTTCCTTTTCCCACTTTAAATGCTAGAGAATGACATAGCAATACGAAGCCTGATTTGCCTCATGTGGCATCCTGATTTGGGGTGTTCTTTTCTGATTAGTTGGCAGTCATTTTAAGCATGCCCTTACTGGGAAAATGTGTGACCAGCTTAAATAAGCACTGTATTGGTCTTGCTTATATGCTTAAAAAATCGATTTAAAATAACTTACCACTAATGTTGTGAGATCATTTTAAAGATTTAAAATATATTTTCTTAAGTGCATAAATAATCCTGGGCCTGAAAAGTGTTGTTCCATTTGTGTTTTAACATTTTCATTAGCTCATGAATTCATATCCTTGACATATTTAATATAGATGATGGGCATGGTAATAGTTCAAGTTTTTTCTGCAAGAGAAAATTCACTCTGGTGGAGTACTTTATTCTATCAGTTCCCTTCTGATAATTTTGAAGAAGTACTTTCATTTTAATGGTCTCCCCTTTAAATATTCTTTACAATTATTTTCTCTCTTTTTGAGTCTGAGCCAGTAATGCCATGCCTTATACCTCTACCAATCTGAAACAATTTTTTCCCCAAGAAATACTTACTGTCTCATATTCTTTCCCCCTTCACAAAGCCCGATACTCTCAACAACTAATTTACCCAACCTATTCCTATTTTCCATCTTTAACCCAACAGCATTCCTTGTGGTACTCTGCAAGAATTATGCTACCAGTTCCTAAATTTTGCTTTGGGAACCATTATTCAAAGGGACATTTTAACTGTTTTTAATCTATGAGTACTCTGGTTATATTAAAGTAAATTTTATAAGTATTACTCTTTTTACTCTGTTCCCTCCACTCATGGAATCACTCAAATTAAAATCTTTTCCTGTTACTGGAAATCTTGGAATTCGAATTGGTAAATTAAAATGTATTGAAATTATTCTGCGTTATTTACTAGACCCATAAATAATGCTTAAATTGTCTTACACAATAAAGAATAAGAAATTCAGTTATAAAGGGGCAGCTGGGTGGCTTAGTGGATTGAGAGTCAGGCCTAGAGATGGAGGTCGTGGGTTCAAATTTGGCCTTAGACACTTCCCAGCTGTGTGACCCTGGGCAAGTCACTTGACCCCCATTGCCTAGCCCTTACCACTCTTCTGCCTTGGGCAGAAGGTAAGGGTTTAAAAAAAAAAGAAGAAGAAATTCAGTTATTTAGATGTTGAAGGGGAAATATTTGGAAGCTAGTCACAAAGTTGTTGCTATATCTAACTACCTGACCTTTTCCTCTTTGAAAAAATATAGTCTTATTGTGGTTTGGGGATAAAAATGCCTCTGCTTTTCTTTGAAAATGCATTTACATCACACTAACTTAACATCTGTTTTAAAATTAATTGCTCATTTCTGAATGATATGTATTAGACATATACAAAATACCTTAAACAGAAATGAGCTTGTCTATTAGAGTCTTTCTAAAAAATACTTAGACACTATTGGGATGAACAAATATCAGGGCAGGTAAATATTATATATCCTGTACAAGAACAAAAATATCATGACTACTATATAAAGAGCAAATAATTTGTTTCTTATCTCTTTTTTTCTATTAGTCATGTGAGTTCTTTGCTATTTTAAACTATCATTCACTTGAATTTGTTCTGCTTTTCCAAATTGTAGTTTTGATATTCTGATTATTATATACTTATCATACATTGTATACACAATTTCTAAAGCTGCTTCCAAAAATTATAAATAATAGGAAAATTAGCATTGTAGTCTTAGGGAATATCAGATGCCACATTCTTATGTTTAACACAGTAGTGGTAGAATTTGTTAAAGTCAAAGAGGGGATCAAACATAATACTTATTCAGACCTTGGTAGTACCTCCAAGAATTTAAGCCTACTTATGCTTTGTGTATTGGATATTTTTAGGTGAATCTCTGTAGCTCCTACTTGTTACTGAGAAGAGCAGTCCTAGCTTGTTTACGTCAGATTGTGCAAAGGGAGGCAGCTGAAGTTTCAGAACATGCTGTTATTCTTGCTAAAGACAGCAGAGAAGACTTAATTCCAGGTAATGTCTATTTCCCAAGTAATACTTTACTGAGTGAGTATCATCTATTATCTTAAATGCACATTTTTTCTAGTTTTAAATTATCTAGACATGATTAAAAGCTTTTTAACTAATTAGTTCATAGTTTATAGCCTAAAACAATCACAAGAAGCAATTCCTATAAAAGTCTCCATTGGGAACATCTAACAAATATGTAAATTATGTAAGACCTTATTTTTTTTTAAAGAGCTTTAAGATTTGGGGGTTAAATTGGGAAAACAGTTTTATTGGCCCTTAAGTTATATTTTAAAATATGTATTCTATTTTCAAATAATAATGTGAGTGAATTGAATTGCAGATAAAGATGACTTAGCCTGAAAATAATCAAAAGACTAGGTTACTGTGCTATGCTGATTTTCAAATTGCCTTCACAATTCTTAAAATGTCACAGACTTTTTAATAACCTTCCCACATTTGCTCATATCAAAACTGTAATGCATTAGAACACCAGTCACAATTTTTAATGTATAAATTTAACATTAACATTGTAATTTCATTTTTTAATCAAAGCCTGCATCCTAACTTGAATTCATTTAATCCTGACTGATCATTTGTGTTTCTAGTACAGATTCTTTTACAACCAAACACAAAAGTTATTAGATAATCCTTCTAGGAATATACTTTTGCCAAACATTATAAAATAAAATAAATCTTACTGCCAAAATATACTGCAACTTCTATCTACTCAAGCAATATACTATTGATAATGTTTTATATTTCATTTACAATTCACTGATAAAATTCCTAGAATTATTGAATATATCCTTCAATAAAATAATAAAGCACAAAATAAAATCTTACTGCCAAAATATACTGCAACTTCTGTCTACTCAAGCAATATATTATTGATAGTGTTTTATATTTCATTTACAATTCACTGATAAAATTCCTAGAATTATTGAATATATCCTTCAATAAAATAATAAAGCACATTTTCCTCTCCTTTCATGAATGAACAAAATCTTAGATCAAGGTATTATAGAAGTTAATAGTGACATATAACACAGACAGTTTCTACAGTGACATAAAGCAAGTTGAGGACAATACCCATATTCCTTTTAATCTCTATAAGTTCTGTCCTTCAGCAAACATTTCTAAAGCCCATACTGTGCATAAAGCATCATGGTAGGTTTTAGACAACTAAAATTTTTCCTATTCTCAAGGAGCTTAAATTTTACAGGAAATAAAACTTCAAGATCAATAAATATGATTAATGTTATTGTAAATATAAGATAGGAATACATGGATAATCCACACAATATTCTTGGAATATTTGAAGAGTGGAATAACATTTTGAGTGCTGGTGGCAGGGTGACTGTCTTGAGAAGATGGCAAGTGAATTGAGCTTTGACTGGAAATAAGAATTTCGAAAGGCAACAATGAGAAAGGAGTGTATTTTAAGCATGGAAGATGTCCTTTGTGAATACAGAGATAGAAAATGACATATTAAGTTCATGGAACAATTAGTAGTCCAATTTGGAGGCAATATAAAGAATAAAGAGGGATGATGTGAAAGAAATAGAAAAGCAGTACTGGTAGAAAATTTTGACCTCAAGGCAATAGTGAGTCACTTAAAGTTTTTCAGCAAAAAATAAAAATAAAAATGACATGATCAGACCTCTGCCTTATGAGTATCTCAGCATTCTATGAAGTCTGGAGAGGGGAGAACCTGGAAGCAGAGTAACCATTAGAATATTATAATATATTATAAGGCCTGTACTAAGGGAGTAGCATTGCCAATAGAGAAAAGATAATAGCTGCAAGAGATGATGTGAATAGAGAATCAGTTAGACTTAACAACTGGATATAGGCAGAAGAGTAATTAGAACGAATAAAATAAGGATTTGAGGTTTCTAATTTAATTAAATACAATAGAAAGAAGAAAATTTTCAGTGGAGGGAGTTTAAGAAGATAAGTCCCTTTTGGACATTTTGAATTTGAGTTACTATCAAGATACTACTTGGAAAATATCTATCAGATAGTCAGAAACACAGAACCAAGATATTTTTAAGCTATATTAAGAGATGCATAAGTTCCAGGACTGGGGAGATAATAGTTTTGCTGTACTTGTCAGACCACATGTTGAGTATTATTTTCTAAAGAAAATGTTGATAAGCTAAAGAATATCTAGAAGAGAATAAATAGTCAAGATCCTTGATATTATGTGATATGATTATCAGTTAAAGGAATTAGTTATTGTTTTAGTCTAGAAATGAGAAAACTTAACTGTCTTTACATATTTGAAGGTTGACTTTATGAATTGAAATTAGGACTAGATTTATAGATTTCTCAGTAATCTGCATAAAAATGACGACTATATGACTGAGCAGTAAATAAGAGTTAGCTTTACTCAGATTTTTTCAACAATTAAGAAATAACATATAAATTCTACCATGTGTCTTGGGGGAAAAAAAGACATAGAACAGAAAAATATTGAAAGAAATCACCTGAAGAAGCTTATGATTACAAATGTTGTAAAAAGTAAATTGGGAAGCCCCTGAAAGATGGATCAAAGTTTAATGCGACTTGACCTAACAGGATGCCTTCCCTCCAAGACAAAATGGATGTCTCTCTCTGCTCCATTTCTGGATGTAACTGGTGACCAAAACTGTTTTCTGTGACTTGGTCTGGAAGAGTAGCTTCTATAAAACTTAGGGAACAAGTTCCCTTTCTGGGCCCCCTAAGCTGGATCAGCTTAGTTTGTGTGATAAAGAGGTTACACAGCAACTGTGTCAGAGAGAAACAACACCTCAAGGAGAGAATGATGGTTTGCTACAAATTCAGCTTCACTTTGCTTCCTGAGGTGAATTTCCTCTGACCCAGACTTGCTTGAGAGAGAGGGAATGTCGGGTGATTGAGACTTGGCTTAGCTCAATCAAATGCAGACCCTCTCTCTCCAAAATCCCTCTATCTGGTCCCCTCATATCCTAATAGTTAGATCTGACTGCTTTTCAGGAGTTTCAATATTTATTTAAAAGGTAGCAAGGGTAGGTTAGGGAAAAGAATCTAGGAGCCCTGACTAATACCCACAAAGAGTGACAAAGTTTAGGCTTCGGCCTCAGCCAAGGCCCCCATGAAAAATCCTGTCTGATATAGATGTTCCCTGTCAATAGGTAACCCATGGCTAAATCAGTGGAACAATAGTCTCTTGGCTGTTAGCAAATCAGGTTGTGGGAACTTCTGCTAGCTCTGGGGCCCTAGGCATATTCATTTTGGATATATTCATATTACCTTGAGTATAACACATTAATTTTTCACTCCACTATAATTATGTATCGCCTCTTTTCCTCCTGCCTTTTCATGTTATCTAACTTCCTATTACTAGTACCAGACCCCAGTAAAGGGGTCACCATGTCATCCTCCCCCTCCCCCACCCCATGCCAACCAGATGACCAAAAGATTTGTTGTCCTCCTTTCTCCATCCCAGTGAAGTGTAATTAAGATTTCTACTCCTTAGTTAATTATGGGCTTCCCAAAAGACCAGTCCTACTTTTCAGAAAACCCTGTGAACTTATATTATACCTTTCCCCCTGCCCCAACATTAACTAGACCATAGTAAGAAACTTTTCTCTTACCTCCTCCTGAAAACTCAGAAACCTCATGGACAAAATACAGAGCTCATTGGTCAAAGCAAAAATACTCCAAACAGCCATAAAGTTAGTAATTAAAATACTTAGAAACCACTATCAGTACCTCACAAGATTTGGCAGTTGCCATTTTTTTGGGTAGTAGAGCTTGGTATTCAGCATTGTAAAAGATGAAAATTTATAACCAAAAATAACCAGTAAAATTAAGTATAATCTCAAAGGGGTGAAATGAATTTTTAGTGAAAATGTATATATGTCCAAGTATTCCTGATAAAAAGGCCAGACACTTTGAAATATAAGAGAGATTGAAAGAGAGAGAGAAATATAAACTTTTGATCTCTTGGAAAGGCTTATGTGATGATGAATTCTTTAGTGCTAATAAGGGGAGAATAAACAGTTGCCCTCTCAGAGATATAAAGTCTTCAAGAATAATAAAGAAACTATGCCAGGTGGAAGGGAGAGAATTCAGTATCATGTAATAGAGGTGAATGAGATAAAAAAATATACCAACATGGAGGAAAGGAAGACATCCCATTAATCTCACTTTCATTCGAACCTGATAAAAGAAGATAGACCATATTCACATTCACAAAGAGCATGGTACAGAAATGCATTAAACTGAATAGAAAAATAGGCAGAGAAAGGGAGAAGGTGGAGGATGTCATGAGGAAGTTCAGAATAGAGGAGGGAACTGTCTTAAGCAAAATAAACTGTACCCTTGTGATGAGGAAAATGAAGGGAAGGTTAAAAGATAAGGAAAAGAGGTGGGTTTGTTTGTTTTAATCTGTGGTCAAGTCCAAGACAAGTAAAAGTAAAGAGCATCTTAAAAACAGATATCATATGTAAGTCATATGTGTTAGGCAAATTCCTCATTACCTTCTTCTATTTTGGAAAGAAAAGGGAGGGGTTAAAGGAGAAATTAGAAGGAAATGCACAACTGTCATAAATGATTATTAATGGGATGAGTTTATACATAAAAAACAGAATAAGGTAGCATAATGGCTTAAGGAGCAGATCCAAGAACATGTTGTTTCTTGGAAATACTCTTGTAACATAAAGATCACATAGAATTAAAATGAGGGGCTGGAGCAGAATCTGTTAGGCTTTAATGAAATTTTTAAAAAGCAGCATAAAAATCAGACTTTGCCAATGAAAAATAGGCAAGATTAAAAAAAGATAAGCAAGAAAACTATAATATACTTAAATACAGTATAGATATAAACATAATATCAATACTTAATATAGGCACTCTGAAAACATATTATCTAAATACTTAAAAGAAAACTTCATCAAATTGCAAAGAGAAATAAAATGTTACATTGCTATTAGGGGAGAGGCTATAAATTTATTCCTTCAGACTTTGACAATTCTAACAAGTAATTAAAAAAGAAAGCAATTAAGAGCCTGAATAGAACTTTAGGAAAATTTGTGATGGTAAATTTCTGACATGTACTGAACGGAAATAGAAAGGAAGTAATAGAAATAATGGGGGAAAATCATTGAAGAAAATAATCGTAATAAGACAATATATCAACACTTATGGGATACAACTAAAGCAATCCTTAAAGGAAATTTTGTATCTCTAAATACTTCAATCAACAAAAGAAAGATGAATGCATTGGATGTTCAAATTTTAAAAAGAAATTTTAAAGCAACAAATCAAAAATAACATTTTCAAAATTAAACAACTGAATTGATAGACAAAACTAGGATCTGATTATTTTTTATTAAAAATAGGTAAACAGTGAGTCTGATTTTTTAACAGACAAGAAAAACAAAATGTCTACAAAATAAATATCCTTAAATTGGGGGATAATCAAGCAAATGGTAGTACATGAACGCCATGTAACATGATGAATACAGAGAGGCCATAAAAAAGACTTAAATGAACTAGTATAGAATAAAGTAAGCAGTCAATTACATAATATACATGATACTACAACAATATAAATTGAAAGAACAATAGGCAAAGAATAATAAAAATTACATATAAGCATATCTCCCAAAGAAGAGATATGAGAAGATACCCTTAGTCCATTACTCTTCTGCAGAGGTGAGACCTATGGGTATGGAACATTGCATTTATTGTCAAACTTTTTTAATGTTTTGATCAGTTTTTTAGTTTTATTTCTGTTTTCTTTTAAAAATATTGTTATATGGGATGGCTTTATTAGGCGAACTAGAAGAATACTTGGGGAAATTTGGCAATATAAAAATAAAATGTATGAATATTTTAAAATAAATGTTTATTAAAAGAAAATCCAATATAAAATAAGAAACAACTAATAGAAACCTCTTTAATCTATACAAAAGGCATTCCTCAATGAAAGTACTCCAAAATTGCTCTGTAGAATCATTTTCCAGCCCAAAATATCACCAACAAACTAAAATAAACCCCAATGATAAATGAGCCACAGTAACTGAACACTTGATTTTGCCAAGACTTACATAAATAATAATTAAATAACTGAATGTGTGCTTCTGATATAGCAGTTTTGTTTTCTGTGTTACTCAGATCATGGATTTTCTTCTTATCAGATGCTAGTATCCGAGAAGTGGGCCTTGAGGGGGCACTGTTGAACTTACTAGATAAAGAATCTGATCAGAGATTGTGTCAAGATATCAGAGAGACCTTAAGCCATATGATTACCTCAATGGCAGTGGGAAAACTTTCTTTTTGGCTAAAACTTTGTAAAGATGTCCTTGCTTCATCAACTGGTGAGTGTTAAAACATTCTTATTTCAATAATAAAACTTTATTATATATCTATAGGGTTAAAGTGGATTCTTTCTGAAAATTTAAGACTTCCTAATGTAAAACATTGGCAACATCCATAAAATGTTACTTAAAACTTTGTATCCATTCCAAGACAGAAGATTAGTAAGAGCTAGGCATTTGGGAATAAGTGACTTGCTTAGGATCACACAGTTAGGAAGTATGTGAGGTCAAATTTAAACCCAGGACCTAGCTCTCCATCCATTAAGCCACCTAGATTCCCCAATAAGCCAGAATTTTTTTTTTCAGTCATTCTCCATTTCTTGGCCACCTATTAGAGCTTTTCATTGTCACAAAAACATTTCTTCTGTAGATCTGACATATTTGGTGGGTTCTCAATTAAGAACCACTTTAGAATAAAATGATTATTTGGTAAGATCTGTGGGTCAAAACTTTTGAAAAACTTAACTTTCCTCATATAATTCCAAATAAAACACATTTTAATATATTTTTATCCTTTTATTGGATGAATATTATTCCATTTTTAATTTTTGCTTATTCAGGTTATGGTACAGAGATTAATGAAGCAATTTTTGTGAAAAAAAAAATTAGAGAAAAGACACCATCCAGTTAAAGGAAGCTATAGTTTTATCTTTTTCACAAATTCAAATATCCCTTCCCAAAAAATTAATGTATCTATTTCTGATGTTCCCCATTTTAAATGGGATACTATATTTAAAGTGCTAAAGAAACTATATAAATATCAGCTATAATTATCTTTATTTTTTCTTACCCATCTAAAACTCAATTTTATCTGTCTTGCTGCCCTTTTATATGTTCTATTGATGCATTTTTTTTGCATCAGTAATCTCTGGATTTCCCTCATTCTCTCATTCAATGAGCCTACCCATAAATGAAACCAGCCCAACATGGAGGATCAACATTCTGCAATACTCCATACTAATTCATTGTCTTATTGAATCTATAATTTGAGTTTTCTCTTAGCCTTTAGTTATTTTTCAGTTCTTTAAAACGGACTTTATTCTTTGTGACATTTTTGCTATTAAGATGAGTAAAGTCAACAAGCATTTATTAAGCATTTGCTCTGTGCCAGGCTTTGTGCCAGGGCCTATGGATACAAATAAAAACAAAAAGAGTTTTCTCCTACAAGGAGCTAATGGGACAAAAGTAAATATTGACAGATTATATTTACAGAAAGAAAAGTAAATTTCCTTTCATGTAATCTAACAAACAACTTTGGGAGTCTTTACAAAAGAATCATCAGCCATATTGTAATAGTCATGGCAGTAGCAAGTCAGTTCCTTCTAATGGCATTATTAATTTATAAATGTAATAGATGCTACCTTTCACATTTAACTGTACTGTAGTTATTTTGGCAAATGACATCTCTTGTGATTATTGTAATTTCTTTGCCTAGCTAGACATGTCTTTTGCATTACCAAAAGATGCATAAATTATAAAAGAAATTGCTATTCTAGTTTTAATTTTCAGACTTTTGTAACCTTTTAAAATATATTTGAATCAGTTATAATGTGCCTGTTTTTTCCTAATAAAAACATAGATTTTACAACTGTTGCTTCTGTGGACACAACTCAGGAGGATGAAGTAGATAAAGGAGATGATGCTTCAGTCCTAACCTGCCGAAATGATGAGAAATACCAGCCTATTGCAAATCCACGATGGTCTACTAGAGTTTTTGCTGCTGAGTGTGTTTGTAAAATAATTAACCAGTGTGAGAATTCAGACAGTGCTCACTTTGACATTATTTTGGCTCAAGAAATGAAAGAAAGGGATTCACGAAGTGAGTATACAACAAGCAAACTGTTAAAATGATATTTGAAGGGATACACTGTTCTTTTCATGTGTAATTTAGTGCCTGATTTTCAAAACTGATACTTAAAGGCATTAAAAATAAACTTTTTGCTACTAGACATTCTCTAATGCCTCATTATGAGAAATGGTAGCCCTGAATTCTTGAAGGCTATTCCAACAAAGTTTAAGGTTAAACAGATCCTTTTAAACTAGAATGGCTTCAAATATAGTCCCAGTGAGGGGATAGGAGGGGGACTCAGTCTTGGTGGGGCAGGCACAGCATTTGGTCTTGAAAAGGTTCTAAAAGGTTCACTATCACTGCACTAGGGCAAGTGGAGACTCTAGACCAATATCTGATCAATGCAGGATGCAAGAACAGATGCTCACTGGCAGCTTTGAAGTGCGCAACCCATTTTCTGACTTCCTTTGTTTCAATTAAAATCTCATGTTTTATAAGAAGCCTTCCCTAATTCCTCTTAATTCTAGTGCTTTGACTCTTAATTATTTCCTATTTATTCTTATTTAGCTTTGTATAGATTTGTTTACATATTTCTCCTTTGTCAGATTGTGAGCTCCTTGAAAAGAGAGACTGTCTTTTGCCTCTTTTTTGTATCCCCAGAGTTTTAACACAGTTCCTATCACTTGGGGGGTCACTTAATAAATAGTGATTAATTAGTTGAAGTAGTAGACTTACTTTCCTAGTTCAAAAAACTAGAATGTTTAGAAACTTTGGAATTCAAACAAAGGAATTAAGAGCAACACCAAAAGGTTCAACATAAATGAACAATCATAAAGTAGTAAATAAGGATAAACTACTCACATTCTAATGTGAGGAGATGATACCTGTGACCCAAGGGAACCCTATCATCCTCTGTTGTCATACAGAGTCTCATTAGACAAGACCTGGAAGTGATCCATGCTTTATCTTGATCTCATGAGAACAGTGGAAATGGGAAAAGGAAAACATTTGAGGAGGAAGAGAAAGAAAGTTAGGGAAATCTACCTCACATAATAAGGGCCCACAAACAGACATCATATTTCTTTAAATAAGGAGGAAAGGGTGTGGAGAACAGCTGAACCTTGAACCTCACTCTTATCTGTCCTGGTCAAAAGAAGGAATACATACATATACATGAAAACAAACACATATACAGACACACACAGGTGCACATGTGCACATAAAGAGAGTTGGGTACAAAAATATATTTCAGGAAGGAAAAAGAAGGGTTGATTTGAGAGTAGAAGAAAAGATTTACAGATAAACCAAAATACTTATAACTCTTTCTGAGGTAAAAAAGAATGAAAATCTGAGAGACTGCTATCTATTGGAGAAATTAACAAGTTATAATTTATGAATGTGGTAGAATACTATTTTGCTGTAAGAAATGATGAAGGGGTAGTTTCAAAGAAACCTCAGAAGACTTGTATGAACTGATGCAGAGTGAAATAAAAAAGAACCAGGAGAACTATTTATATGATGACAATATTATGGTAAAATCACACAACTTTGAAAGAATTAGCAACGCTGATCAACATAATAAAAAAAAAAACATGCTTCCAAAGGACAAATAATGAAATATACTATAAACTTCCTAAGACTCAAAGTGAAAAATGAGACAAATTTTTTTTACACATGGTCAGTGCAGAAATTCATTTTATTTGACTATACATATTTGCAATAGGTTTTGTTTTTTATTCATTCTCAATGGATTTGGAGATTTGGGATTTAGGTGAAAAGTGACTTTGCTAATAAAAACAATTTTTAAAAATCAATTGGAAATTTATTAGGCCCCTAATATATGTCAAGAGCAATAGTAAATCTGAAGATTTAAGACAGTTTTATTTATTCCAAAGCTACCAGTTAATTATAGGACTTCTTCATATCAAAATTATCTGGCTTTACATAGAATTTAATAGTAGCCCTAATCTTTTTATAACTGAAAAATTTTTGGATGGATACATAATGCTGGAGTTGATATAAGAACAAAATTATTTTTATGATTTCTGAAGCTAGATAGGTAACTTTTTGTAACTGTGTCCCTTGTAAGCATTCTTTTCTGTATTTCTGAGAGCCCGTCTGGGGAAAATGGAATATAGACTGCTTATTTGCAAGTGAGCAAAGTATAGATTTAGAAGTAGAACAGAAGTTGGCCATCTAATCCAAATTTCTTATTTTACAGTTGAGGAAACTGAAGTCCAGAGAGTTTAATTGACTTGCCCAAAGTCACACAGTAAGTGGCAGAGAGAGGATTTGCACTCAGATCTCTCATTCCAAAGCCAATCATCTTCCCATTGAAGAATGATCAGTCCACATTCAAGAACTATAAAAATCTATTAGAAAACCATTAGGACTGTTAGCCCTGAACAAAATGAAACTGTCACTGTTGAAGATGATTTCTATTGACTTTTAAAGTCATAAGGCTGATTGTTTTCCAAGTTTTCTCAGAGGTTCTTAACACTTTTTCTGTCATGGACCCACTGACTGCTTTTTTGCATTCTGATGAAGCCTATGGCTCCCTTCTTAAAAGAATGTTTTTAAATTAATAAAATGCATTGAATTATGAAAGAAACTAATTACCTTAAAAGTTATAATAAAAACATTTATGTACTAGGGCCTCAGGATAAAAACTTCTGAAATGTATTAAGAAGTAACTTTTTACACAATTTACTAATAACTATTTTTCAAAGGTGTTAATATTGTAGCTTGATTTTAATGGGACCGGTATTTGATCAGAATTTATCTGGTCACATGTAAATAGTTTTATGTACATATAGAATTAATTATATTCATTATCTCTAATTTGGGGGGGGGGGGAAACACTATCTTCTTTGTGGTATAGTCCTAGGGAAAAACAAACCAAAATAATTATTTCCACCTTCTTTAATGAAAGAAAAATTAGGTGAAGAAGTATTTGAGAGAAAGAGAGAGAGAGAGAGAGAGAGAGAGAGAGAGTGTATGTGTGTGTGTTTGTCTGTGTCTGTGTGTATTATAAAACAAGAACAAAAAGGTATTCATATATGAGAAATTAAGTATCAAAACAGCACAATTTTTACCCCTGAATAAATGTTTGTTTTCTTTTTGTATCAGATGATTTTTTGGTGTTACATCTTGCTGACTTGATCCGAATGGCTTTTATGGCTGCTACAGATCAGAGTGACCAGCTCCGTCTGTCTGGTCTTCAGACACTCTTAGTTATTGTTCGGAAATTTGCAACTATTCCAGAACCAGAGTTCCCAGGTCATGTGATTCTGGAACAATATCAAGCCAATGTAAGATATTTTGTGTTAGATAACCTAAAAAAAATATTGTCATAGTAATATCCACAGTTCCCTAAAACTAAGTGGCAATATCATGATGAATTTTTTATGTAAAGATGAATGGCCTACTAAAATATCAAAACCTAATCAGTATAGGAAGGTTAGTTGTAATAAAATGGAGCTTCTATAACAATAAGTCTGGAAAAGAAATTTAGTAAATTAATTGTCTAGTAAACCTAAATAGTTTATGTTGTTCTTTGATGTACAAAAAGTTTTTATAACTTTAAATATTAAATTAATGTGTTAACACTGCTTTATTCTTTTGGTTTGTGAAATAATCTACTGCTAAATTCATTCACAAAATGTCCAGGCAGATAGTAAATCATCCTAACTGGTAAAGAAACTATTTACCCTTTCTTCAAACTAATTGTATTTATAGTTGTCCTAGGAAGATCATAACCTGTTTCAAAATCCTTAAGTAACATTCATCAAAGAAAACTTCCTGCTATGATTCAGAGATAGCTACTGATGACTAGAAATTAAGGAGACTAGTGCAGTTCACCTCCTGGTTAGCATTTTTCAACTCTTTCCAGTAGTAGATAATGAGAAAGCTAAGGAAAAAGAGATGGAATGGGTCTGAAATTATTTAAAAAAAATTTTTTATAATGAACATTTTAATGGAACTTAACCAATAAAAGCCCTCTTCTCTTTGTAAATTGATATTTGCAATTTTGTGTGACATATTATCAGGTGGGAGCAGCACTTAGGCCAGCTTTTACTTCAGATACACCACCAGATGTGACTGCTAAAGCATGTCAGGTAAGTGCTTCAAAAGACAAAACTTTGAAATTAGAAACCTTTTCAAGATAGAACTTCTCCTATACATATTTCAGTTGCTGAAACTTTTTAAATATACTTTTCTAATTATTAACATTGCTTCTTCCCCCCTTTGAATACTTTGTCATCATATTTTCATTAAATTATCCTATGTTAGGTTTACCTCTTTGAATTCTTATCAGATGGGATTACAGTGCTCCATGTTTTAAGCAACTATCACTATAATGTTTAAATGAAGTTAATTTTAAATTGAAGTCATCAGATAATCTTATATATCAAAATTTATTATATATTTATATATAAGAAGTAATTCGAGTTAGAGTTAGCATATATGAATTAAGTCTACAGAACATCCAGAAACATTTAGGTCATTAGTTTCAACTCTTTGCCAGATATTATCAGAATTTGTAGAAGCAACAAAATTGAATGATTCATGGTAGTCTCTCGGTGACCGAGAATGACTATTGTCTTTGTGCAGTTTCATCTACGGTGTACCCTCATATGGCTTTGAAGTCCAAAGACTGAGGTGCAAAGTTTGTGGCACATGGGGCATGGAACACCAGTTGTTACGGGAGGTGCGGTTGTGGCCTGGTGTCGGCGTTCACGCACAACAGCAAGACGTCGACGTCGCTCATCTTCAAAGGTGGTGGTTAATGTGGGTTCGCCAGCTGCTTCTGACAGAGTCAGCGAGTTCTAGTTGCTTTGGTGTAATGCCAGCCCACTTTAAGTTTGACTTTAGCTCATCCTTGAATCTTTTCTTTGGTCGACCTTGTTTCCTGAGTCCAGCTGACAGTTCACCATAGAATACCTGTCTTGGTATTGGCTGTGGGTCCATGCGGATGACATGTCCAGACCATCGTAGCTGGGTTCTGAGGACCATTACTTCGATGCTGGTGGAGTTGGCTCTGTCGATGACTTCCTGATTGGTGATTCGGTCCTGCCATCGGATCCTCATGATTGACTGGAGAGAGCGTTGGTGGAATTGCTCCAACTGCTTCATGTGCTTCTGGTACAGTGTCCATGTCTCGCAACCGTATAGGAGTGAGCTGAGGACCACTGCATTGTACACTTTGAGCTTCGTCGCAGTGCTTACACCACTGTGTTGGAGGACTTTGGAGCACAGTCGCCCGAGTACCTGGCTGGCCTTTTGGATCCTGGCATTTATCTCGTGGTCTAGGGACCCGTCGTTGGCGATGGTGCTGCCCAGGTACTTGACAGTGTTGACGTTAGAAAGCTGCGTGCCATCGATTGTAATGCACGGCTGGTTAGTTGGTCTCCCTGGTGCAGGTTGGAACAGCACCTCTGTTTTTCTGAGGCTGATAGTCAGGCCAAACAGTTTTGTTGCGGTAGAGAACCTGTCCACAATGGTTTGGAGATGATTTTCTTGGTGGGCCATGAGAGCACAGTCATCTGCGAAGAGAGCTTCCAAGATGAGTCTCTCTGTTGTCTTTGTTTTTGCAGTCAGGCAGCGAAGGTTGAATAGTGAGCCATCCAGTCGGTATTTGATGTAAACGCCCAGATTTAGATCCATCACAGCATGTCGTAATACTTGGGTGAAAAATAGGTTGAATAGTACCGGAGCAAGGACGCAGTCTTGTTTCACGCCATTGGAGATGTTGAAGCGATCAGAAGTCTCCACCAGATAGAACTTCCCCTGTCATATCGACATGAAAGAGCTGGATTAGTTTGACAAATTTTGCTGGGCAACCGAGCTTGCTGAGGATCACCCACAATGAGTCCCTGTTCACTGTGTCGAACGCCTTTGTCAGGTCTATGAAGACAATGTAGAGACTCAGGTTCTGCTCAAGCCATTTTTCCTGCATTTGCCTCACTGTGAAGACCATGCTGATGATGCTGCAATCTGATCGAAAGCCACATTGTGATTCAGGCAGGTTCTGCTCTGAAACAGATGACAGGATTCTGTTGAGTGTAACACGGGAGAGGATCTTTCCAGCAGTGGAGAGTAGTGAGATGCCTCTGTAGTTGTCACAGGCTGCTCGTGTGCCTTTGTTCTTGTATAGGGCTACGATGGAGGCATCTCTGAGTTCTGGGGGCATGTCTGCCTCTTCCCATATGCTGGTCAGCACTATGTGGAATGCCTGAAGCACCTTTCCATTTAAGGCCTTGTACACCTCGGTTGGGATCCCGTCTTTACCGGGTGCCTTGCCTGCACTCATTTGTTTAATGGCTTTTTGGACTTCCTCTATTGAAGGAGGGATGTCAAGTTTTTCAATGGTGCAGTTTTGGGGGATCTGGTCAAGGGCGCTTTGGTCAACTGAAGAAGGTCGGTTGAGAAGCTGACTGAAGTGTTATTAATAATAATAATAATAGTATTAGACTTTTATTCAGAACCTATGTTCAAATCTTGCTTCTGCCACTTACTATGTGATCTTAACCAAAATTATTTACCCTATTTGAACTTCATTTTCCTATCTGTATAAAATAAAATTCATACCTAAAATTGATAAGTTTAAGTTTCATACCTTAAAAAATGGTGATTTTTTTTCCTTATTTCTCCCCATTGAGGTTCTGTTTCAGAGGTTCATCTTAGCAATTAATTGATCAAAAGATAACTAACTAGCCAGAGGGAAATAAAGAAATGAAAAGTTAAAATAATGCACAAACTAGGAAATCATTTCTTGAGCAGATAGATAGACTTTTTCTAAATTATATCATCATTAATGACTTTTAATTGATTAAAAACTTAGAACTATATGGTTTACCAGGGATCAAATTCCTATTACTTATAATTCGAGCTAGGTGACAAATTCATTTCTCAGACACTTACTCTCTGTGTAACCCTAGGCAGGTCACTTAACTCTGTTTGCCTCATTTTCCTCATCTATAAAAGGATCTGGAGAAGGAACTAGCAAACCACTCCAAGATTTTTGCCATTTTGTTTTTCTTCTTCATGTCTGACTCTTCATGATCCCATTTGGATTTTTTTTAATCAAATATTTAAGTTAATAAGTTTCTAAGGTCAGCTTCAAACTAGGTCTCCTGCTAGGATTGGCACTCTGTACACTCCACTACCTAGCTGCCACCTTACGTTGCCAAGAAAACCCCCCAAAGTCAGGCACAACTAAAACAATTGAACAACATGATTTGAATGTTTTTCCCCTACCAAATCTTAATTGTTAAGCATATGTTTAATATGAGAGTTATACTAAAAATAGAATCTTAAATAATAAACATATTCCATCAAGATTAGAAATTTCTCTTAAATGTTAATTTAGACATTTATATATTTACCCTCTTTAGAAGCTCTGATTGCTTCCCCCCCCCATATTAATGACCTTAAGAAACTCTTCCCTTTATAGTTTTTAATCCTCTTCATTACAATCACTACATTCATTCCCTTAATTTCTTCAGCTCTTAAATTGTGATTTTCAATTAATTATTATGGTTCTGGCATTGACACCACCTCCAATTTTGTATAATACACTATTTTCAATGAACACGTTCCTAAGATCTAAATAAACACCACCAAAAATACATTACATCATTTATAATTTAAAAAAATAAAGCACATCTTCTTAAATTGCTAGGTTTGCAGTGCCTGGATAGCAAGTGGCGTTGTAAGTGATCTTAATGATCTCCGAAGGGTGCATCAATTGCTTGTGTCATCTTTGATGAAAATACAGGCTGGGAAAGAAGCCTTGAGTCAATTATACAATGAAAGTGCTTCTGCTATGGAAATCTTAGCTGTTCTCAAAGCCTGGGCAGAGGTTAGTACTTTTCCATCTTTTACTCAATTTTCAAAGATTGTCTTTTTTTATACATTGAAACATAAAATGTAAAAATATTAGCTGTTTGTGTCATATGTATGTCAATTCTTTATGATTTAAAAAATCATGCACAACACTGGGAGTAATTTGTGTGTCATGGAAAATTTAGCCTTCCATATTCCTGCTACCAAGTTAAAACAACAATTTTTTTCCACTATCTGCTATTTTAAAAAGGGTTAGATGAGGATGTTCTGATAGAAGTAATAAAATCAATTTTTATGGTAACTTTCAAGTAAAAACTTGCTATAGAAGGAGAAAGTTCACATTTCCCTGTGTGATCTGCCAACTTTATAATATCTAGAAAATTCATACTGTGACATTTTTTTTCAATTGATAGGGAATTTAACTTGATAGGCACATCTCAGTGATCTAATTTGGGACAATAAGGTAAAATATGAACAGGCACTCTTTAAGTGTTTGATATGTAATTCCAAGCAATATGCTAAGAGTTGCAGATATAAGGAAAAAGCCAAAACAGCCCCTGCTCTCATGGAGCTTAAAAAGGTCACTACAAAATTTTCTTTCTAAAAATTATAACTCAGAGTATATATACTATGGTAATTTTTGAAACCACTTCAAAATTTTCCTAATGACAGATTAACTTCATCACAGGTTTACATAATTGCTGTAGAGAGACAGAAAAAACAAACTGAAAAACAGAAGCAAATCACGAAGATTGTCAGCCCCATGGAGGAAAATGCTAGAGATGTGTCATCTTCCATAGATGGACTTCTTGGTTTAGTCCAAACAGATCTTGGAACACTAAGCAAACTTTGGCTTGCTGCACTTCAAGATTTTGCTCTCCTAACTTTGCCTTCAGAATTTGCTTCCCAACTTCCTCTGGAAGGTAAGATAGCAAAAATCTCCTGGTAATTGGTCCCTAAATGTCAGTAAACAATATTTTTAAAAATTCTTCATCTGGCAAGTTATTATACATTTATTTTTCACCTCTTCATTGCTAGATAAAAATGGCCTTTTCTCGGTCCTCATCCTTCTTAACCTCTCTGAAGCCTTCAACAGTCTATCACATTCTTCTCTTTAATACTCTCTTCTCTCAAGGTTTCCATTACCTTATTCTGTCCTTCATTCAGATCATGACCGCTATTTGGGCCCTCTTCTCTTTTCCCATTTTCCATACCATTTTGCATGGTGATCTCATCAACTCCAATGAATTCAGTTATCATCTCTGTATTGATGATTGTCAGATCTACATATCCAGATATAACCCCTTGACTAACCTTATCCAGATTTGTATCTCCAGCTGCCTACTGGACATCTAAAACTGGATGTCCTTCTTATACTCTATATGTCCAAAGCAGAACTCAGTTCTTCCCTTCTCTTTTTTTCCTTCCCTTTACTGTGGAGGTCACCACTATCCTCCCAGTCACCCAGGCTTGTAATTTAAGTGTTATAACTCCTTACCATCTCTCAACCCCCATATCTAGTCTGTCACCAAGTACTATTGTTTCTGCCTTCATAACATTTCTTATATATGTAGATTGACATCTTCTGCTGCATGACACTGCCACCACTTTGGTACAGAATGTCATCACCTCACGCCTAGACCATTGCTGTCGATGTCTAACTCAGTCCCCTGTCCTCAAGTCTCTTTCCCCACTCAACTGTCAAATTGGTCATCCAAAAATGCAGGTCTGATCAGGTCACCACCACTCTTGTATTAAGCTCTAATAGCTCTGTCTCCTCCAGAATCAAATACAAAAATCTTATTTGGCATGCAAAGCCCTTCATAACCTGCAGTTCAGTGACAGTGACCTTCTTGCTCTTTCTCAAACCCAACATTCTTTCTCCTGATTAAAGGCATTTTTACAGAATATCCCCCATACCTGAAACTCTGTCTCTTCTCTTCTTCTTGGCTTTCTTCAAATCTCATTTAAAGGTCCATCTTCTGCAAGAACTCTTTTTCAATCTCACAGATCTATTAGTATCCTGTTATAATAATCTGAATAAAGGCTAATAAGGATCAGAACTAGAGGAGACGCTTTATGAATGGAGAAAAGGAACAGATAGAATTAAAAGATATTGTAGAGGTAGAATCTATAAGATTTGGCACAGAATTGGATTTGTTGGTGTTGAGGTGGAGCTGAAAATGACT
This sequence comes from Monodelphis domestica, assembly GCF_027887165.1. Taxonomy (NCBI): domain Eukaryota; kingdom Metazoa; phylum Chordata; class Mammalia; order Didelphimorphia; family Didelphidae; genus Monodelphis; species Monodelphis domestica. The sequence goes on from NC_077227.1 coordinate 213,657,289, forward strand.
CCAAGGGTGCAAACTTGGTTGCCTGGAAGGATAATGCCCTTATCAGCAGAAATGGGTAAATTTGGAGGTTGAGTTTGGATGTGCAATTTTAATTAATTCTCTTTTAATTATGTTGAGTTTGAGATGGATATAGATTATCAACCAGTCAACAAGCAATTAAGCACTATCAGGTGGAGATGTCCAAGAAGCTATTGGCAATGTGGGAATGGTTTCCAGGAGAGAGATTAAGAGATTAGACATACATACATACATACATACATACATACATACATACATACATATCTATATACACATAAATTTAGAAATAAACTACATGGGGATAATATTTGAACTCAAGGAAAATAACAAGATCTTTAAGAAAGAAAGCACAGAGAGAAAAGAAATAGACTCAATGACAGAGCCTTTGAAGACATGATTTAAAAGAGTAAGAAGAAATGGCAGACATGTTCATTGCTTTCCCAGGCCATTTACCTCCTCTCTAGCTTTATTTTTCCTTCCTCCCAGTCTCAATTATTTCAATATCACATTGGCCTGTGTTCCCGAATACCTTGTTCCCTTGTTTTAATGCTACTTGTGTCTTGTCAAAACAAAACTTCGGACTGTACCTGCCATCTATCTCTGCTTCTACTCAGTTATACGTAAATCATGTAACCATGGAAAAATATTCTAAATAAACAAATAAATGCTTGCTGATTAACTGATTGTTATGTAGTCATGAGAGAGCAGTGTCCCTGAAGCCAATTAACATAATAACCTAAATGACAGATATCAAAAGCTACAAAGAATCAAGTAAAATCAGGACTTTGAATAAGGCATTTGGATTAAACAGTTAAGAAATGACTGCTTGGTGTGTATCAATGGTTGTCATAACATTAATAATCTTATTGTTGCTCAAAGTCTGGATAATTTTTATAAATAAAATCTTTGGGACAGCTAGGTAGTTCAGTGGATTGAGAGCTAGGCCTGGAGTCAGGAGTTCCTGGGTTCAAATCTGACCTCAGACCCTTCTTAGTTTGACCCACAGTATTGATGCTAAGTTGGAAAGTAAGAGGTTTTTTTAAAAAGAAGAAAAAGAAAATCTTCCCAACTATGATTACAAAACAGTGAAATTTTTAAAAAAGAGAAATGGGAGATAACATGGCATAGAGCACTGGCTCAGGGGTTAAAGCACTTGGGTTCAAATACCTCCCCAGACACTACATCTGACACTGAGCAAGTCATTCAAACTCTCTGGGCCTCAGTTTCTTCTGCTGTAAAATGAGGATGTTTGATCAGATAGCCTCTCTCATCCTTCTAGCTCAGGGACTTTGATCCTATTAAAATATCAGATCACTGGTAACCTAAGATGGACCAGTTTGAGGTGATGGTTATTTGAAAAGTTTTCCTAGAATTAATTCTCTTCTCATAGAATGTGCAGATATACATTCGTGCGTACACACACACACACACACACACACACACACACACACACACACACAGAGTTTTTTTTATTTTAAACTTTATTTAATTAGATGATTTAGAATATTTTTCCATGGTTACAAGATATGTTCTTTCCCTCCCCTCCCCCACTCCTTCCCATATCTCACACATGTATTTTATTTTATTTTTTTAAACCATTACCTTCCATCTTGGAGTAAATACTGTGTATTGGCTCCAAGGCAGAAGAGTGGTAAGGGCTAGGCAATGGAGGTCAGGTGACTTGTCCAGGGTCACACAGCTAGAAAGTGTCTGAGGTCAGATTTGAACCTAGGACCTTCCATCTCTAGGCCTGACTCTCAATCCACTGAGCAACCCAACTGCCCCCTCACATGTGTATTTTAAAGCAATGATAGTTAAGTGACTTTTTATTTTTAAGGCTAAGAAGGCCTTGATAGTGCTTAGTGTTTGTTATTAATTAAAAAACTTTTAACAAAAAAAAAACTTCATTGTTGGTGGTTATGGGTGAAAAAAGTGTCTGAAATGAAAAATAACATTTTGTTTTCCCTTTTTTGTAGGAGGAGCTTTCTACACTGCAGAGACAAGTGAAAATGCAAAGCTACACTATCATAATTCCTGGGCTCTTATTCTTCATGCTACAGCACTGTGGCTCACTAGCACAGGCTTCATTGTAACTGATCCAGATGAAGGAGCAACTAATCTCTCAAGACCTGTAACACCAACTACAATGTGTCAAGGTTCTTCTGGGTCAACAGTGAAATCCCCTGAAGATGTTTATACAGACAGATTTCACCTTATCTTAGGTCAGTAATAGTATGTGTAGACTATTTTTCAGTTCTGCTTTATCTCAAATCAATTCTCAAAAGCTTTCATGCAGAGCGAGAGGAGCAGAACCAGGAGAACATTGTACACAGAGACTAATACACTGTGGTATAATCGAACGTAATGGACTTCTCCATTAGTGGCGGTGTAATGTCCCTGAACAACTTGCAGGGATCCAGGAGAAAAAAACACCATTCATAAGCAAAGGATAAACTATGGGAGTGGAAACACTGAAAAAGCAACTGCCTGAATACAGAGGTTGAGGGGACATGACAGAGGATAGACTCTAATTGAACACTCTAATGCAAATACTATCAACAAAGCAATGGGTTCAAATCAAGAAAACATCTAATGCCCAGTGGACTTACGCGTCGGCTATGGGGGGTGGGGGGGAGGAAAAGAAAATGATCTATGTCTTTAACGAATAATGCTTGGAAATGATCAAATAAAATATATTAAAAAAAAAAAAAGCTTTCAAATTGATCTCAGTATATAGTGTAGTTATTGCATTTCACTGACTTAAGTTACTGTGGTAACAATAAAAGTTAAGAACTCCCAAGATTACATATGGACAAACAGATTTTTCAGCTCAATTTTGGGATAAAGGCTTTTATAAACTTTTTTATGACTCAGAATTTCAGGCAATGAAATATCAGAAATTAACAATTAATATTGTGTTCATTAATGTTAATTAATATTAATATGTAATAAAATAGTTATAGGATAAGCAATTGATTTTTGAGTAGCTTACATATGATACAGGAAAATTGTTGACCAAATGAAGTAACATACATATCTCTTTTAACTAGCAGACATTTTTTATGTGTTTATTCTAGGATAGCATTTAAAGAAGTTGGCTTGTGGGTATTTCTATTGAAAAATTAAGATTTACTTTGAATCTGGTTTTAGTTTAGTTAGTAAGTTTCAGTTTTCTTTGCCAATTTTATAGCTTTCAGAAAGATAAAGCATGACTAAAAATTACAGAGATATGATTTTATTTCATGCATTCTACAGTTCACTAAATCACTTGTTTTAGTCTTTCAACTTTAAAAATATAAAAATGTTCACTTTCATAGTGAAATTTTAGTTTACATTGTCTCTACATAGAGAACTTCCTTAAGATCCTCCATCCATCAAAAAACAACTTTTGAGTATTGGTAATTTTGTTATATATGGTCTTATTAGTTTAATTAATTGATCTGCCTCTCAAAACCAAGCCATTTAATCTCTCTGGTTTTTCTCTGTATTAATTGCAATTTATTTAGATGAATTTGTATTAGACTTATTTTGATTTCTTAATGTGACATGTCCTATATTTCTAACCATTTATTTTTTTGTAATTTTACAAAATAATTCTCAGGGAAATCTTTTTTTCTGTAGGCATCAGTGTGGAATTTCTCTGTTCCCTACGTTCAGATGCAACCATGGAAAGCATCACTGCTTGTTTACATGCACTACAGGCTTTATTAGATGTTCCTTGGCCCAGATCTAAAATTGGCAGTGATCAGGTAATTTGTTTGTTTGCTATCATTGAATTCATAAATCAAGAAATTTGGGTTACATTCCTACCGATAACACTGACTTTCTATGTAATTCATCAGTATCATTTTGCACTGTCCAAGCATTTACAAAGTTCCTGCCATTTATGACAAAGGCCTTTGAAAAATTAGATATCTCTTTTTGTACCTGTATCCTTAAGCCTTAAAAAATGAATAATATTGCCTTTCTCCTATAATACCTTTTTCTGGAGATCTGCTCATTTTACAAAGATCTGTGATTTCAAGCAGTATGAGTACACTTTCCATCAACATAGATCCCTTTACATCATAGAAGATGGTCTTTATAAGTTTCCATGACTCTAAAAAGCTATTACTGAGAAGCCACTGTTTTGATGATGAAACTTTCCAGCTTAGCTATGTTGCTTCTCAGGCCATAAACATAAAGTAAGTTATCAGCTCAATCTGGTTCTTTTGTTGCATGGTCAACCTTTAAGAAACCTCTATGCCGTTGGAGTTTGACTCTTTATGAAATATTCAACAGAGAAAAATTAAAAAGTGGAAGAATAATATTATGGGAGTTGATCCAAGCTGTTTATTTGCTACTTAACTAATCTATCGATTAATTGAGAAACCTGCTTCTCCTGTTCTGCCTTGTAGTCATTTTATCAATTTTATAGTTCCCTCTGATATTGTGGTAAAGAAGATGAGATTATAATTAAAAAGTTTAGCATTTTCTTTATAATCCATGCTTCATCTTGAGGTTACTCAATTGTTCGTTATCACAAATAATCAAGAATTAGCAGGGGTAGCTGGGTGGCTCAGTGGATTGAGAGGTAGGCCTAGAGATGAGAGGTCTTAGGTTCAAATATGGCCTCAGATACTTCCCTAGCTATGTGACCCTGGGCAGGTCACTTAATTCCCATTGCCTAACCTTTACCATTCTTTGGCCTTGGAACCAATACTTATTATTGATTCTAAGATGGAAGCTAAGGGTTTTTAAAAAATTAGCCAACTACAACTACTAAAAACATGTTTCCTGTTTTCTTATTGTTGTGAAAAGATAAATTCAATCTAATTTCTTTTGCTATTGGAATTGATAATATAATTTCACCAAATTACCTTTCCAGTATACCAATAGAAGACTTACAACCTTGTCTCATACCTATAATTCTCAACATTGGATTTTATTCTTGATGCCTTACTTATCCTTCAGTCTTTATTATTATTAGAAAATATTAATAATTGCCAATTATTTTTCCTTAAAAATCTTAAATCTTATTTAGTGATTTTCTTTTTCTCTTTTCAAAGTATAAATTCTTATGCTACTAGCATTTTGGCTATCATTGTAGTAATAGTAAGGACATCACATGTTAAGTATAAATGTGCTTTCATGTATTTAGAAATTAAATCTTTTTTTCTAAATCTACATACACATTTCTTGTTAGTTTTGTAAGGAATTAAAATTAAGGGTTTGACTAAAATATATGAAAATTATAAATAATACAGTGGTCACCGATTTAAAATATAGGTCAAGTCAAAATGATTTTCAATAGTTTTTACTTACAAAATAGGTGGAAAGAGTGAAAGTTGAGAAATGCAAAAAGAAGGACTTGAAGATATTTAGCCTATCACACTAAATATTGCTCTAGTGCTCGACTCAGCTTGTCATGACTTGTTAACCCTAGACTCTCCAGAAGTCAGGAAAAGAAAACCAGCTATTCACTCACCCAAGTTCCCTCCAAGAGGCAGTTGGAGCTTAAGAGAACTCCTGAAGCTGACCTCTAGCCCCAGAAATTTAGGACTTTTGTAGTGACTTCTTGTCCTTTCCCCTCTTCACAGGGACTAATCACAGCTTTCAAATTGTCTAGCACTGCCTAGGAAGCAGTGTCTTTCGGGATCCACTTCTCATCTTCTGGAGGTGTAAACTCTTATCAAAAGGATTCACAATTTCCTGACTGATTGAACTGTTACCCACTTTAGCAAATGACTTGAAAACATTCTTACTTAGTGTCTGGTGAGGTACTAAGTAGGGATACTAATTCACACTTCACAGTCTGGTAAGGTACTAAGTAGGGGTACTTAAGTTAGTGTTAACCAAGGGTTAACTCAAAATAGACAAAGAGACTAAAAGAGTTCCCTTTCACAAGTGTTAACTCAAAAGAGAATAAAGAGTTCCCTTTCACAGTATTTTTTTAGACTTAAAAACAGGGGCCTAATTTGGCAGCAAAAAAATTATTAAATTAATTTTAATTGAATTTTAATCTTTTTTTCAAGATTTAGGCCCAACAAAAGATTTTTTAAAAAAATTTTAAGCCCTTACCTTCTCTCTTAAAATCTCTAGAAGTATCCGTTCCAAAACAGAAGAATGGCAAGAGCTAGGCAGTTGAGGCTAAATGACTTGCCCAGGATCACAGAAGTGTCAGAAGCTAGCTTTTTACCCAAGTCCTCCAGGCTCCAGGCATTCTGTCCACTAAACCACCCAACTGCCCCCTAATAATGATTTCTTCTGATTTCATGCTTCTTCTTGCTCTTTATCTAGTTGTATTGATAACTCCTGGTTTTGTGATAGTAAATGACTAAGAAAGAATAAGGACTTTAAAATCATTTTAACTTATAAGTTGATTCATAGAGATTTTAGCTACAAAATTGCTGCATGATGTTTATAGGCATTTGCAAATATGTTGAAATAAGATAAGTCTATATCTTTCCTAAATAGCATAGTTTTTCTATACCGTTGATGATAGAGCCACTAAGAAATCTTGCCACAGTTTAGAAATGAAAAGCGGGGCAGCAGGGCGACTCAGTGGATTGAGAGTCAGGCCTAGAGACAGGGGGTCCTAGGTTCAAATCTGGCCTCAGACACTTCCCAGCTATGTTACCCTGGGCAAGTCACTTAACCCCCATTGCCTAGTCCTTACCACTCTTCTGCCTTGGAACCAATACACAGTATTGACTCCAAGATGGAAGGTAAGAGTTTATTAAAAAAAAAAATGAAAAGGACACAAGAGGTAGTAATAGGTTATATAGGCTCTAAGTGATTACAATTTTGGTTTTGTGCATGTATTTCTTTATACACATGCGCATATACACATTTAGGGAAAAGACCTAATGAAGATAGATAAGATTAAAGGGAATTAGCATTATTTTATAGTGATAACATGTAAACTTTTTTTTATTCCTTTTTTTGAGTTTTCCTTGAACTTATTTTTTGTTCCTTTTGAGAAATAAAATTAAGGAAACTCAGGTACCCAGAGGGAATTATTTATGTTCCTGATCATATGTGAGCTTAACCTTGGAAGAACTTACCTTTTTAGAGAAAAGTCTCCAATTAGGTGTTCACTGTTAAGCAAAAAAGTGTGTGCGATCACATATTTCAGAAACTAGTTATTCTAGTTTTTGCTTCTTTCCTCACTGCTTAAATGTGTTTATATTAATTCCAATGTTAGAACCACTAAATGTAATTTTATTTTATATTAGTAATTCCATAATTAACACTAATTTAGTTTTATATGTGATTTTTGGAGATATTTTTAATGTTACTGAGTTAATTAGTCGTTTATTATGAAATGGGGATCTTTGTTTTGAAATAAAGAACCATGTTTTTTTAATCTCTTATTAAAGCAACTTTCTGATACTTTAGTGGTTAAGAGTGGGTTATCAACCTACTAAACAAATTTTTCTTAACCTGATTCAACTGTTTAATTTAGTATTTTTTTAATACTAAAATACAAAAATAAATAGCGTCTTTGCCCAAATGAACTTCAGCATAATATTCTCTGCCACAGGACTTAGGAGTTGAGCTGCTGAATGTACTCCATCGAGTAATACTGACTAGAGAGTCACCTTCCATTCAGTTAGCGTCACTTGAAGTTGTAAGACAGATTATCTATGCAGCCCAAGAACACGTAAAAGAAAAGAGGAGAAGTGCAGAAGGTAAGTATATAGTATACGAGGCCAAAAACTGATCAGAGAGCATCATCAGAAAAGGGTATTATATCCTCTTGGGGGAAACATACATAGATAAGTCATTACAAGATGAATATTGTAAAATTTTAAATTATATCTTAATAATAAAAATATTATATTTTTAGAGGTTTAAGTGATCATTAGAAATCAAGGAATAAAGAGGATACAAAATAAAAAATAAAAACCACGTGCCCAAGACTGGTTAGCCATTTTCAAATTCCCCACCTTACCACCATCACCGCTATGGCTACATAATGCCAAAAAAGGAGGATCAGGACTGCCCCCTGGATATTTATTCCCTGTGTATGTAATGACAGGAAGTCAGTGGGCTCTCAAGAAATGGAGTTCTTTTTTAGGGTAACAGATTTTTCAGTTATACAATATCGAGTAAATTTTGAAGGGGAACAATCAATAACAGCTGAGAAGATCAGGAAGGACTTTCTATAGGAAGTATCACCAGAGTAAAGTTTCTAAGGAAGCTGGGGGTTTGAGAAGATAAAATTACAAAGGAAATTAATTTCAGACACTCTTTCACTTTCACACACTCTTTCAATGATCTCAGTAACTCCAGGGAGTTACATTGTCATCATTGTACAAATGACTTCCAGATTTATGTATCTAGCCCTATCATCTCTTTCCTCCTAATCCTCTCCTACCCCTAACTGCCTACACCCCATCCAAGCTACTTGTCTGCTCACATCGATTGAATGAGATGGAGTCAATTGTATTCCTTCTAGTGAGATGGTGTCTTGCTCTTGCCATGCCTCTGGCTGCCAGACCCCTAGGCACTGTATATTGACCTCCTGATGGACACTTGGGCCTCACTATCACAACCCTGACTCTAAACCCTTAGAACTTACAGGCAAACTTTCCATCTGCCCAGTAGCTGAAATTTCTTTATTTTTTTCCTTAAATCCTTATCTTCTGTCTAAGAATCAATATTAGGTATCAGTTATAAGGCAGAAGAAAGATAAGGACTAGGCATATGGAGTTAAATGACTTGTCCGTGGTCACATAGCTAAGGAGTATCTGAAGTCAGATTTAATCCCAAGACCTCTCATTCTACTAACTGCCCTTGAATTTTATGTGCTGAGCTTCTTGAGAGCAGGGACTGTCTCACCTTTTTTTATTTCTTTCCCTTGTACCATGGCTTGTCAATAACTATTTCCAATGAGATATTCCATAGGCCTCTAAAACTCAATATATATAAAATCAAAATCATTTTCATTCCCCTGAAAACACCACTCTTCCCAAGTTATCTTGTTTCTATTCAATGAACCACCACATTTCTAGTCATCCAGATTTACAGAGATATTCTTGATTCTCCCTCACTCCTTATTTGCACTCATTTACCACTTCATCAGTTCTTCCTCCAAAACACCCTTGCATCTTTTCCCTTCTCTTTATTCTCAGGGCATTAGATACAGTAATTGAAACATTTTGGGACAATCAAATGTAATAAATTGTGCTACTAATAGCAATATAATTATCCAGGGCAACCCTGAGGGACTTTTGAGAAAGAATGCTATCCACATCTGGAGAAAGAACCATGGGAGTAGAAATACAGAAGAAAAACAGGATTTATCACTTGTTTTATATGTGTATATGATTGGGGGGGTTGGTTTTAAAAGATTATTCTATTAAAAATATGAATAATATAGAAATAGGTATCGAGTGATAATACATGTATAACCCAGTTGATTTGCTTGTCAGCTCTGGGATGGGGGGGGGGACAGAGAGGGAAAGAACATGAATCATGTAACCATGAAAAAATATTCTAAAATTAATATATTAACTTTTTAAATATGGTATTCACACACACACACACACCACTGAAATCTGGTTTTTAACAATGGGACTTGTTAGTTCCATGACTACATTTTGTGTGTCTTGGCATATAAATACCCAGATTGAATTTACTTTAGCAAACCAAAACTGGAGTACTTTTCAAATCTAAGTCTTTATCCCTTACAGTTGATGATGGAGCTGCTGAAAAGGAAACCCTTCCAGAATTTGGAGAAGGAAAGGACACAGGAGGATTGGTACCTGGAAGATCACTGGTGTTTGCAACATTGGAGCTGTGTGTGTGCATTCTGGTCCGGCAGCTCCCAGAGTTAAATCCTAAATTGACAGGTAGTCCAGGAGTAAAAGCTGCAAAAGTACAAATTCTGTCAGAAGATGGAAATAAGTTGGTTTCAGCAGCATTAATTATCCTCTCTGAACTTCCTGAAGTATGCTCTCCTGAAGGTAGGATGTTATATGTGATCTTCTTATGTGGATTGGGAGGTGGGAAATAGTATTAAGAGATAATTGAGGGAGCAGCTGGATGACTCAATGGATTGAGAGCCAGAACTAGAAATGGAAGTCCTAGGTTCAAATCTGGCCTCAGACGCTTCCTAGCTATTTGACCCTCAGTAAGTTACTTAACCCCTATTTCCAAGCCCTTACTGCTCTTCTGCCTTGGAACCAATACACAAATAACTTGGGTATATAAAAGCTATATACAGAGTAAATGAAGGTAATCCTAACACAAACACATATATACACAGACCAGATGATTCTAAGACAGAAGGTAAGGAGGGGAGGGAGGAAGGGAGGGAGGGAGAGAGAGAGAGACAGAGACAGAGACAGAGACAGAGAGAGAGACAGAGACAGAGAGAAAATTGGGTATAGATGCTAATCTTTATGTTAAACTAATGCTTAAAAGCCAAAAACCTAGCCATTGTTTTTAATTCTTTAACAATACAAAATTTAAGTAATACATTATCGTAAATGTTGGAAACAAGTGGTTATTGCTGTGAAGAGCAGAAGATTATTTACTTTCCCATTATTGAAAATCTCTTTTGAATGAATGGATGACAATCACTAACACATAAAATGGCATAGCAAGGTAATTCACTATTTTATAATCTTATATTGTATATAATCTAATGTTCCAGCCTTAAATAGAAGTAAAATTTTGACATTGCAGCCATTTTACTTTGGATCAAAATCATACTTTTTAAAAATCTGTCTGAAGATCTTATTATCAATAATTATAAAACAAAAAATTACTTTAACTCTGTGTAATAGAGCAGTTCATAATAAACTTTTAAAATTTCCCTATTACTTGTCTTCATTTTAATAGCAAATCTTAAATGTAAATTATATTACTTGTGTTAATTGCTGGCCTACAGTGACACAAATTACATTTGTATGGATTCAGTTCTTACTAATAAAATTCAAAGTCCAATAAAATGTCATAACAAGAAACATATAATGCTTTAACATGTATGCACATATCTTATTTGAGCTTCACAACAACTTTGGGAGATAGGTACATGATTTATAGATGAAGAAATTGGAGCAGACAAAGGTATCTTGCCCAAGATAGCACATCTAGTAGATATCTAAAGCAGTATTCAAACTCAGGTCTTCCTGACTCCAAGTCCAGCTCTGTTTCTTCTATGTCACCTAGTGATGATAGAAAGTCCGCTGTTAGGAAACATTGTGAAACAGACATTAGTAAAATGCAAGATTACCTTTTAAGCTAAATTAGTCTATATTGGTTTTTATTATATAATTTGAATAAATCTATTTACCTTTTAATCTGTACATTATTTTTTTGGTAATAATTACTCCTTTTATAAAGGAGATATATTCCATTTTAGTGTTTTTAAAATTTTAAGTCAATGATTCTGTTCATGTTTATGTTATTACATGATATGAGATATTTTCTGGCATATCACCTTTCCTAGTACCTTTGTTAAATAATAAATCCTTCCCACGTTTTTATTTTGCATATGTTCAATAGACACCAAGTTTGTATATGTATTTCATTCACTTTCTGGGTTCCCTATTCTACTTCTTTGATCTAATTTTCCCTTTTTTTACCCAATATGTATGGTTTGGGCCATAACTTGCTTTGGATATGCAAGTTCACCTTTAATAGCTTTATTTTCTTTTTTCCAAAGTAAACCCTTAGGTGGCTTAGCAGTTGGAGCACCAGGCCTGGAAACAGGAAGTCCTAGGTTCAAATATGGGCTCAGTCACTTTCTAGTTGTGTGAGTCTGACAGTCACTTAACCCCAGCTGCCTAGCCCTTACCATTATTCTACCTTAGAACTGATATTAGAGTTTTTTGGATACATAGACAGAGATAGATAGATAGATAGATAGATAGATAGATAGATAGATAGATAGATAGATAGATGGATGGATGGATGGAAAGAATCCCTTGATATGTCTTTTCCCTCCAAATAAATTTTAATAAGATTTTAAAAATTTCTACAAGGAAATACATTAGAGTTTTAATTAACAATGTAGTAAATATCAGCAGAAATTTATTAAACACTTATTATGAGCTAGGCACTATGCTAAGGCATGGGGATACAAAAATGCAAAAAAGGAAAGAACAGCCTCTACTC